>NC_047019.1:4896301-5224010 GCF_902652985.1 Pecten maximus | reverse complement strand
ATTCTTAGGCCTCTAGTCTCCAGCTCGGCAGCTTTCAGAATGATGTTCATTCTCATCACAAACAGGATATGTGACACGTTACAACCTCTTACTATAAAAAAGTGCTGGAAAGTCGTGGTGAATCTGTTTGTGGTAACCCTCCGTCGCATAACATCAAAGTACTTTTTCAATAGGTACACTGATTATTTCAATCGGCTTATGTCGGATGTCTCCATATGCGTTTGCTAGGTGAAGCAAACCATTGCTAGATCACCCCCATCAGCCTTCCCTTCGCATATCAATCGACTCAAGATACTGGTGTGCTCTACACACCCTGAAAATCCAGGTGTCGCTCTCGTTTTGGCAGAGGTGTCGACGTAGTAATTATGCATAGTGTAGTCTGTAAGCAGCCTAGCCATTACAGAAAAGATCTTGCATTTCACACTGACCAAGGAGATGGTTCTTTTTGTAATCATTTTTCTTTGATGACTCCAGATGAAAATAACAACACCAATTTTGATGACTCAAAGAATTGACAAATATTTATCATATATTGTTTTATTTTTACTTATTCACGTCAGAAAAATAATAATTTAGTTTGATTAAGGGGTCATAAGACATGCTCTGAGATATGAATGATAGAGGCCGATGAACAGATATACATGCAGATAAGGCAATTACTACTCCTTTTCCCTACGGCAATGTAGATAAATAGCATTGATTACCAACATGATTATATCAATATTTACAAATGTTTGCTATTCCATATAATTATAGATATTATCCCTTTATGGACTCAGTTGCAGACTTACCAATGCTGTGTAAATCATTAAATGTTGTGAGCTTGCTTGCCTGCTACAAGGAACAAGAGGCCCAATGGGCCTGTATCGCTCACCTGGCTCTACAGCAAATTTGCAGTTGATTGAGGTCATTTCTACAGATACTATGCTGATAACAACTTTATTCAAATATCAGAGTAAGCTAGGTTTATTCATGTCAATATATTTTCCAGTCCTTCATTCCAGCATACTATTGGCCTAAGATCGGGTCTTGGTGACTCTTAGCTCTAAGCATGCTACAAACAGGCCCAATATCAAGTCCCTGTGCCTCTTGGTTATTGAGAAAAAGTCGTTTGAAGATTATAACCTATTTGACCCATGTGACCTTGAATGAAGGTCAGGGTCATTTATTTCAACAAACTTGGTAGCCCTTCACCCCAGCATGCTACAGGCCCAATATCAAGTCCCTTTCAATATTAAACGAGGTTGTCGTCAAGGTGACCCTGTCTCTCCATACCTATTCATTTTATGTGCAGAAGTGCTAGGAATTAGGATAAGGAATAATGTAAATATTCAGGGAATTGATATTGAAGATACTCCTATATTATTGTCTCAGTATGCTGATGATACATCAGTCATTCTTGATGGGTCAAGAAAGTCATTACAAGAAACATTGGAAGAGTTAAAAAAATATGCTGAAATATCTGGTCTAAAGAGAAACAAGGGTAAGACTGAAGTTATTTGGATAGGTAGTAGAAAATACAGCGAAGAAAAGTTTTGTCCAGAGTGGAATTTACATTGGGGGAAAAGTACATTTACATTATTGGGTATTGGGTATTGAGTTTAATGTAGATTTACATAGAATGGTTAGAATGAATTTTGACAAATCAAAGTACTGGAAGTACTGTAAACGAACATTATTGTTTAATGCAAAATCAGTAATCTTCTTAGTTTTAAGTTGATAAATTTACTGATATCGGTTTAGGAATTAATTGCAAATAATTTGAAATGTTTGCAGCTGTTCCGATTTGATTGTACACATGCATGTTTCTGTAAGGTCCTAATTGAAATTGGAAGTTTGTTGATCTATCTTGGATCGATGAAAATAAAACATGTCTTCTTTCTTTCGGGAAGGCATCATCAGTTATAATACAGCCAGGACTCTGTGACCTTATTGATGCTAACTTCTAATATGCACTAAATTTAGGCTAGTTCCATCGTTAGTTTGGCATACATAGCTGTATTTCAACTAAATATGATGAAACACACATAAAGAATTACTGAAAACCAAAACCAGAGCTGCTAATCAAGGCCCGAATTAGGAATGTATCCTATTGAAACTGTACTCAAGCATTTATGGTACCTGACTCCTTTTCTTCAGGAATCATTTGATGTTAATAAATCTGTATATGAGAAGATAAACTTCTGGTATAATTACAGTATTGTAAACAATGTGATAAAGAATAACAACCAGATAAAGACTATCTTCATCGAATAATTCAGCAAACAGGAAAAGAAAACTTCAAGATTCATTTTCAACTTCAAACCTGATCACAAAGATTACAGTCCATTCGATGGGACGACACATTCCCTATTTATTGTCCTTTTCCAATGTTGATCATCCAATCATACTGAACCACACAATTCAGCAATGTTATTGCACAAATCACACCTTTATGTGGAGAGAACATTTTTGGGGGTGTTATAAGATTCCATAACTGTATGCAAATTGTGAAGCATTCCATATCTATACTATATATATACAGTACGTGTATATATTTACACATATCAAAATTGGAATGACACAGGAGATTTGCAAGTTTAAGTTCACCGTCAATCATGGGAGGTTTATGTAAAATGTTACATTTACCGGGGTAATTAGTAATTTTGAGAATATATTTATGAAGCTCTATTCTGTACATTCTACCAGTGCTTAGAGAATGGACACAATTTTATGTTCTCCAATGTCAAAATTAATCATATGTAAAATATTAGGGGTTTATTCGCCATTCTAGGCCTGATTGCCGTCATAGTAAAATTACCAAAATGGACTTGAAATCAATATTTTTAAGAGAATGATCTATGACTTGAATATTTCATAAAAATAATGTAATCCATCATTTATTCACTTCATTCAGATCTTCAGACACCACATAATTTGTGAAGTCATATATAGAAATATATGAACCATTTTGTTATTAATTTATAGTTCACACAAGTAAGCACGAGATGTAAGCAGTACGTATATGTACCGCTATCTACTGGCATGACTTTGAGTACAGTAAACTACACTCGCTTTGTGGATATTGACAGGATAACATATATTTACATACTAGTTCAATTTTAGAATTGTAACTGAAATCTTGTAACAGCATGGCACAAATAGTCATCTGAACATGTGTTGTATATTGAAAAATTATTTAAGGTAAATTTTCAGTTTATCAATTTATTGATTACTCCGTGTTTGAAGTATGGTGTAGTGAGAATTTCAAGTCTTGATCATGACTTGATGAAAATTTTAAATTAACAAATTATTAAAATGAATTTGTTTGAAAAATAACACAAGTTCCACAGCAATATTATATAGAGAATCAATCACAATATTTCAAAAGTTATAAAACTACAAATAACAATTAACGGCAGAATATGAAATTAAGTGAATATCACAAGTCTTTTTGCATTTGTTTTTAGATAATCCGGATTTCGGTTTTCCGGCTTTAAAAAAACCGAGAAATATTTTAATTGCCGTTATAGTTGAATTACCAAAATGGACCTGAAATCAGTATTTTAAAAAAAAGAATGATATATGACTTGAATATTTCATAAAAATAATTTAATACATCGTTTATTCACTTCATTCAGATCTTCAGACACCGCATAATTTGTGAAGTCATATATAGAAATATATGAACCATTTTTGTTATTGATTTATAGTTCACACAAGTAAGCACGAGATGTAAGCAGTACGTATATGTACCGCTATTTACCGGCATGACTGAGTACAGTAGACTACACTCGCTTTGTGGATATTGACAGTATAACATATATTTACATACTAATTCAATTTTAGAATTGTAACTGAAATTTTGTAACAGCATGGCACAAATAGTCATCTGAACATGTGTTGTATATTGAAAAATTATTTAGGTAAATATTAACTCATTTGCTCGACTTTTAGAATTGTAACTGAAATCTTGTAACAGCATGGCACAAATAGTCATCTGAACATGTGTTGTATATATATAATTGAAAAATTATTTAGGTAAATATTAACTCATTTGCTTGACTTCAATTTTCAATTGATCAATTCATTGATTACTGTGTTTGAAGTATGGTGTAGCGAGAATTTCAAGTCTTGATCATGACTTGATGAACATTTTAAATTAACAAATTATCAAAATGAATTTGTTTGAAAAATAACACAAGTTCCACAGCAATATTATATAGAGAATCGATCACACTATTTCAGAAGTTATAAAACTACAAATAACAATTAATGGCTGAATGTCAAATTAAGTGAATATCACAAGTCTTTTTGCATTTGTTTTTAGATAATCCGGATTTCCGTTTTCCGTCTTTGAAAAAAAATTACGTAGGCGTATTGCATAGTAAACGTAGCCATGTGTACATATGTAACAGCTGATTTCAATCAGATTGACTTAACATGAACTTAACACCGTCTCAGTAGTTCGTCACAATCGAAAATTTGATCGTGAATTCGGTATTTTGCAAATTCTTTTAAAATACTTCCAGGTAAAGGAAAAAAATGCATATGGTCTATACACACACCAAAGATTAATAGATCCTATATTGGGTACATTCTCTCGTAAAAATATCGATTTGGGTCCACTATCGGCCAACTGTAACGACAATCGGGCCGCGATTCGCAAATGAAAAATTAATTTAAAATTCGTAAACCTCTAATATTTTACATATGATACAATTAGGCATTGAAAAACATATATGTGGGTCAATTCTCTGAAAATAATGCCAATTTATATTATAATTAAGCCCCATTTTTCTTCGTTTCGGTATTTCCAAGTCTGCTTCACCTGTGGTCCGTTTCAGTAAATATTCTCGACTTTGCCGAAATAAAAACAAGCTATATAATTGTTCATTTTAAACATGACAACTGCCGACCACACGTATCTAAAAGTGTTATTGTTGATATCATCTGAATATTGCCGTAGTTATCTGTCACTTCGATTGTAAACCCATTGCCAAAGTCATGGAAGAATCGACCAATCAAATTGGTTTAACGTTTGATTTCCGTAATCTTGCAGTTACCTCCCTTACAACAGTAAATACGTTCCAAGTATCGCCTACAACAACCAATCCCGTGCACATGGCAACAAGATATTATCATTTGCATTTGATTTATTGGTCGTTTTCATCAAAGGAAAATGGAATATGGAAATCGATGACAATGTTAACGCTATGACCAGTCAACCTGACCACAAATGCCACCTAGAATCTACCTTTCTCGCAAACATGTAACCGTTACTGTACTGTACAGTAACCTATAACGTCAGTGTACCCAAATTGATACCGTACCCAAATTGATACCTCAAATGTGAAAAATGCTCCGAAATCGTCGTGAATAAAATTTGCACTATATCCCGTTTATAACATCACAATGGCAACATTTACCGTTTATTCCACATGTTTGTCCTGTGTACAACTGCTTAACTGCTAAGTAAGAAGATTTTGAAATGGGAAAGTCGGTCCGATATGTACTGTATGCTTCCCGAACCATATGGCCATGCGATATGTGTTATTTTCTTGCCTTAGGGCACCTTTAGACCTTATCAAAGTATATTTTGTTATCTGATATTCTCAAAAATCTAAAACAGTCGGCACAATCGAGAAAAATAACGTTTAACCCCGCTAGAATCTCAAATTGTTAGTACCAACAACTAGACGGGTGTTGATTCCGCCATCTTGTTCCAGTTGCTCTGCGCATGTCGAACTATCAGACAGGTGTTTGAATCAGGCCGGTCATAAAATCCGGATTTTTGCTCTGATCTAAGAGTTATTTCCCTTATGTCACAAAAACATGTTTGTATTTCAATGATCTGGTAGTTGTTTCCCACTAATTTTTCAAATATAATTTTCAGTTTAAATTTACACAGAAAAGTAATTCCCTAATTGAACATGCAACACATCTTGAAATGTAGCAAACATTTTTTTTTTTGTATCCTGTATAAAACCATAACTTGGTTTTAAATAGATGTGATGTCTAGTGTTTTTATAACACAAATTCCCAATTGCTCATATGGTGGGACGCTGCAATTGAATTATATCTGTAGTTAAGATTTCAAGCATTGTAATTTTATATAAAAATACATGATATATATGATTTGATGAGTTTTAAGCATCACATACAAAACAATTCATAGAAATTTCAAATTTAATGCATCTTGATTGTACACAGAGCATTAACCACATTAAAATTATCACATATAATATAACACATGGCTTCAGATTCCTTTTTATTTAATTCATTCAGTAAAATACAAGAAATACAGTCTATCACAACTGCAATCTGCAGTAAATGATGTAAACAGGGGCATCCCAATTAAACGGGCAACAAAGAGTCATGGACTCAGCCATATGACTGTATAACGTCCTTTGATGGGAGGAGAGTTTGCATGTCTAATGCAACCGTCATGTCACAGCACTTTTCCCTTCTGAAAGAAACAGAACAGATCGAGGCTTGGTAGGTGGAGAATATGTAGATTTTAAAGCATTTAAATCACACTTGATTCTGTTGTATATTACAAGCTTATGAACTGCCAATTGAATATATAAGAATATTACAAGTAATTATATATTAAGTTATTTCACTTTACAACAAGATAAAAATTATAAAGGAGAATTTGCTTAAATGCAATTAAATCTGATAGGCTATCTTCATTCTGAAGTGTTTTGAAATGTGAAGTTACCTTTTAATCAATTCAGATTTTGTAAAATAAACCACCTCTTATTTATAACGTTGATGAAACTGGGTTCAAGAAAGGAGTATCAGCTCAAGACAGGATCTGTATCAACAAGCGACATGAAACACTTCATTTTACTAAAAAACATTTCATTTTGTAAAGAAAAAAAAACAAAACAAAAAAACAGGCGATTACTCATAAGTTGAAAAACTTATAATTTCAGTGATGTTGTACATATTACTGTTGAAAATGAGATAAATTAAAACAAAAAATCCAAGCAGATCTATTACCTATATATACAATTTCAATTACACAATACATACAACTTCTATCAAACTTTTCATTATCTTTATACTTTAAATATCTAAATATAACTGATAAAGAAAGTCACTTCAATTTTTCAAACTTATAAAAACAAAAGAAACAATACTAAAAATGTGTCCACCTGTCCATTGACTTTATAGAAACTGCTAGAGCAAACCAGGTGGAGTTGTACTGTCTCCCTCCTCATACATCACACTTACTCCAACCACTAGATGTTGTCCATTTTTGTCCACTGAAAAAACAGTTACAGATTTAGCAGTTAGCTTTGGCCATGCCAATCCAAAACCTTGTAATAGGAAAAAACAGGTAAATCTAAATTTTAGATACACCAATCCAAATCTAATCATAGAGAAAAACAGGTAAATCTGAATTTTAGCTATCTACCAATCAAACATTTATAACATTTACTAGGAATGACACAAAATTATAATATATAATGTTTAATTTTCTTACACTTAAAAATCAACTTTAAAAACATTATGGCATTCTGATAATATAGATTGTATGTTATATACCTATAGGTTTGCTCAGATCCTTAGAGCAGCAGTGGACAGAGTTTTCAGTCCACACAATATAAAAACAGGCTTTAGGAAATGCGATATATGTCAAGTGAATGAAAATGCCAAGGACAAGCTTGCTCCTTCTGACCCAGAGTTTTTACCTCAACCTGGTCCAGGGGGAGACAATCAACCAAGCTCCCCATGTAGCAACCACGATGACACTCTTTGTGAAATATGCGGTCAATTTGTCATGATCAGAGGCCATCCACTTGTTACCAAAGGCCTTATACCATCTGAGCTTGCGGACATTTTCCTTCCCATAATTGGAACTGTCAAAAAACAGAAAAGCACCAGGATAATTACAAAGTCTAGAGTTATTACAGGTGAATTATTAAGGGAAAGCTTTACTTATGAAATTAATAACATACCTTTTCACACTTTGGTTCTGAATAAAATCTATTACACTTTTTATAAAACCAAAATAATGTTTAACAAAAAACCTGTTCCCCCTTAACCCACAGTCCCTATATGTGTGTGACCTCCCTGAAATTGTTTTTGGTCCCTTTCATAGAAACTGTTAAATGTTAAGGTACCATCTATAAGCCCAAATAAAACATAAACAGATTTTTTGCCCTACCTAACCTACCTTTTTATAGTAATTTAGATGAAACACATAAGCTATTTTTCAAATCTTCTCCCTAGACAAATGTTATTTTACAGTGTTAAACATTCAATTATCATGTGGTTTTAAAGGAATTAATCATTACCTCAATTTTTGTACTGCTTTATCTTAATGGGGGATGAAATAGTCAACCAACTGAAGGAGAAGGACTGCAAAAAGAAAAGAAAAATGACAAAAGTATATATATGAAATCAGTAAATTTGAAATTATTAAAAACCGATAAAAATAAAATGACAGTTAAACTTAGTAGTTAAATAACATAACATCAGTTTGTAGATATATGCCCAAAAATCTTCTATCCTGTAAGATCTGTTTATTACATCACCATTGGAATAATTAAACCATGTTTCTTCAATCTGATTTATTTAAGTTTAATGTTGTTTTGAGAGAATATCTGCAAAATGTCTTCTTGAAAACTGCAATGAGAAAATCGTTGCTTTACTACTAGTACTACAGACTTTGCCTTACACATGGTTAATAACACGTAACTTCATTTGGAATGTTTACAGTAAAACCAGTGTGTATATAGTATCAAATAGTACCAAAAGTATACTTACCTTCAAATTATGCAGTGCAATCACAATTTACTGCAAAAATGTTGATTTTCATGGCATTATAGCCGCTTTCCTTGCAGGGTATCAATTTGGGTACACGCACCTTGTTCTAAACCGGAAGTGACAACACCTACTACCTAGCGTTCTATTAATAAACACACGCGTTGTAATAACCAAACCAACACACGGAGATGAAGTTCGTACTCACTCTTAGTTAAAATAAAGCTAATATTTGAATATCGATTAGCGACAAATGAATTATTAGGGTAAGTATTGGAAATTGGTATCAATTTGGGTACACTGACGTTAGTATGATACAAATTACAATGTATCGTCTCGTATGCCGTTATTGATATATTTCTTTCTCTAAATTATAGAAATACTCATCTAGTTGATAATGATGTAACATTCTAGAATATATATAATACACATTTAAGTAAATCGCGGACATATTTGCAGACCGATGCTATATAACGTCAGCCGTTTTGGAATGAACACGGAAGAGCAAAACTTTTTAAACATCCGGAGACGAATGCGCCTGCGCAATATTTGTTTACATAACTATATATTGACCTGGAGTTATTCGCAAAGTTCAGGTTCATTTAGTCTTCACATTTCGCTAGCGTTATGCATTTCTCAAATCGTATGCATCTTGAAAACATCTACTGAATACATTTCAACATTTTCGGTAAAACTACTACATAAAACGAAGATGTTTTTGCAAGTAAATTATTTGAAGCGTAAGGCAATGGGGGCAGCCATATTTCATTGAAACGGACAGTAGATGGCGTATTGGTGAATGTGGCTACCAAATATGGTCATATTTCTCAATCCAGTTCTTGATGGCAATAACCGAACATTAATGTTCGTTTAAAAACTAGTAAAACTTAAATCACTCCTGAGTAACTGGAATAAGCGGATTCTTACACCTATTGGTAAAATACAAGTTATAAAGTCGTTATTGGTTTCACAACTCAACCACTTATTCATATCATTGCCAAACCCCGATATATCCTTCATTAAAAAATTAAATTCGGAACTTTATAATTTTCTTTGGAACAGTAAAGTTGACCAGGTAAGAAGAGATATTATTGTAAAAGAATATAATGAAGGAGGGCTTAGAATGGTGGATATATATTCTTTTATTAGAGCTTTGAAGTTAACATGGATAAGAAGATTATACTCTAAGTCAGGTAAATGGCAATACATTTTAGCAAAAAATATTGATATAGGCATTTTGGCTAATTGTGGAGCAGAATACATTAAAAAATGTGAATCTAGATGTAAAAATCTGTTTTGGAAAGATGTATTTAAGTCTTGGAGCTGTCTTATAGAGAAAACAACACAATTAAATAGTAAGTATGTTTACCCAATACTGAAAACACCCATTTGGTTTAATAAAGATTTAAAAGTAAATAGAAAAGTAATATTTTATCAGGGATGGTATAAAAAGGGTATTGTTATACTTCATGATCTTATGAAACATCCCCACCTATTGATATTTTACAGTTTTCAGGAGTTTACAGCAAAATTCAATGTTAACACAAATTTTTTAACTTACCAGGGTATTATTAATTCCATCAGGGACTTTCTATTGCACAGACAATTTGATAATATTAACTTATCTTATCCCTTTATTCCCAATAATTTAAAATTTTTCTTAAAAGCAAGAAAGGGTCAAAAGATTTCTACAGCATTCTTTGTAGTAATAAAATCCTACCTACTGGTAAAAGGAAGTGGAACAACTTATTTGAAATAGATGAAGAAACTTGGAGATATATATATTTGACCCCTTTTCGAATTACTAGAAGCTCAAAATTACTATGGTTACAATATAGAATAAACCAGCACATATTAACAACAAATTCATATTTATTCAAAATTGGTCTAACTGATACGCCATATTGCTTCTTTTGTAAAACAGAAATAGAAACAATAACTCACATATTTTGGGAGTGCAGAGAAGTACAAATTTTTTTTGAACACTTTGAATTTTTGTTAGATACATTATTGATTCCATTTTCTTTTAATAAACAAACCTTTATTTTTGGCATGCTTAACAACAAAAACATATATTATGCAACAGACAATCTGATTTTACTTATAATGAAACAATATATTTATAGATCAAGATGTTTAGAGCAAAACTTATCAGTAACGGCATTGAAATCCATTATCAAGGATAATTACAGTGTTCTGAAATATATTTGCATTGATAAAGGAAATAGGAGTTTGGAAAAATTTAATACTGATTGGAAAAAATGGAGTAAACTGATAGAAATAACACCCAACCCCTGACAGAAAAACAAAAATGAAATAAAATGTTTTATATGATTTTATTCATAAGTAACTAAGCATTTTACTGCAACCGCCAGCTATATATTTAAATTTTAATGACACATTTATCTGTGTAAAAGAGAGAAAGTATTTCCTAATATACTAAAATTAAAGATTAGATTTTCCAGTAGATACAGCTTTATGTAAATACTCTCTCTCTCTCTGAATGACAGTGTGTGTTTGCATGTAAGGAAGGATGTACAGTCGAACCTGTCTATAAAGGACACCTAAGGAACAAGACAAAAGTGTCCTTTATAGAGAGGTGTCCTTTATATAGAGGTTCAACGAGTTATGTCCCTTATAAACGAAGAAACAAACCAAAGTCTGTTTATAGTACACTATATGTCTCCTGATTTATTATATTTAAACACTTAAACAAATGAAAAAAAGTCAAATAATTAAAGATAAATGCTTAATTAATTTTCAATCATTCATCTGACACAAAAATTGAAGTTGATATTTTTAATAATTTATATTAAGCCTATAGTTTTTAAACCAATCTTCACAATATCATACTATACTGAATATCTATTCAGACAAATACTCAACATAGTAAAAAATGTAAAGGTAATTCTTATCATAGTAAAACAATTTTCATTAATCCTCAATATTTTGGAAAATAAATATGTTTGAAATATCTTTTCTATTACAACATTAACTCTTTCTAAATGAAAGTGCATTTTCCTCTGATAATTATAATCCCTAGGCATTTATTTTGAGACATATTTTCTGAAATCCATGTTGGGATTTAATTTAATAAATACCGTTTTCTGGTTCAGTAAATTAGTATAGTGTATACAAAGACACTCGGAACTCTTCGGCTGTTCTTAATAGGTTACGTAGTCATATTCCGAGGAGTTCCGAGTGTGAGAAAATGGCGGCTGACAACCATGTGCCTGCCCTGTCAGATTTGCATACGGTGTATTTTGTAAGTAAAACAATTATGACAGACATAACTATTGCTTTGTCCCTCTTTTGTTGGTCTTGATAATGATTTAATTACCCCCTGACCATTCTTGTTGTCTAGGCTATGGCTGAATGGCTAAGCTTAGCTGTCGACGGTTGAGTAAACAAACACCTCTGCCGATGGCGATCGGTCACTCTCTTGTAATTACTGCCCATTGTTACAGCAACTTACAGGTAACAGGACAATTAGTGACTGATGAAGTGGCTTCCTAAGTTAGCATTGCTGCCAGGGGAGTTGAGTAATTAAGGCTTTGCTTGTTATTTAGAAACGTTTTACACACAAATATCAACACGGCTATGGTTTCACGTGTCCGTTATACGGAATTTTTAACAACTTTACGGACAAAAATAAGTGTCCGCTGTCCGCATTAGGAAGGTGTCCGCTATATACATGATATTTATATAGTGATTTTCATTGGGGATTCCTGGAAGTGTCCGTTATGGACAGGTGTCCGCTATATAAGGGTAACTGATGATCAGTTGAAAAAAAGATACAAATTAACTTACAGTTATAAATATGTTTAGTGTCTTCATTAATTAATCAATACAACAAATATTGATACCTGTAAATGATACTGATTATTTCTAATGATGTGGTGGTGTAACAGGCCCAATATCAAGTCCCTGGGTCTCTTGGTTATTGAGAAGAAGTCGTTTGAAGATTATAGCCTATTTAACCCATGTGACCTTGAATGAAGGTCAAGGTCATTTATTTGAACAAACTTGGTAGCCCTTCACCCAAGGATGCTACAGGCCCAATATCAAGTCCCTGGGCCTCTTGGTTATTGAGAAGAAATTGTTTAAATGAATAAGTTGACGCCCTTCGGGCAGGTTTGAAAATAAATGGGGCACTACAACCAAAATAGGTAAATCATGATACTCAAGAGCAGAAAAAATGTGATGAAGAAAAGACATTTTTCCTCGTGGGAGTCTACACACTCATGACAGTGTGAATTTTATTGGTGATATGTTTACGACACACTGCACACTTAGTAAGAGCAGGAGCACAATGAGAGCATGCCACTAAGTGGCCACAAGGGATAAAAGCTATCGACACTTGGTCTTCCAAACAGATCTTGCAGACCGTCCTCTCCCTCATTTCTCGATTCTCAGTTTTGATTCTCTGAAGCTCCTCCTCTGTAAATAAAGACATTTTAAAATGTACCAATGAAGGTCTGAACATTCTACGTAATTGCCATGCCCATTAACAAACGGTGACACGCCTACACCCTCTCACCAATAAATGTAATGAGTAACAAATATAGAGACACGCCCACACTCACACCAATAAATGTAATGAGTAACAAGCAGAGACACGCCCACACTCTCACCAATAAATGTAATGAGTAACAAACAGAGACACGCCCACCCTCTCACCAATAAATGTAATGAGTAACAGAGACACGCCCACCCTCTCACTAATAAATGTAATGAGTAACAGAGACACGCCCACACTCTCACCAATAAATGTAATGAGTAACAAACAGAGACATGCCCACCCTCTCACCAATAAATGTAATGACTTACTTGGAACATTTTCCGTCCCATCACCTCCTCCGAACAAACCTGGACATAAAAAAATTATAACAAATATTAGCGTTTCCATTAATTGCTAGTTATTTACAGCAAAAATTCATCTTTAGTATGCGTGCATATGTGTCTAAAGATTTTGATAAAATGTTGACAGTAGCCTGTTAGGGTCTGTGTAAGACTTAAACCAGTGTGATTACTTTGTGATATCTCTATAGCTCTGGTTACCATAGCGATATCTCTCTGATTTTGGTAACCGTAGAGACGTCTCTCTGCTTCTTATAACTAACTGTAGAGATGACTCTCTGCTTCTTATAACTAACTGTAGAGATGACCTCTCTGCTTCTTATAACTGTAGAGATGACTCTCTGCTTCTTATAACTAACTGTAGAGATGACTCTCTGCTTCTTATAACTAACTGTAGAGATGACTCTCTGCTTCTTATAACTGTAGAGATGACTCTCTGCTTCTTATAACTGTAGAGATGACTCTCTGCTTTTTATAACTGTAGAGATGACTCTCTGCTTCTGTTAACTGTAGAGATGACTCTCTGGTTCTGATAACCGTAAAGCCACATCTTTTGTTCCTCTTACTGTAAAATGGTGTTTCTCTGGTTCTGGCAGCCGTAATATTATATACACTGTATCAAATAACGGCTGTAATATCAAAGTGTTCATCTTCTGTTACAACTTTCTATTATTATCATTATGAACATTTGTTTAACCATGATTATTTTTCTCAACGAAAAAAATCCAAATATTGACCAGTGTATATATTAATTATGAATATCCAGACAGTGTTTATTATAAATACAAATCAATGGAACTCTACCTGGTTGTTTCGTTCGTACTGTGGTATTCTGTTTGATGATGTTACGAATCTGATCTTCGTTAATTTTTTCTGGGTCTATCAAAAATAAGAACAAAAGCAAACTGTAATGTAACATTTGTCTTACAGAGGTTGATCAGAGGTGACAGTAAATCTGTCAAGAAAGAAAGAAAGAAAGAAAAATAAATGAAATAAATGAAATAATAAGATTATTTATATATCAAATACAAAACTGGAAACTTGACTATTGACATTCTTTAATAAATATGTCTATTCATACATCAATGATCTAAGAAAGAAAGAAAGAAAGAAAGAAAGAAAGAAATGAAATGAAATAAATAAAATAAATAAGATTATTTATATATCAAATACAAAACTGGAAACTTGACTATTGACATTCTTTAATAAATATGTCTATTCATACATCAATGATCTAAGAAAGAAAGAAAGAAAGAAAGAAAGAAAGAAAAATCAATGAAATAAATGAAATAATAAGATTATTTATATATCAAATACAAAACTGGAAACTTGACTATTGACATTCTTTAATAAATATGTCTATTCATACAACAATGATCTAAGAAAGAAAGAAAGAAAGAAAGAAAGAAAGAAAGAAAATAAATGAAATGAAATAAATAAAATAAATAAGATTATTTATATATCAAATACAAAACTGGAAACTTGTCTATTGACATTCTTTAATAAATATGTCTATTTATACATCAATTATCTAAGAAAGAAAGAAAGAAAGAAAGAAATATGTTTATATATTTATCAAATTGGAAACCTATGGACATTTTCATTCTTCTGTCTTTGATTTAACCATATGTTCACAGTACTGTACATCAACACAATTCTCTTGGAATCCTGGTAAACATTGAAGTTACCTTTTCTGGCAAGCAGGATCTGCAGTGCTGCTCTTATACTGTCTCTGTCATAGCCATCTTTTAATAACTTTTTGACGACCTCAGTTTCCATCAGATTCGGCAAACCTATTCAAGCAAACACAAAACTGATCAGCTTAAGTTTAATTCAGGAAAATTTATTCCAAATGATCATTTAACTATTCCTGAACAATCAATATACAGTCGTTTAAGATTGTTTCTACCACAAAAGGTGGGTGTTATTCAACTCCCAAGGCATGAAATAATCATTACAACTAATGAATAACATTCAGTTTATACCACACATGGAATAAACCCTAAACACGTTTTGATAATGGTTGACGCAGTGACCTTTGAACCGAACTGCAATTGTTATTAATGTCATCAATAATGGAATGACGTTCGTCACATCACCAGGTCCTGGCCGTTACTTGTATACCTTATTTGCATACACGAAATTAGACCTGGCCACATTACCCTTTGATTCAAGCCGATATTATTGTGTTAGAAACAGGTCACATGACTCATGATTTTTGGATATGGAATTTTACCTCGCTTAACTGGAAGTACCTCGTCGGTCCCGGCCGAATTCTCTCTTTATCATAGTAAAGAAAACTCGGACAATACGAAGTGAAAATTTGGTCCCAACAATAAAAATCCTATTTGAAATGATCGAATAACTCGAAGTATAATTTTCGTCGATCGGTGGTAAACGCCGACATTTTTTAAGAGCTAAATTCCGTTTGTAATACTGAACATATCGGCACTACTAACCTACATGCTATTATAAGTGTTCCATAAATTCATAAAAGAAATTGTCGGTTGAATCTTATAACAACAAGTCTTGGTGATAAAAAGAATTGCTTTACTTACATCAGGTAATTTCCTAAGGCGGTCGCCGATATTAGTACACACGATAGTCAACAACTCATCTACACGCTCGCTCAAGCGGAACAAATCTCTGACACACCGGTAGATCTACCCGGATGATGTTTTTACAGGTGTAGAGATGAAACAGTCACCGGCGCCTATTAAATCTTTAAACTGCTGAAACAATAGCGTGATTACTGCCGAGGTGTTCAGAGTACAACTGTAACGGTCAGTGCTGTCTATTAAATCGGATAAAACGCCAACTCAGTTACAGTAACATTTTATACGCACATGTTCAGCCCAACTTCCGGTGCTAATACACAACGAAATGGCGTGGTTATCAATAAAAAGTAAGTAGGTCGATCAAACAGTATTTTATATGTCCAATAAAAGGTAATGGTTCTGTTAATAATATAATGTTAGTAATATTCAAAACCATCTGTAAGAACTGGTTTGTCCGCCGTCCTGAACTATACATCGTCACAACCCGAGATGAAACACTTTAGAAGCAAAACACTTATGAACCATGTATGATAAAATGTTCTTCTAAAACAATTTATACTTTTATTTCATCTTTAGTGTATTGCTTGTCTTGCAAACTACCTTTACACGTGTTTCTGGAATACGGCAATATGTAGAGGATCGCTACTGTACACAATAATAACTTACGCTCGGGAAAAGACAATTGTTTGAATGCAGACTAATTTGATATCCGATTAATCAATGGATTTTCACGGCTAAGATTTTCATGTTTTTTTAGTGGTTCTTCCCATGGATTTAGGGGCCAACGCTAGATAGTGATCCACAGTATTTAGTGGACCACTGTGTCTCGTGGTATCTAGTGGACTGCGGTATCTGGTGGTCCGCGACATATCGTCGTATAGCGTGGACGTCCGCGGTATACGCTGATCCGTCACGGCTCGCGGTATTGCGTGGGCTTCTTGTCCACTTGTGGACATTTGAGTGGACAGCCTCATTTTGTCCGTGATATAGCGTGGATTTAGCAATGGCCACTCGAGCTGTACTGTAGGTTAAGAGACTTGACCCGATAGGTTAAGAGACATGACCCGATAGGTTAAGAGACTTGACCCGGTAGGTTAAGAGACTTGACCCGACAGGTTAAGAGACTTGACTAGGTTAACAGACCCTATAAGTTCAGAACACACAGAAAACATTACAAACCTTCGGTCTTGTTGTCTGATCCTGTGACGGTTTCACTGCCTTTAACATTTTTTACCGTGATATTGTCCTTTGTGCTCTTATTTTTCACCTCGTTCATGCTTTTTTTCTGCGGAGAAGAAGATCCACTTTTGGATGAACCTGTGGATGGTGTCGTAGCTGTAGACTTTGGAGCGACCGACGATGTTCCCGAGGAAGATGTCGTCGACGTAGCATTTGAGGCTGGTGGTGCTCCTGATGGAGTGATATCGGGGCTGGCGTTGTTCTGACCCGAGTTGTTTGAGCTCTGCTGTTTCAGTGTTCCAGTTGTAGTGGTAACTATATTATTGTTGGAGGTTTGAGTTGTAGGCTCTGCTGATTCGGCAGCCTCGGGATTGTTGTTCTACAGACATTTCAACCAAAAAAAATTAAAGTGTATTGATCATGAATATTTTACACTGAAAACAAAACTGAAATTAATTGGTTTGTTTTGTTTAACGTCCTATTAACAGCCAGGTCATTTAAGGACGTGCCAGGTTTTTGAGGAGGAGGAAAGCTGGAGTACCCGGAGAAAAACCACCGGCCTACGGTCAGTACCTGGCAACTGCCCCATGTAGGTTTCAAACTCGCAACCCAGAGGTGGAGGGCTAGTGATACAGTGTCAGGACACCTTAACCACTTGGCCACCTTGACTGACTGTAGGTCGGTGGTTTTCTCCGGGTACTCCGGCTTTCCTCCACCTCCAAAACCTGGCACGTCCTTAAATGACCCTGGCTTTTAATAGGACGCTTAACAAAATAAACCAAACCAGATGATAAGGATATGTGTCCGTAATAATGATGTACTCACTCTCCGTTCAAGCTGAGCAACAGCATCCAATACAAGATTGATGAAGTCCGGCCCTTTAACTTGTAGCAGAAAAGCACATCTTGGCGACCATCTTGCATGTTCCACATGTGGATTATCTGGAGGCTCCCAGTTACGTAAACCTGAAAAAAAGTGAACTCAAGGTCTCAGACTAATTTAGTGTCCCACTTTCCCACATCAGAAATCAGGACTGGTACTTGTTAAAGGGGAATAAATCCTCAGAATTTCATGGAAATAAAATGCAGATCAGCAGTACAAAGTTCAATGAGACCACTTTAAACCTGAAAACATGGTGAACTGTAAATCAAAACTAATTTAATATCCCACACTCCCACATCAAAAATGAATTTATGAAAGTCAGGACTCATTAAAGGGGAATAACTCCTCAGAAATTTATGGAAATAAAATGCAGATCAGCAGTACATAGTTCAATGAGACCACTTCAAAACTCCATCAAGTCAAACAAACGTGATTTCTGTCAGTTTACAGCTTATTTCTTTATTGTGGTAAGCTGATTAAAGTTAAATCTTAAATTCCGTCTGACAAGCTCTTCATATATTGCCATTACAAGGGAAGTAACTCCAGAAAAAAAAAAGATCATGTCCTCAGACGGAATACTAAAAACTAATATGGTTGTTGACACAAAATTTGTATTATGGTTAATGTACAAGACTGATCATGTCGTGCCATGATATTAAGTTAAGACCTCTCATGATCATTTCTTTAAGAATTATTTTACATAGGTTTACTGTCTAAATCTTACCGATTCCGCACTGAAAACAGCGGACACAGTCTTCGTAACCTGAAACAAAAGTATGGGATAAAATTAAGTTTTACTTTTGTCATTAAGAATAGCTTTTACAAACATTGTCACCAAGAATAAAACCAATTTTTTAATCATACATACTTAAATAATTGTTGTTTTAATATTTTCTTAAAATGAAAATTGAAAAAATGAAGACTTTATCTTATGTTTTTGCACTTTTGACACCATGTCAGAATTTATGGGGAGATGTAGCCATCCTATGCTTATGTTACCATGGTCAGTAAAATGTTAATGACCTCTGGTTATTTACAGCTTAAAAAGATATAACAGAGATTTCAGAAATAAGTTCCATTATTAGGAGGTTATATGTTACGTTTATTCATTCATCATTTTCAAGTGATAAATTTGTATTAATTGATGATCGATGGATTCTGAAGATTTAATGATGGATCTTAAATTTCCAAGCACTCTTACCAGCATAGAAGAAGCCACTGTCCAGCATCTGATCCGGAGTCTGTTGTATGTCTGCTGGCCATCGGTCAAAAGTCTTTAATCTGTCGGCCAGTAAAACATAGTCCGGGTAGAACGCTCGTGATCTGTTTGGAATGGCTGTTCCCGGGTTACTTGATACTGCGGTATGTATGGCCGTAGGGGAACTGACCGGCTGTCTTGGGATGTTGTTGGCGTGTGTTCCTGTATCCTGTGATATCCTACTGTTTGTGCCACTCCTGGTTAGACTGTCCTGGCTGTTGTTCTCACTGTGGCTTGACAGCGAGTTATTGTTACCAATGCTACTGGAAACATTGTTTCTGTCCTCGGATCCTGAAGACTTTATGCTGTTGTCAGAAATAGCAGTTTGTGGTTTCGTGTTGTCGGCAGTACTGACTGGGCCAGCTGTTGAACCACCAAACTTGCTTCCTGCGGTCTCTACAAAATCATTGGTTGCCGACCCGGTGCTGTAGCCTGTGTCGGATTTACTTCCTATACTGGTTTCATTGGTTGCTGTCGCACTGTCAACATCAGCCGCACAATCTCAGTTTATATATCAAAATAAAATTACATCATCAAGTTTCATTTATTACATGTAACTATCTGACATTTAGTATTCAAATTTACGGACACCAGACTAAACCAATACCTGGCTTAATGACTCTAGACTTTACTGACACCTGATTTTACTGACACCGGCCTTTATCGAAACCAGACTTTATCGGCTTAAGGCTTTAAGACCAAAATTTATTGATTCTGGACTTTACTGACGCCAGAATTTATCAACTCCAGTCTTTACTGATGCCAGAATTTATTGACTCCAGACTTTACTGATGCCAGAATTTATTGACTCCAGACTTTACTGACGCCCAACGTTATTGACTCCAGACTTTACTGCAACCTGACGTTATTGACTCCAGACTTTACTGATGCCCAACGTTATTGACTCCAGACTTTACTGACGCCCAACGTTATTGACTCCAGACTTTACTGACGCCCAACGTTATTGACTCCAGACTTTACTGCAACCTGACGTTATTGACTCCAGACTTTACTGATGCCCAACGTTATGGACTCCAGACTTTACTGACGCCCAACGTTATTGACTCCAGACTTCACTGACGCCCAACATTATTGACTCCAGACTTTACTGCAACCTGACGTTATTGACTCCAGACTTTACTGATGCCCAACGTTATTGACTCCAGACTTTACTGACGCCCAACGTTATTGACTCCAGACTTTACTGACGCTCAACGTTATTGACTCCAGACTTTACTGACGCTCAACGTTATTGACTCCAGACTTTACTGATGCCCAACGTTATTGACTCCAGACTTTACTGACGCCCAACGTTATTGACTCCAGACTTTACTGACGCCCAACGTTATTGACTCCAGACTTTACTGACGCCCAACGTTATTGACTCCAGACTTTACTGACGCCCAACGTTATTGACTCCAGACTTTACTGCAACCTGACGTTATTGACTCCAGACTTTACTGATGCCCAACGTTATTGACTCCAGACTTTACTGATGCCCAACGTTATTGACTCCAGCCTTTACTGCAACCTGACGTTATTGACTCCAGACTTTACTGATGCCCAACGTTATTGACTCCAGACTTTACTGACGCCCAACGTTATTGACTCCAGACTTTACTGACGCCCAAATGCAACGTTATTGACTCCAGACTTTACTGACGCCCAACGTTATTGACTCCAGACTTTACTGATGCCCAACGTTATTGACTCCAGACTTTACTGACGCCCAACGTTATTGACTCCAGACTTTACTGACGCCCAACGTTATTGACTCCAGACTTTACTGCAACCTGACGTTATTGACTCCAGACTTTACTGATGCCCAACGTTATGGACTCCAGACTTTACTGACGCCCAACGTTATTGACTCCAGACTTCACTGACGCCCAACGTTATTGACTCCAGACTTTACTGCAACCTGACGTTATTGATTCCAGACTTTACTGATGCCCAACGTTATGGACTCCAGACTTTACTGACGCCCAACGTTATTGACTCCAGACTTCACTGACGCCCAACATTATTGACTCCAGACTTTACTGCAACCTGACGTTATTGACTCCAGACTTTACTGATGCCCAACGTTATTGACTCCAGACTTTACTGACGCCCAACGTTATTGACTCCAGACTTTACTGACGCCCAACGTTATTGACTCCAGACTTTACTGACGCCCAACGTTATTGACTCCAGACTTTACTGACGCCCAACGTTATTGACTCCAGACTTTACTGCAACCTGACGTTATTGACTCCAGACTTTACTGACGCCCAACGTTATTGACTCCAGACTTTACTGACGCCCAACGTTATTGACTCCAGACTTTACTGACGCCCAAATGCAACGTTATTGACTCCAGACTTTACTGACGCCCAACGTTATTGACTCCAGACTTTACTGATGCCCAACGTTATTGACTCCAGACTTTACTGACGCCCAACGTTATTGACTCCAGACTTTACTGACGCCCAACGTTATTGACTCCAGACTTTACTGCAACCTGACGTTATTGACTCCAGACTTTACTGATGCCCAACGTTATGGACTCCAGACTTTACTGACGCCCAACGTTATTGACTCCAGACTTCACTGACGCCCAACGTTATTGACTCCAGACTTTACTGACGCCCAACGTTATTGACTCCAGACTTTACTGCAACCTGACGTTATTGAATCCAGACTTCACTGACGCCCAACGTTATTGACTCCAGACTTCACTGCAACCTGACGTTATTGACTCCAGACTTTACTGCAACCTGACGTTATTGACTCCAGACTTTACTGACGCCCAACGTTATTGACTCCAGACTTTACTGACGCCCAACGTTATTGACTCCAGACTTTACTGACGCCCAACGTTATTGACTCCAGACTTTACTGCAACCTGACGTTATTGACTCCAGACTTTACTGATGCCCAACGTTATTGACTCCAGACTTTACTGACGCCCAACGTTATTGACTCCAGACTTTACTGACGCCCAAATGCAACGTTATTGACTCCAGACTTTACTGACGCCCAACGTTATTGACTCCAGACTTTACTGATGCCCAACGTTATTGACTCCAGACTTTACTGACGCCCAACGTTATTGACTCCAGACTTTACTGACGCCCAACGTTATTGACTCCAGACTTTACTGCAACCTGACGTTATTGACTCCAGACTTTACTGATGCCCAACGTTATGGACTCCAGACTTTACTGACGCCCAACGTTATTGACTCCAGACTTCACTGACGCCCAACGTTATTGACTCCAGACTTTACTGACGCCCAACGTTATTGACTCCAGACTTTACTGCAACCTGACGTTATTGAATCCAGACTTCACTGACGCCCAACGTTATTGACTCCAGACTTCACTGCAACCTGACGTTATTGACTCCAGACTTTACTGACGCCCAACGTTATTGACTCCAGACTTTACTGACGCCCAACGTTATTGACTCCAGACTTTACTGCAACCTGACGTTATTGACTCCAGACTTTACTGATGCCCAACGTTATGGACTCCAGACTTTACTGACGCCCAACGTTATTGACTCCAGACTTCACTGACGCCCAACATTATTGACTCCAGACTTTACTGCAACCTGACGTTATTGACTCCAGACTTTACTGATGCCCAACGTTATTGACTCCAGACTTTACTGACGCCCAACGTTATTGACTCCAGACTTTACTGACGCTCAACGTTATTGACTCCAGACTTTACTGACGCTCAACGTTATTGACTCCAGACTTTACTGATGCCCAACGTTATTGACTCCAGACTTTACTGACGCCCAACGTTATTGACTCCAGACTTTACTGACGCCCAACGTTATTGACTCCAGACTTTACTGACGCCCAACGTTATTGACTCCAGACTTTACTGACGCCCAACGTTATTGACTCCAGACTTTACTGCAACCTGACGTTATTGACTCCAGACTTTACTGATGCCCAACGTTATTGACTCCAGACTTTACTGATGCCCAACGTTATTGACTCCAGCCTTTACTGCAACCTGACGTTATTGACTCCAGACTTTACTGATGCCCAACGTTATTGACTCCAGACTTTACTGACGCCCAACGTTATTGACTCCAGACTTTACTGACGCCCAAATGCAACGTTATTGACTCCAGACTTTACTGACGCCCAACGTTATTGACTCCAGACTTTACTGATGCCCAACGTTATTGACTCCAGACTTTACTGACGCCCAACGTTATTGACTCCAGACTTTACTGACGCCCAACGTTATTGACTCCAGACTTTACTGCAACCTGACGTTATTGACTCCAGACTTTACTGATGCCCAACGTTATGGACTCCAGACTTTACTGACGCCCAACGTTATTGACTCCAGACTTCACTGACGCCCAACGTTATTGACTCCAGACTTTACTGCAACCTGACGTTATTGATTCCAGACTTTACTGATGCCCAACGTTATGGACTCCAGACTTTACTGACGCCCAACGTTATTGACTCCAGACTTCACTGACGCCCAACATTATTGACTCCAGACTTTACTGCAACCTGACGTTATTGACTCCAGACTTTACTGATGCCCAACGTTATTGACTCCAGACTTTACTGACGCCCAACGTTATTGACTCCAGACTTTAC
The DNA here is from genome assembly GCF_902652985.1 of Pecten maximus. NCBI lineage: Eukaryota > Metazoa > Mollusca > Bivalvia > Pectinida > Pectinidae > Pecten > Pecten maximus. The sequence continues at coordinate 5,199,895 of NC_047019.1, read as the reverse complement.
TGACGCCCAACGTTATTGACTCCAGACTTTACTGACGCCCAACGTTATTGACTCCAGACTTTACTGACGCCCAACGTTATTGACTCCAGACTTTACTGCAACCTGACGTTATTGACTCCAGACTTTACTGATGCCCAACGTTATTGACTCCAGACTTTACTGACGCCCAACGTTATTGACTCCAGACTTTACTGACGCCCAAATGCAACGTTATTGACTCCAGACTTTACTGACGCCCAACGTTATTGACTCCAGACTTTACTGATGCCCAACGTTATTGACTCCAGACTTTACTGACGCCCAACGTTATTGACTCCAGACTTTACTGACGCCCAACGTTATTGACTCCAGACTTTACTGCAACCTGACGTTATTGACTCCAGACTTTACTGATGCCCAACGTTATGGACTCCAGACTTTACTGACGCCCAACGTTATTGACTCCAGACTTCACTGACGCCCAACGTTATTGACTCCAGACTTTACTGACGCCCAACGTTATTGACTCCAGACTTTACTGCAACCTGACGTTATTGAATCCAGACTTCACTGACGCCCAACGTTATTGACTCCAGACTTCACTGCAACCTGACGTTATTGACTCCAGACTTTACTGCAACCTGACGTTATTGACTCCAGACTTTACTGACGCCCAACGTTATTGACTCCAGACTTTACTGACGCCCAACGTTATTGACTCCAGACTTTACTGACGCCCAACGTTATTGACTCCAGACTTTACTGCAACCTGACGTTATTGACTCCAGACTTTACTGATGCCCAACGTTATTGACTCCAGACTTTACTGACGCCCAACGTTATTGACTCCAGACTTTACTGACGCCCAAATGCAACGTTATTGACTCCAGACTTTACTGACGCCCAACGTTATTGACTCCAGACTTTACTGATGCCCAACGTTATTGACTCCAGACTTTACTGACGCCCAACGTTATTGACTCCAGACTTTACTGACGCCCAACGTTATTGACTCCAGACTTTACTGCAACCTGACGTTATTGACTCCAGACTTTACTGATGCCCAACGTTATGGACTCCAGACTTTACTGACGCCCAACGTTATTGACTCCAGACTTCACTGACGCCCAACGTTATTGACTCCAGACTTTACTGACGCCCAACGTTATTGACTCCAGACTTTACTGCAACCTGACGTTATTGAATCCAGACTTCACTGACGCCCAACGTTATTGACTCCAGACTTCACTGCAACCTGACGTTATTGACTCCAGACTTTACTGCAACCTGACGTTATTGACTCCAGACTTTACTGACGCCCAACGTTATTGACTCCAGACTTTACTGACGCCCAACGTTATTGACTCCAGACTTCACTGCAACCTGACGTTTTTGAATCCTGACTTCACTGACGCCCAACGTTATTGACTCCAGACTTCACTGCAACCTGACGTTATTGACTCCAGACTTTACTGCAAACTGACGTTATCGACACCAGACTTAACTGACACCTGACTTTACCGACACCTGGCTTTACCTACATCTGACTTTACCGACACCTGACTTTATCGACACCTGACTTTATCGACACCTGACTTTACCGACACCTGTCTTTACCTACATCTGGCTTTACCGACACCTGACTTTACCGACACCTGACTTTACCGACACCTGAATTTACCGACACCTGACTTTACCGACATCTGACTTTACCGACACCCGACTTAACTGACACCCGACTTTACTGACAACTGACTTTACCTACATCTGACTTTACCGACATCTGACTTTATTGACATCTGACTTTACCGACACCTGACTTTACTGACACCTGACTTTACTGACACCTGACTTTACCGACACCTGACTTTATCGAAACCAGACTTTATCGGCTTAAGGCTTTAAGACCAAAATTTATTGATTCTGGACTTTACTGACGCCAGAATTTATCAACTCCAGTCTTTACTGATGCCAGAATTTATTGACTCCAGACTTTACTGATGCCAGAATTTATTGACTCCAGACTTTACTGACGCCCAACGTTATTGACTCCAGACTTTACTGCAACCTGACGTTATTGACTCCAGACTTTACTGATGCCCAACGTTATTGACTCCAGACTTTACTGACGCCCAACGTTATTGACTCCAGACTTTACTGACGCCCAACGTTATTGACTCCAGCCTTTACTGCAACCTGACGTTATTGACTCCAGACTTTACTGATGCCCAACGTTATGGACTCCAGACTTTACTGACGCCCAACGTTATTGACTCCAGACTTCACTGACGCCCAACGTTATGGACTCCAGACTTTACTGACGCCCAAATGCAACGTTATTGACTCCAGACTTTACTGACGCCCAACGTTATTGACTCCAGACTTTACTGATGCCCAACGTTATTGACTCCAGACTTTACTGACGCCCAACGTTATTGACTCCAGACTTTACTGACGCCCAACGTTATTGACTCCAGACTTTACTGCAACCTGACGTTATTGACTCCAGACTTTACTGATGCCCAACGTTATGGACTCCAGACTTTACTGACGCCCAACGTTATTGACTCCAGACTTCACTGACGCCCAACGTTATTGACTCCAGACTTTACTGACGCCCAACGTTATTGACTCCAGACTTTACTGCAACCTGACGTTATTGAATCCAGACTTCACTGACGCCCAACGTTATTGACTCCAGACTTCACTGCAACCTGACGTTATTGACTCCAGACTTTACTGCAACCTGACGTTATTGACTCCAGACTTTACTGACGCCCAACGTTATTGACTCCAGACTTTACTGACGCCCAACGTTATTGACTCCAGACTTCACTGCAACCTGACGTTTTTGAATCCTGACTTCACTGACGCCCAACGTTATTGACTCCAGACTTCACTGCAACCTGACGTTATTGACTCCAGACTTTACTGCAAACTGACGTTATCGACACCAGACTTAACTGACACCTGACTTTACCGACACCTGGCTTTACCTACATCTGACTTTACCGACACCTGACTTTATCGACACCTGACTTTATCGACACCTGACTTTACCGACACCTGTCTTTACCTACATCTGACTTTACCGACACCTGACTTTACCGACACTTGACTTTACCGACACCTGATTTTACCGACACCTGACTTTACCGACACCTGACTTTACCGACATCTGACTTTACCGACACCCGACTTAACTGACACCCGACTTTACTGACAACTGACTTTACCTACATCTGACTTTACCGACATCTGACTTTATTGACATCTGACTTTACCGACACCTGACTTTACCGACACCTGGCTTTACCGACACCTGACTTTACCGACATCTGACTTTACCGACACCTGACTTTACCGACACATGACTTTACCAACAACTGACTTTACCGACACCTGACTTTACCGACATCTGACTTTACCGACACCTGACTTTACCGACACATGACTTTACCAACAACTGACTTTACCAACAACTGACTTTACCGACACCTGCTTTACCAACAACTGACTTTACCGACACCTGCTTTACCAACAACTGACTTTACCGACACCTGAATAAAAATCAATACAGAATTGTTTTAAAACACCAAAGGATGAACATTTTGTTGTGGCATTAAACTATAAACCAGAACACTCTATGAAATCAAAGTACTGGAAGTACTGTAAACGAACATTATTGTTTAATGCAAAATCAGTAATCTTCTAAGTTTTAATTTGATAAATTTACTGATGTCGGTTTAGGAATTAATTGCAAATAATTTGAAATGTTTGCAGCTGATCTGATTTGATTGTACACATGCATGTTTCTGTAAGGTCCTAATTGAAATTGGAAGTTTGTTGATCTATCTTGGATCGATGAAAATAAAATATGTCTTCTTTCTTTCGGGAAGGCATCATCAGTTATAATACAGCCAGGACTCTGTGACCTTATTGATGCCAACTTAATATGCACTAAATTTAGGCTAGTTCCATCGTTAGTTTGGCATACATAGTTGTATTTCAACTTAATATGATGAAATACACATAAAGAATTACTGAAAACCAAAACCAGAGCTGCTAATCAAGGCCCGAATTAAGAATGTATCCTATTGAAACTGTACTCAAGCATTTATGGTACTTCAAAACAAAACAAAACCTGACTCCTTTTGTTCAGGAATCATTTGATGTTAATAAATCTTTATATGAGAAGATAAACTTCTGGTATAATTACAGTATTGTAAACAATGTGATAAAGAATAACAACCAGATAAAGACTATCTTCATCGAATAACTCAGCAAACAGGAAACGAAAACTTCAAGATTCATTTTCAACTTCAAACCTGATCACAAAGATTACAGTCCATTCGATGGGACAACACATTCCCTATTTATTGTCCTTTTCAAATGTTGATCATCCAATCATACTGAACCACATAATTCAGCAATGTAATTGCAAAAATCACACCTTTATGTGGAGAGAACATGTTTGGGGGTGTTATAATATTCCATAACTGTATGCAAATTGTGAAGCATTCCATATCTATAACTATATATATACAGTACGTGTATGTATTTACACATATCAAAATTGGAATGACACAGGAGATTTGCAAGTTTAATCATCAGTCATGGGAGGTTTATGTAAAATGTTATATTTACCGGGGTAATTAGTAATTTTGAGAATATATTTATGAAGCTCTATTCTGTACATTCTACCAGTGCTTAGAGAATGGACACAATTATATGCTCTCCAATGTCAAAATTAATCATATGTAAAATATTAGGGGTTTATTCGCCATTCTAGGCCTGATTGCCGTCATAGTAAAATTACCAAAATGGACTTGAAATCAATATTTTCAAGAGAATGATCTATGACTTGAATATTTCATAAAAATAATGTAATACAACGTTTATTCATTTCATTCAGATCTTCAGACACCACATATTTTGTGAAGTCATATATAGAAATATATGAAACCATTTTGTTATTGATTTATAGTTCACACAAGTAAGCACTAGATGTAAGCAGGAAGTATATGTACCGCTATCTACTGGCATAACTTTGAGTACAGTAAACTACACTCGCTTTGTGGATATTGACAGGATAACATATATTTACATACTAATTCAATTTTAGAATTGTAACTGAAATCTTGTAACAGCATGGCACAAATAGTCATCTGAACATTTGTTGTATTTTCAGTTTATCAATTCATTGATTACTCCGTGTTTGAAGTATGGTGTAGTGAGAATTTCAAGTCTTGATCATGACTTGATGAAAATTTTAAATTAACAAATTATTAAAATGAATTTGTTTGAAAAATAACACAAGTTCCACAGCAATATTATATAGAGAATCAATCACAATATATCAAAAGTTATAAAACTACAAATAACGGCTGAATATCAAATTAAGTGAATATCACAAGTATTTTTGCATTTGTTTTTAGATAATCCGGATTTCCGTTTTCCGGCTTTAAAAAAACGAGAAGTATTTTAATTGCCGTTATAGTTGAATTACCAAAATGGACCTGAAATCAGTATTTAAAAAAAAAGAATGATCTATGACTTGAATATTTCATAAAAATAATTTTATACATCGTTTATTCACTTCATTCAGATCTTCAGACACCGCATAATTTGTGAAGTCATATATAGAAATATATGAACCATTTTTGTTATTGATTTATAGTTCACACAAGTAAGCACGAGATGTAAGCAGTACGTATATGTACCGCTATCTACCGGCATGACTGAGTACAGTAGACTACACTCGCTTTGTGGATATTGACAGTATAACATATATTTACATACTAATTCAATTTTAGAATTGTAACTGAAATTTTGTAACAGCATGGCACAAATAGTCATCTGAACATATGTTGTATATTGAAAAATTATTTAGGTAAATATTAACTCATTTGCTTGACTTTTAGAATTGTAACTGAAATCTTGTAACAGCATGGCACAAATAGTCATCTGAACATGTGTTGTATATTGAAAAATTATTTAGGTAAATATTAACTCATTTGCTTGACTTCAATTTTCAATTGATCAATTCATTGCTTACTGTGTTTGAAGTATGGTGTAGCGAGAATTTCAAGTCTTGATCATGACTTGATGAACGTTCTAAATTAACAAATTATCAAAATGAATTTGTTTGAAAAATAACACAAGTTCCACATGTACAGCAATATTATATAGAGAATCGATCACACTACTTCAGAAGTTATAAAACTACAAATAACAATTAATGAATGAATATCAAATTAAAGTGAATATCACAAGTCTTTTTGCATTTGTTTTTAGATAATCCGGATTTCCGTTTTCCGTCTTTGAAAATAAAATACGTAGGCGTATTGCATAGTAAACGTAGCCATATGTACATATGTAACAGCTGATTTCAACCAGATTGACTTAACATGAACTTAACACCGTCTCAGTAGTTCGTCACAATCGAAAATTTGATCGTGAATTCGGTATTTTGTAAATTCTTTCAAAATACTTCCAGGTAAAGGAAAAAAATGCATATGGTCTCTATACACACACCAAAGATTAATAGATCCTATATTGGGTCCATTCTCTCGTAAAAATATCGATTTGGGTCCACTATCGGCCATTTCGGTAATTCCACTCTAACGACAATCGGGCCGCGATTCGCAAATGAATTAATTTAAAATTCGTAAACCTCTAATATTTTACATATGATACAATTAGGCATTGAAAAACATATATGTGGGTCAATTCTCTGAAAATAATGCCAATTTATATTATAATTAAGCCCCATTTTTCTTCGTTTCGGTATTTCCAAGTCTGCTTCACCTGTGGTCCGTTTCAGTAAGTATTCTCGACTTTGCCGAAATAAAAACAAGCTATATAATTGATCATTTTAAACCTGACAACTGCCGACCACACGTATCTCAAAATGTTATCGTTGATATCATCTGAATATTGCCGTAGTTATCTGTCACTTCGATTGTAAACCCATTGCCAAAGTCATGGAAGAATCGACCAATCAAATTGGTTTAACATTTGATTTCCCTAATCTTGCAGTTACCTCCCTTACAACAGTAAATACATTCCAAGTATCGCCTACAACAACCAATCCCGTCCACATGGCAACAAGATATTATCATTTGCATTTGATTTATTGGTCGTTATCGTCAAAGGAAAATGGAATATGGAAATCGATGACAATGTTAACGCTATGACCAGTCACCCTGACCACAAATGCCACCTAGTATCTACCTTTCTCGCAAACATGTACAGTAACCTATAGTATGATACAATGTATCGTCTCGTATGCCGTTATTGATATATTTTTTTCTCTAAATTATAGAAATACTCATCTAGTTGATAATGATGTAACATTCTAGAATATATATATTACACATTTAAGTAAATCGCGGACATATTTGCAGACCTATGCTATAATGTCAGCCGTTTTGGAATGAACACGGAAGAGCAAAACTTTCTAAACATCCAGAGACGAATGCGCCTGCGCAATATTTGTTTACATAAATATATTGACCTGGAGTTATTCGCAAAGTTCAGGTTCATTTAGTCTTCACATTTCGCTAGCGTTATGTATTTCTCAAATCGTATGCATCTTGAAAACATCTACTGAATACATTTCAACATTTTCGGTAAAACTACTACATAAAACGAAGATGTCTTTGCCAGTAAATTATTTGAAGCGTAAGGCAATGGAGGCAGCCATATTTCATTGAAACAGACAGTAGATGGCGTATTGGTGAATGTGGCTACCAAATATGGTCATATTTCTCAGTCCAGTTCTTGATGGCAATAACCGAACATTAATGTTCGTTTAAAAATGTACAAACCTTTTTGTGGCTGTTGCTTGATTTGCAACATCTCCGTTGCTTGCTCCTGGAGCTGTAAAATGAAAATCTTACTAGAGCAAATGAAGTGAAAGTGTCATTTATGGAAATCCAAGATTCAAATTACTTTACCTAATTACTTTAGCAAAAGTTTTATCATTTTAGAAGGACAGCAACCAAGACATGACAATATATTTCTCTGTCCAGGTTTTTATTTTTTTTGCACACATGAGCAAAACTCATTGACTCATTGGCTTATTTTTTGGCATTCAAAATTTCACTAATTCAAGGTCCAGTTTTAATCATATGCTGAAATATTGTTACCATAAATATGTTTTCATTTTGTTTAATTCTTAAATTATTTTCAGGATTTCAGATAATTAAAGCCTCTGTGCAACAGTACAAAAATATGTTGAATGATAATTTATACCCTAATGATGATAAAGAGAGAATCAATATCTTTGTTCTTTGTAATCGCAATGAAAATGGGGAAACTACTCGCTGATTATTGGGAATCTCTAATGTGGTGCTCCACTCTCTAATTGTAAATGAGCTGTGGAAAATATATCATACAATTGCAAGCATGCTCCTACTGGTTTTTTTTTGAAAAATGGCTGACCGACATTCAAAGCCATGCATTAGAAGCCCAAAGTCAACCAGACGTACTGGTTGCTGCCACGAAGGCAAAGAAAATGACGGGCCAAAACCATATCATCATCTATAACCTACAGAGTCAACAAGAGTCTGTTCGACAAAGATTCAAGATGAGTTAAACGTGAAAAGCCACTGTAGATTGACAGGGAAACTAATCTCGGTATTTGATAAACAAACCCATGATTTTTCTGGGGATATGATATGTAACTCAGCATGCGCAGGGTTAGATGACGTTCTATTTTTAGATGTTTATTATTTACATATGAATTATTGACGTAACTGAGCAAATTTGAAGAATTAAATGAGTACTGATCTTAAAGGGGTAATGAAGTTTAGCTTGATGAAGTTTTATATGATCTATAAACAACAAGAGACCCAGAGACCTTAACGGTCACCTAAATTCTGATTTGTATACTGATAGATGATGTTTCGCTTTGAATTAATCAACATTATACACATCTCAGCCCTTTGACCTTGAAAGTAGACCAAAGTCATTCATTTGTACAAACTTGGTTGTGCTTCATCCCAGCATGCTACTGGCATTATATCATGGCGCTATGCCTCTTGGTTATTGAGAAGTTTAAAGATTTAAGTGCATTTGACCCCTAGCCTGTGACCTTGAAAAACAGTCAAGGTGATAATTTATTTAAACAAACATTATATTGTAGCCCTTCATCCTAGCTAGCATGCTACTGGCCCAATGTCTTTGCATGCCCTTAGCCTCATGCATATATTGAGAAGTAATTTAAAGATTGTAACAAATTTGACCCCAGTGACCTTGAAAGTATGTCAAGGTCATTGATTTGAACATGCTTGTTAGCTCTTCACCCTGGCAAGTAATTATAAAAAGCCCAATATAATGGCCCTGGTTCCCTTGGTTATTGAGAAGTTGAAAATGTAAATTGTTTACGACGGATGACACCGGACGAAAAAAACATTCACAAAGATAGTTCTTAAAGAAAAAAAATATTGGAATATTTAGTTGAAAAAACATAATGGACATTTCAAGTAACATAATAACAAAATAATAAATAGTTTAGTTGAAACAAGAGATCCCAGAGGGATCTTGGCGCCCACCATTGAATAATGGCTGTCTGTCGGCCATGTTGTTTTCAGATTGGTCCAAAAAGGCAATACCAGGGACCAAGGGGAACCTACATATGAAATTTGAGAAAGATCCTTTTAGCAATTTCTGAGAAATAGCGATAACAACCTTCAATAGTCAAAATCAAAGATGGCTGCCTGTAGTCCATGTTGTTTTCTGATCGGTCCCAAAATGCAATATGCATAACAAGGCACCAAGAGGAACCTACATATGAAATTTGAGAAAGATCCCTTCCTTTCTGAGAAATAGCGATAACAAACTTCACTTGTCAAAATCCAAGATGGCTGCCTGTCGGCCATGTTGTTTTCCGATCGGTTTCAAAATGAAATATGCATAACTAGGAACCAAGAGGAAGCTACATATGAAATTTGAGAAAGATCCCTTCAGCACTTTCTGAGAAATAGCGATAACAAGAATTGTTTACGGACGGAGGGACAGAGGGACAGAGGGACAGGATTTGAGTTACCTCCCTTATACCGTTGATACGACTAATTAAGGCCAACTTGCCTATCGCGGAAGTAAATTTGTCAGTCTACTGTTCACGTGTATGATGATCAACTATCGTACCATAATATTCACATATTCTAGGAATGAAATACAATACAGATAACCAGATAGAAATTCAATACAAATGTTTTTTATTTTTTTTTTAAATTGGGAAAAATGCAGTTTCAAAATTGGGAAAATACACCTTTTTTTGACAAGGGGAAACAGCCCAAAGTGGGCTGTAGATCTAGCCAAAAAAAATCACTGTATATATATAGTACAATAGAATATGTGATTATAAATGATCACATGATGCATATACATACTATAATTAATTAGCTTAAGACAAGAATTCCACGGAAAGTTGAGTGATTGACATTCATGAGAGAGTTATTGCACAGAAACTTGGGGTGGGCAAACCCCATATAGCAAAAGCTAATACAATTATATATTGCAATATTTATCTGTGACAATATATTGTGCAATTCGATTTCTTTTACCGATAGATTTCTATTTAAACCTTAATTTAACTGGCTTCATGTGTTATGAATCTTGTGAGTGTGTGTATGACATCAAAATAAGGCAGTTTTCAGTGCATCACTTGATCAAACCAAGCAATTGTTTCTCTTATGTTCATGTTTCAGTCTTTATCACAAAGGAAACAAATTTCCTATTTTTAGTAACAGGAACCTTAACCTTTGACCTTCAGAACTGAAAAGCAATCCAAAGCAAGCACTTTTAGTCAGGAATATCTGCAATGTAGTTCGAGATTGATGGGCCCAAGGGAACTTTATCATGAGTTATCGCACAGAAATGAATTTTCTATTTTAAGTAACAGTGACCTTGACCTTTGACATCAAGACCTGAAAAGCAATCCCAAGCAAGCAATTTTGCTAAGAAATATCTGCATTACGTTTGATATATAGTGAATCAGCGATACCTATATGTCGCCTGAGACATAAAAATTATGAAAACATCGCTACACAGCTATATCTTATATATACCTGGTATATATAGAGAATACATGGTCAGTGTCTTAAAATATAAGCTGTATCTTGGCGAGGGTAAAGAAAGACAAAAGTGGCAAGCCTTGGCGATCCAATTTTGTCTTTCTGTCCCGAGCCAAAAATACAGCTTATATTTTAAGACACTGACCATGTATTCTATTTATCCTGCAACAGTCATAAAAACAATCATTTTGAAGTGAAACAGTGTCAAAAATGATAGAAAAATGTTCGCCTTTTAAACGTCGTTTCACTATGAAGTAGGTCAGTCGAATTGACGCACGTGCTAAGATTCCAAAATACAGCTGTTTTCCGTCACTGCCATATACAACAAAAATATATATGGTGGGTGTATTCCGACAATGCGGTGGCAGTTGCAGGATAAATACATGTATATATATGTATACATTGAAATTACTCACCTGTTGCACTGCTTCCTGATGTCACAGACATCATTTCCGACTCCATACCACGTAGGTGATCACAGTTCGGTGACTGTTCTTTATGTACTTTGTAAGGGTCGGCACCCAGGCTCCACCCGGAGATACTTTTTTCACACGAGTAACATGTGACCTCATCATTATGGCCGCTGTAGTAAAGTCCCACTTTTGCCATCAGTAGACAGCTGACAATATGGGCGGCTGGATAGTTGTGGAAGGTACACAATCTCAGGGATTCGTTTGACATTAACTCCTGTCGTGACGGCGGCGTAGCAGAGGAAAGGAAAAGGTCAATAGCTGGTCCAACTCCCGGACCAAACACAGGATACACATTCAATAACATTTCAGGGCGAACAAGCCTCTCGGAAAATAAGTTCTTCGAGAATTTTTTTAATGATATTGTTTCAAGAGCATCCCTCAACATGGAATGCAATTTGGAAGCAGTGATCATCATATCATGTTTAACTGACAAATGTATCTTTGAGACGCGGTGTATATCGTCAGTGCCTTCCTCGTCATTAATGGTTTTTGTCATAATTCGTCCATACTCTACAAGTATTGTTGTAACAAGGATGTACAGCAGGCTAACCTTCATTTTAACTTTTGGTGTCGGCTTGCTTGCTATGATTTGTCAAAGGATGAAGACATTTTTGTTGCAGGGTCAGCTGGATCCATCATCTTCATTCAGTCTGTAAACTGTAATAATAGCATGATAAATTTCATTTATGATATATAATTCCCATAACTGCTAGAATTCAATTAAGCATTATAAACTGCCCTTCTTTATGCAAAACTTTCCAAGAATAAAATTCAATAATTATATTTCCATTTAAAATTAAAATTTTTCCTATATCCAACCAGTGTTATTCAAATTTGACGCTGTCAATCGGACCCGTTCTTGTGCAGATCACCTATAATTATAAGCTACAGTCAAACCATACCCACAAAAAATTACAGTTTGTGGATAGAAAGACAATCAACTTAATTTGAAAAATTTAATCATTTCATATATTCCACAGTGAGGATAGACATTGTTCATACGAACTCCAATTTTTTTGTGTGAGTTACTCTAATCACAGGGGCATGTCTAGTCTTATATTAAATCAAAGTACTGGAAGTACTGTAAACGAACATTATTGTTTAATGCAAAATCAGTAATCTTCTTAGTTTTAAGTTGATAAATTTACTGATATCGGTTTAGGAATTAATTGCAAATAATTTGAAATGTTTGCATCTGTTCTGATTTGATTATACACATGCATGTTTCTGTAAGGTCCTAATTGAAATTGGAAGTTTGTTGATCTATCTTGGATCGATGAAAATAAAATATGTCTTCTTTCTTTCGGGAAGGCATCATCAGTTACAAGAGGCCCAGAGGGCCTGTATCGCTCACCTGGATTTCATGAGATATGAAACAAGAATGATGATTAAGTATATTTGTCACTGGTATTGCTATGTCAATATACCATAGGCATTTTATATGGGTACGTGAGGATTTGATGTCAAAAAATGCATTTATCCATGAAATAAAATTAACTTTTGGCACAACCCCATAGGGATGCTACCACACAAATGTGAGTGATATCCATTGCTTATTTTCAGAAAAGAAATTGTTTAAACCAATTGACCCCTTTTGACCCCGCCTTCTGCACCCCGGGGAGAGTGGGGTCAGTTCCTTCCTTTATAAAATTTTGAATCCCTACCCAAAAGGATGCTACCAGGCAAATATGAGCAATATCCCTTGCTTAGTTTCAGAGAAGACGTTGTTCATATCAATTCAGCCAAATCGACCCCTCTTGGCTCCGCCCCTCAGGCCCCCGGGGGGTCAGCCTCACCATTTGTACAATTCTGAATGCCCACCCAATAGTGATGCTACCAGGCAAATATGAGCAATATCCATTGCTTGGTTTCAGAGAAGAAGTTGCTAATATCAATATAGCCCAATTGACCACATTTGGCCCCGCCCCTCAGGCCCCAGGGGGGTCAGCTCCATCATTTGTACAATTTTTAATCCCCACCCCATAGTGATGCTACCAGGCAAATATGAGCGATATCCATCGCTTGGTTTCAGAGAAGAAGTCGTTTATATTAAGAGTGCCAAATTGACCCCATTTGGCCCCGCCCCTCAGACCCCTTGGGGGTCAGCCCCACCATTTGTACAATTTTGAATCCCCACTCCATAGGGATGCTACCAGATAAATATGAGTGATATCCATTGCTTAGATTCAGAGCAGAAGTCGTTTATATCAATTCTGTAAAACTGACCCCTTTTGGCCCCGCCCCTCAGACCCCAGGGGGTCAGCCCTGTCATTTGTACAATTTCAAATTCCTACCCAATAGTGATGCTTCCAGTAAAATATGAGAGATATCCATTGTTTGGTTCCAGAGAAGAAGTCAATTATATGAATATAGCCCGATTGACCACATTTGGCCCCACCCCTCAGGCCCCAGGGGTGTCAGCCCCATCATTTGTACAATTTTGAATCCCCACCCCATAGTGATGCTACCAGGCAAATATGAATGACAGGCATTGCTCGGTTTCAGAGAAGAAGTCGTTTATATCAATATAGCCAGATTGACCACATTTGGCCCAGCCCCTCAGGCCCCTGGGGGGTCAGCCCCATCATTTGTACAATTTTGAATCCCCACCCAATAGTGATGCTACCAGGCAAATATGAGTGATAGCCATTGCTTGGTTTCAGAGAAGAAGTCGTTTATATCAATAGTGCAAAAATGACCCCTTTTGGCCCCGCCCCAGAGGCCCCCAGGGGGTCACTCCCATCATTTGTACAATTCTGAGTCCCCTACCCATAGGGATGCTTCTGACCAAATTTGGTCAAATTCTGATGTGTGGTTATGAAGAAGAAGTCAATTGTTGACGGACGGACGGACGACGGACGACAGACGGACGGACGACGGACGACGGACGCAACGGTATGGCATAAGCTCACCTTGGTCCTTCGGACCAGGTGAGCTAATAATACAGCCAGGACTTTGTGACCTTATTGATGCCAACTTCTAATATGCAATAAATTTAGGCTAGTTCCATCGTTAGTTTGGCATACATAGTTGTATTTCAACTAAATATGATGAAACACACATAAAGAATTACTGAAAACCAAAACCAGAGCTGCTAATCAAGGCCCGAATTAGGAATGTATCCTATTGAAACTGTACTCAAGCATTTATAGTACTTCAAAACAAAAAAAAACCCGACTCCTTTTGTTCAGGAATCATTTGATGTTAATAAATCTGTATATGAGAAGATAAACTTCTGTTATAATTACAGTATTGTAAACAATGTGATAAAGAATAACCACCAGATAAAGACTATCTTCATGGAATAATTCAGCAAACAGGAAAAGAAAACTTCAAGATTCATTTTCAACTTCAAACCTGATCACAAAGATTACAGTCCATTCGATGGGACGACACATTCCCTATTTATTGTCCTTTTCCAATGTTGATCATCCAATCATACTGAACCACACAATTCAGCAATGTAATTGCATAAATCACAACTTTATGTGGTGAGAACATTTTTGGGGGTGTTATAAGATTCCATAACTGTATGCAAATTGTGAAGCATTCCATATCTATAACTATATATATATATACACTACGTGTATATATTTACACATATCAAAATTGGAATGACACAGGAGATTTGCAAGTTTAAGTTTACCATCAGTCATGGGAGGTTTATGTAAAATGTTATATTTACCGGGGTAATTAGTAATTTTGAGAATATATTTATGAAGCTCTATTCTGTACATTCTACCAGTGCTTAGAGAATGGACACAATTTTATGTTCTCCAATGTCAAAATTAATCATATGTAAAATATTAGGGGTTTATTCGCCATTCTAGGCCTGATTGCCGTCATAGTAAAATTATCAAAATGGACTTGAAATCAATATTTTTAAGAGAATGATCTATGACTTGAATATTTCATAAAAATAATGTAATACATTGTTTATTCACTTCATTCAGATCTTCAGACACCACATAATTTGTGAAGTCATATATAGAAATATATGAACCATTTTGTTATTAATTTATAGTTCACACAAGTAAGCACTAGATGTAAGCAGTAAGTATATGTACCGCTATCTACTGGCATGACTTTGAGTACAGTAAACTACACTCGCTTTGTGGATATTGACAGGATAACATATATTTACATACTAATTCAATTTTAGAATTGTAACTGAAATCTTGTAACAGCATGGCACAAATAGTCATCTGAACATGTGTTGTATATTGAAAAATTATTTAGGTAAATATTAACTCATTTGCTTGACTTCAATTTTCAATTTATCAATTCATTGATTACTGTGTTTGAAGTATGGTGTAGCGAGAATTTCAAGTCTTGATCATGACTTGATGAACGTTCTAAATTAACAAATTATCAAAATGAATTTGTTTGAAAAATAACACAAGTTCCACAGCAATATTATATAGAGAATCGATCACACTATTTCAGAAGTTATGAAACTACAAATAACAATTAATGGCTGAATGTCAAATTAAGTGAATATCACAAGTCTTTTTGCATTTGTTTTTAGATAATCCGGATTTCCGTTTTCCGTCTTTGAAAAAAAATTACGTAGGCGTATTGCATAGTAAACGTAGCCATGTGTACATGTACATATGTAACAGCTGATTTCAATCAGATTGACAGTAGTTCGTTACAATCGAAAATTTGATCGTGAATTCGGTATTTTGCAAATTCTTTCAAAATACTTCCAGGTAAAGGAAAACAATGCATATGGTCTCTATACACACACCAAAGATTTATAGATCCTATATTGGGTCCATTCTCTCGTAAAAATCCACTATCGGCCATTTCGGTAATTCAACTCTAACGACAATCGGGCCGCGATTCGCAAATGAAAAATTAATTTAAAATTCGTTAACCTCTAATATTTTACATATGATACAATTAGGCATTGAAAAACATATATGTGGGTCAATTCTCTGAAAATAATGCCAATTTATATTATAATTAGGCCTAAGCCCCATTTTTCTTCGTTTCGGTATTTCCAAGTCTGCTTCACCTGTGGTCCGTTTCAGTAAATATTCTCGACTTTGCCGAAATAAAAACAAGCTATATAATTGTTCATTTTAAACATGACAACTGCCGACCACACGTATCTAAAAGTGTTATTGTTGATATCATCTGAATATTGCCGTAGTTATCTGTCACTTCGATTGTAAACCCATTGCCAAAGTCATGGAAGAATCGACCAATCAAATTGGTTTAACGTTTGATTTCCGTAATCTTGGAGTTACCTCCCTTACAACAGTAAATACGTTCTAAGTATCGCCTACAACAACCAATCCCGTGCACATGGCAACAAGATATTATCATTTGCATTTGATTTATTGGTCGTTTTCGTCAAAGGAAAATGGAATATGGAAATCGGTGACAATGTTAACGCTATGACCAGTCAGCCTGACCACAAATGCCACCTAGTATCTACCTTTCTCGCAAACATGTACAGTAACCTATAGTATGATACAATGTATCGTCTCGTATGTCGTTATTGATATATTTCTTTCTCTAAATTATAGAAATACTCATCTAGTTGATAATGATGTAACATTCTAGAATATATATAACACACATTTAAGTAAATCGCGGACATATTTGCAGACTGATGCTATAATGTCAGCCGTTTTGGAGTGAACACGGAAGAGCAAAACTTTCTAAACATCCGGAGACGAATGCGCCTGCGCAATATTTGTTTACATAAATATATTGACCTGGAGTTATTCGCAAAGTTCAGGTTCATTTAGTCTTCGCATTTCGCTAGCGTTATGCATTTCTCAAATCGTATGCATCTTGAAAACATCTACTGAATACATTTCAACATTTTCGGTAAAACTACTACATAAAACGAAGATGTTTTTGCAAGTAAATTATTTGAAGCGCAAGGCCATGGGGGCAGCCATATTTCATTGAAACAGACAGTAGATGGCGTATTGGTGAATGTGGCTACCAAATATGGTCATATTTCTCAGTCCAGTTCTTGATGGCAATAACCGAACATTAATGTTCGTTTAAAAAGGCCAGAAATACCTATGTCTTAATATATAGGTATTTTTAGCTATTTTTAAACGAACATTAATGTTCGGTTATTGCCATCAAGAACTGGACTGAGAAATATGACCATATTTGGTAACCACATTCACCAATACGCCATCTACTGTCTGTTTCAATGAAATATGGCTGCCCCCATTGCCTTACGCTTCAAATAATTTACTTGCAAAAACATCTTTGTTTTATATAGTAGTTTTACCGAAAAGGTTGAAATGTATTCAGTAGATGTTTTCAAGATGCATACGATTTGAGAAATATATAACGCTAGCGAAATGAGAAGACTAAATGAACCTGAACTTTGCGAATAACTCCAGGTCAATATATTTATGTAAACAACTATTGCGCAGGCGCATTCGTCTCCGAAGGTTTAGAAAGTTTTGCTCTTCTGTGTTCATTCCAAAACGGCTGACATTATAGCATAGGTCTGCAAATTTGTCCGCGATTTACTTAAATGTGTAATATATATATTCTAGAGTGTTACATCATTATCAACTAGGTGTGTATTTCTATAATTTAGAGAAAGAAATATATCAATGACGGCATACGAGACGATACATTGTATCATACTATAGGTTACTGTACGTGTTTGCGAGAAAGAACTGTACATATGTAAAGGCTTACAATTAGGTGGCATTTGTGGTCAGGGTGACTGGTCATAGCGTTCAAGTTGTCATCGATTTCCATATACCATTTTCCTTTGACGAAAATGACCCAATAAATCAAATGCAAATGATAATATCTTGTTATGTGCACGGGATTGCTTGTTGTAGGCGATACTTGGAACGTATTTACTGTTGTAAGGGAGGTAACTGCAAGATTACGGAAATCAAAAATAAACCAATTTGATTGGTCGATTCTTCCTTCACTATGGCATGGGGTTTACAATCGAAGTGACAGATAACTACGGCAATATTCAGATGATATCAACAATAACATTTTTGGATACGTGTGGTTGGCAGTTGTTGTCATGTTTAAAATGAACAATTATATAGCTTGTTTTTATTTCGGCAAAGACGAGAATATTTACTGAAACGGACCACACGTGAAGCGGACTTGAAATACCGAAACGAAGAATAATGGGGCTTAATTATAATATAAATTGGCATTATTTTCAGAGGATTGACCAAAATATATGTTCTACAATGCCTGATTGTATCATATATAAAATATTAGAGGTTTATTTGACCGAATTTTAAATTAATTATTCATTTGCGAATCGCGGCCCGATTGTCGTTAAGAGTTGAATTACCGAAATGGCCGATAGTGGACCCAAAATCGATATTTTTACGAGATTTTTTTTTCATTTACCTGAAAGTATTTTGAAATAATTTGTAAAATCCCGAATTCACGACCAAATTTTCGATTGCGACGAACTACTGAGACGGTGTTAATAAGTTCATACTAAGTAAATCTGATTAAAATCAGCTGTTACATGGCTACGTTTACTATGCACTACGTCTACTAGGTAAATTTTTTTAAAGACGGAAATCCGGATTATCTAAAAACAAATGCAAAAATACTTGTAATATTCACTTAATTTGATATTCAGCCGTTAATTGTTATCTGTAGTTTGATAACTTCTGATATATTGTGATTGATACTCTATATAATATTGATGTTGAACTTGTGTTATTTTTCAAACAAATTTATTTTAATAATTTGTTAATTTAGAATTTTCATCAAGTCATGATCAAGACTTGAAATTCTCACTACACCATACTTCAAACACAGAGTAATCGATGAATTGATAAACTGAAAATTGAAGTCAAGCAAATGAGTTTAATATTTACCTTAAATATTTTTTCAATATACAACAAATGTTCAGATGACTATTTGTGCCATATGCTGTTACAAGATTTCAGTTACAATTCTAAAATTGAATTAGTATGTAAATATATGTTATCCTGTCAATATCCACAAAGCGAGTGTAGTCTACTGTACTCAAAGTCATGCCAGTAGATAGCGGTACATATACTTACTGCTTACATCTAGTGCTTACTTGTTGTGTGAACTATTAATCAATAACAAAATGGTTCATATATTTCTATATATGACTTCAAAAATTATGTGGTGTCTGAAGATCTGAATGAAGTGAATAAACGATGTATTAAATTATTTTTATGAAATATTGAAGTCACAGATCATTCTCTTTTTAAAATATTGATTTCAGGTCCATTTTGGTAATTCAAATATGACGGCAATCAGGCCTCGAATGGCGAATGATTACAAAAATTTTGAATACGTCTCGGTCAAATAAACCCCTGATATTTTACATATGATTAATTTTGACATTGGAGAACATATAATTGTGTCCATTCTCTAATATAAGCACTGGTAGAAAGTACAGAATAGAGCTTGATAAATATATAATCAAAATTACTAATTACCCCGGTAAATATAACATTTTACGTAAACCTCCCATGACTGATGGTGAACTTAAACTTGCAAATCTCCTGTGTCATTCCAATTTTGATATGTGTAAATATATACACGTACGGTATATATATAGATATAGATATGGAATGATTCACAAATTTGCATACAGTTATGGAATCTTATAACACCCCGAAAACTGTTCTCTCCACATAAAGGATGTGATTTGTGCAATTACATTGATGAACTGTGTGGTTCACTATGATTGGATGGTCAACATTAATATTGGAAAGGGACAATAAATGGGGAATGTGTCATCCCATCGAATGGACTGTAACCTTTATCAGCTTTGAAGTTGAAAATGAAGCTTGAAGTTTTCTTTTCCTGTTTGCTGAATTATTTGATGAAGATAGTCTTTATATGGTTGTTATTCTTTATCACATTGTGTACAATACTGTAATTATACCAGAAGTATATCTTCTCATATAAAGATTTATTAACATCAAATGATTCCTGAACAAAAGGAGTCAAGTTTTTTTGTTTTGAAGTACCATACATGCTTGAGTACAGTTTCAATACGATACATTCCTAATCCGGGCCTTGATTACCAGCTCTGGTTTTGGTTTTCAGTAGTTCTGTATGTGTGTTTCATCATATTAAGTTGAAATATGCAAAACTAACGATGGAACTAGCCTAAATTTAGTGCATATTAGAAGTTGTCATCAATAAGGTCACAGAGTCCTGTCTGTATTATAACTGATGATGCCTTCCCGAAAGAAAGAAGACATATTTTATTTTAATCCATCCAAGATAGATCAACAAACTTCCAATTTCAACCAGGACCTTACAGAAATATGCATGTGTTCAATCATATCAGAACAGCTGCAAACATTTCAAATAATTTGCAATTAATTCCTAAACCAATATCAGTAAATTTATCGACTTTAAACTTAGAAGATTACTGATTTTGCATTAAACAATAATGTTCGTTTACAGTACTTCCAGTACTTTGATTAAATATCTAGACATGTCCCTGTGCTCTAATCTGGTAGCACAATTATTTTTGACATCCATAACGCTCAATAAAATGAAATGTCACGATTTCTCAGGGTTTGGAGGGTTCTGCATATGTTTGCATGAAAACACCGCAAAATATCAAAAATACCGGAAAAAAATCACGTTTTTCACGAAAATTTTCATTTTTATTCAAAAATTTTCATTTTTTGACGATTTCTTGGGGTTTGGAGGGTTCTGTGTATGTTTGTTTGAAAACACTGCAAAATATCAAAAATACCGAAAAAATCACGTTTTTCATGAAAATTTTCATTGTTTTTCGAAAATTTTCATTTTTTTCCCAAAAATATTCATTTTTTCACGATTTCTCAGGGTTTGGACTGTTCTGTGTATCTTTGCATGAAAACACCGCAAAAATATTAAAAATACATGTACACTGTACAGAAAAAATCACATTTGAAGTCATATGAACATTGTTTTGTATATATCACGTGCACTACACCAATGGAAATTAAATAAGAATTATGATCTGATAACTTTCGTTTCTTTTCGGTAAGGTTACTTAGAGACAATGCAGAGCAAATGGAAACATTGCAGTTTATCAACTTCAATATGTTTTTGTCTGCTTGATGAAGTTTTTTCTTTTAAATATTAATTTTGTCTCAATCCCAGCAGTGTGAAAAACCTCAAACATTGCACATCAATGCGTTAAAAAAAAAAAAAAAAATTAATAGCAATTTTTTTTTATACGGAAGTAGACTTAATCGGTTGACAATTATAGTGTATACAGTTTATTGTTTATAGAGTTGTCAACCAATCAGATTGCCCCCGGGGGCCCTTTAATTTTATACCACATACCAGGTACTCCAAAATATACAGCTGACTACATCCGTTCCACAGTCGATGCATCGTCAGCTATAGCGATCACTTTTGATCCATCTTCTTATCTTTAAATCATTGTCACATGACATGCCTATGGTCAGTACCTGGCAACTGCCCCACTTAGGTTTCGAACACGCAACCCAAAGGTGGAGGGCTAGTGATAAAGTGTCAGGACACCTTAACCACTCGGCCACCGCGGCCCCCTTGTGGTGCAGTGACAGGTGTGACGAGCTTATGGACCGTAATTTCACACCTGGTAATTGTTAAGCGGTATACTTACCCGCTCAAAGTTGAGTATACGTAATTCTCCGAGTTTGTATATTATTTAAAGTCCTGTTGTAGAGAAGACATGAACTGCGACACACGAATGGAAAGTAAAATCACAAGGATCTCAATCACGTCACGATAATTACACAAGTACAAAAAAACATACACTTTAATCATTGCGAGCTTAAGCAATAAGTTTTAGTATTAATTATAATTAGTCACAGTGAACTAAATTGTATGTTTTTTTCATCATAAAAAAACGGAGCTAAAATTACGGTTTAATATTTACCTATATGTACCTGTACGTAAACTTAGGCCGGTCGTTTTTCTCCGGGTACTCCGGCTTTCCTCAACCTCCAAAACCTGGCACGTCCTTAAATGACCCTGGCTGTTAATAGGACGTTAAACAAAAACAAACAAACAAACAAACCACAGGTGTCTGTGATTTCTGGCGTTCTAATCGGCACGCGCCGATAATTGCTTGTGAGTTAACGCATTTGGTTTCCATGCACATCAAAAATGTTCCGAAGATATGCTTTTACAGCTTGAATTTTGTTAAGAATTGCGTTTATACTACGGGTAATACATATTTTGTTAAAATCAAACAGATTATTTTTTTTAATTCAGTGAGTTTCATTTTCCCTACAAGCAAACCAAATTTGTATCGCAAAGGTTTGCCTATAGAATTATTAACCTAAGTTGGCTCATTCATATACCCATGATGTTGAACATTTACTCTATTTAAATCTTGTCTGGGTTACTAATCTTTTATGGACAAGATTTATCAATTTCGGACATATTATCAGAAAATCACAAATACAATGTAGCGGTATTTCTGCAAGTGGATTTGCAACGTATCCATTGCTTTTTTTTGGCTAGTAAGAATTCAAATTCTACAGCATTTATTAAACTTCTATTACTAGAAGTATCATAACGGAAATCAATATTTGTACGCAGCAAACCATGCCCTTATGATAAAGGATATGATGTAAGTCATTACATGTTACAAACGTCTTATTATTATAGAACATTAATCAAATGTTATACGTGTTATATACGACCAGTTAAAATAGAAAAATATTCAAATTTTACATGTTATATACGACCCGTTATAATAGAAAATTAGTAAGATGATACTGGTTATAAATTGGCCCGTTTTCATAGAAAATTAGAAAGATATTACGTGTTGTTTACGGTCCGTTATCAAAGAAAATTAGTAAGATGTTACATGCTATATACGGCCCGTTATAACAGAAAATTATATATCCCGGGTTTCGATAGCACTTTTTATTAACTTATTCACAAATATAACTCAAAAAGTTTATTCAACACTTACATGATTTTTGTCTAATTCGCATAAATTACAGGCACGTGTTCACGTTTATTTCTATATATTTCCTATATGGCGGCTCTGATCCCGTTAAACCTGTGACGTCACAGGTTATAATTAGAGGTCACCGAAACGAGGTCAACGGCTTTGGGCTTCAGGTATGTTTTCGAGAAAAATCATGATTAGTCTAAAACTTAAGTTGCTATGAAAGTCGCACTTTCAGCATTTTTAGTTTCCTCCTAAATTATATCTTATAAGCTTAATATAGCAAATCGTTCCGGGTACACTTTAACAAGAGGCCCAGGGGCCTTAACGGTCATCTGACTCTAAATTAAAAACCTTATATAATTGAAGTGTGTATTCTCTGTAGCAAGTATATAGTGGCGCCGTTTGCCATGGTGGCCATCTTGGATTCCTGCCGACCTAATAAATAACAACACTTGGTAAGGACCATCTCAGGATCATTTCTGGTTAGAGTTACAGCTGAATTCCATTGGGGGAATTTGAGAAGAAGTTTAAAATAGGCATTGTTCAGGAAAACCATGATTGCACAATCATGTTACAAATGGCCACCATGGCTGCCAAGTCAATGATTTTACAAGGCGGAAAAATATTAACACTTTGTTGGCACTCCTTCCTTAAAATCCTCACCAATTTCCAACTCAATGGCACCAGTGGAACTGGAGAAGAAGTTTAAAATGTTTTTTCAAGATGGTTGCCATGGTGGCCATTTTGAATTTCTGGCCGACCCGATAAATAACAACACTTGGTAAGGGCCATCTCAGGATAATTTCTGGTAAGTTAGGGCTGAATCCCACTGATGGAATTTGAGAAGAAGTTTGAAATAGGTGTTGTTCAGGAAAACCATGATTGCGCAATCATGTTACAAAATGGCCCCCATTGCTGCCATTTTAAAGTTTTTACGAGGCCGAAAAAATAACAACACTATGTTGGCTAGCCTTCCTTGACATCCTCTACCATTTCCAGCTCAATGGCACCAATGGAACTGGAGAAGAAGTTTAAAATGTGTTTTTCAAAATGGCGGCCACGGCGGCCATCTTGGATTCAGACCAACCCAAAAAATAACAACACTTGGTCGGCATCATATCAGGATCATTTCAGGCAAGTTTCAGCTTAATAGCACTGGTGGAACTGGAGAAGAAGTTTAAAATGTGTTTTTCAAGATGGCGGCTATGGCGGCCATCTTGAATTTCGGACTGACCCGAAAAATAACAACACTTGGTCAGGATCATATCAGGATCATTTCAGGCAAGTTTCAGCTTAATAGCACTGCTGGAACTTGAGAAGAAGTTTAAAATGTGTTTTTCAAGATGGCAGCTATGGCGGCCATCTTGGAATTCGGACTGACCCGAAAAATAACAACACTTGGTCAGGATCATATCAGGATCATTTCAGGCAAGTTTCAGCTTAATAGCACTGGTGGAACTGGAGAAGAAGTTTAAAATGTGTTTTTCAAGATGGCGGCTATGGCGGCCATCTTGGATTTCGGACTGACCCGAAAAATAACAACACTTTGTCAGGATCATATCAGGATCATTTCAGGCAAGATTCAGCCCAATAGCACTGGTGGAACTGGAGAAGAAGTTTAAAATGTGTTTTTCAAGATGGCGGCCACGGCGGCCATCTTGGATTTCGGACCGACCCGAAAAATAACAACACTTGGTCGGCATCATATCAGGATCATTTCAGGCAAGTTTCAGCTTAATAGCACTGGTGGAACTGGAGAAGAAGTTTAAAATGTGTTTTTCAAGATGGCGGCTATGGCGGCCATCTTGGATTTCGGACCTACCCGAAAAATAACAACACTTGGTCAGGATCATATCAGGATCATTTCAGGCAAGTTTCAGCTCAATAGCACTGGTGGAACATGAGAAGAAGTTTAAAATGTGTTTTCAAAATGGCGGCTATGGCGGCCATCTTGGATTTTGGACCTACCCGAAAAATAACAACACTTGGTCAGGACCATCTCAGGATCATTTCAGGCAAGTTTCAGCTCAATCCCACTGGTGGAACTTGAGCAGAAGTTTGAAATGTGAAAAGTTTACGCACGACGCACGACGCACGGCGGACGGCAGACGGCGGACGGCGCACGACGACGGACGAAGCATGATGACCTAAAAAGCTGCTGATCACATTAAAATATTTTAAAATTATTTAACGAGTTAGCATTTAATGCAACAAAACTAGTATCTTTATATATATGGATTATCTATGTATTCTTATTGGCATAATAACAAAATCCTGTCAATTCAGATATGTACTCGAAATATATAATGAGTCTGATCGAGGGATGGTTTCAATTAATTTGGACACAAGTTCAAAATTGTGGAAAATTATACCAAACTATACACAAAATAACCCATATAGAGGTATAATAATTGTACAGCCATTGAGGTATAGCTTTGTTACTAAAAATATACCCAAAATCACTTGAAACTTAACTTTAAATTGTCCAAGTTGCATGTAGCGGACTGACGAAGGCGAAAGAAGCTTTCAAAGTCAGTCAATTGACTTCCACCCATAATTGGCGAGACTTCGATCTGTATGTTGACGAAGCGGTGTATTTGGATTGTTGTAAAAGTCCTAGCTGTTACCGAAGATTTAACGACATATTTGGATTTACTCTGCAGTATGCATAGCAATATGTACGATTTGACAAAATCAGTACTTTTGAAGTGTTTCTATAGGCCCAACGTTAACCTTTATGTGAAATTTTATGCACTTGTTCCATTTCATTTCAGATTTTACTTGGCTAGATGCCTACACACGGACAGAATGAACGTTTCAATCAATAAATGACGGTAAAAACAAAATTTACTCTTTTTGTTTAATGTATTCATCTAATTCATCCTTTTCGATTTCAATCTCATGAGTCATCAATCATAAATGTTGCAGACGCGAACTTGATGTCATACTGTTTTGGCTAGAAACGGGGCATGGCTAAACACAATTGATCATGGTTCTATCGCAGATTAGAACATGGTCTGTAACCAATCAAAACATGCGTTGTAAACGAATCGTGTTAGAATTACCGATATATATCTATAGTCTGTGCCCAACTTAACGTTAACCTACTTAGCTAAATACATGACAACATTTTTTTTTTATAAAAATGCATGTGCGTAAAAATGACACCTGAAACTTACCGGGAATGTTTAAAAACATTATTTGAATAAAAATAATAGTAATGCAATGAATTTTGATTCGAAACAATAGCCTAATTGCAAATAATAGTACAATTACTAACCTAATTAATTGATTCTGACAATGGTTTGTATGTTTTACTTTTTTCTTCTACTTTTCTCTCCCTTCTTTCTTTATGTTATTCTGTCTTGGTCTTGGGAGGTACCAGGTTCTTCTCTGATACACATCGATCATGAACACCAATGATATCACGGTGCTGTCAGCGAACTGCCAGGGGTTATGTGACAGGATCAAAAGGAAAGACGTGTTCTCTTATTTAAGGGAGAAACGATACAGTATCTATTGTTTACAGGACACCCGTTTTTCTCCGGACCAGGAACAAATTATTAAAAATGAATGGGGTTATAACACTTATTTTAGTTCTTTTAAATCTAACGCACGTGGCGTGGCTATTCTTTTGAATAATAACTTTGAATTTAAAGTTTTTAAGGAGAAAAGAGACTTGAATGGTAATTTTCTTGCTCTTGATATAGTTATTGATGGGTCTAGAACAACACTTATTTCTTTATATATATGGACCAAACCAGGACACCCCGGGCTTTTATGAATTAGTTGTAGACACTGTCGATAGCTTTGGGAATGATAATATTATTATATGTGGAGATTTTAACCTAGTTTTAGAACCAAATTTAGACTACGATAATAATTATAAACATGTAAATAATCCTGCAGCCAGAAATAAAGTCTTGGAAATCATTCAAAGCTATAGTCTAATTGACATTTTTAGGGAGCATCATCCAGAAACTAGACGCTACACTTGGCGAAAAGTAAATCCTATAAAACAAGCAAGACTGGACTTCTTTCTAATCTCCGAAACTCTTCTTCCTAGTGTTTAAATAAGTCCAGGATTGAACCAGGCTATAGATCTGATCATTCTATTCCAACGTTATCTTTGACTTTGAATGAATTTAAAAAAGGGAAGGGGCTATGGAAATTCAACAACTCTTTATTATTTGATTCTGAATATTTGGAAATGGTTAAATCTTGTATTGAGGAGGTTAAGCTGCAGTACTGTTTACCTGTATATAATTTTGACTCTCTTAAAAATATTTGTAACAGTGATATACAATTTTTAATAAATGATCAATTATTTTTGGAAACATTACTTATGGATATAAGAGGTAGATCTATATCCTATTCATCTTTTAAGAAAAAACAAGCTAATTTACATGAGGACAATCTTAAGGTGTCCATAGAATTATTAGAGGCGGAAACTGATCCTGACCATGAAAAATTAGACAGATTAAGAAAGGATTTGGAAACGATACGTGTTAAAAAAGTTAAGGGTAGTCTAATTAGATCGAGGGCTAAATGGATTGAGGAGGGGGAGAAACCATCATCATACTTTTTAAACCTAGAAAATAGAAATTTCACTTCTAAGATCATACCTAAAATACAAGCAGATAATGGTGATATTATTTCTAAACAAGAGGATGTTTTGTCTGAAGTAAGATTATTTTATGAAAACCTATATAAGTTTAGAGAGACCGATAACATTAATCTAGAATTACATTTAGAAAACTGTAATATTCCAAAGTTAAGTGATATTGATTCTGATAGTTTAGAGGGTAAGATAACTTTTGAGGAAGCAGGGAAAGTGCTTAGAGGTATGAAAAATAATAAGAGTCCGGGGTCAGATGGTTTTACTTCAGAATTTTAAAAAGTTTTTTGGAAAAATTTAGGTTGTTTTGTCGTGCGCTCTTTAAATCATGGTTTTTTAGCTGGTCAATGTTCAGTTACCCAAAGACATGGAATTATTGTATGTATTCCCAAGGGAGATAAGCCATGCCACTTCTTAAAAAACTGGAGGCCAATTACACTCCTGAATATCACCTATAAAATTGCTTCGGGGGTAATCTCACAAAGAATCAAAACAGTATTAAGTAAAATTATCAATGAAGATCAGACAGGCTTTTTATCTGGTAGGTATATAGGCGAAAATATCCATACAGTGTATGATGTGATGCAATATCTTGAAGATTTAAATATTCCAGGTATGTTGATGTTAGTAGATTTCGAAAAGGCCTTTGACTCGGTTTCATGGAAGTTTATTGATAAAGTCTTCGAGTATTTTAAATTTGGGCCAGAAATAAGAAAGTGGATAAAATTATTTAACAATAATGTATATGCTTCAATTAATCAAGGGGGAAATCTATCGGAACGTATCAATATTGAAAGAGGTTGTCGTCAAGGGGACCCAATAGCTCCTTACATTTTTATTATATGTGCAGAAGTGCTAGCTGCAAGAATTAGAAATAATAATCTTATTAAAGGTATTGATGTAGATAATGTACCAATTTTAAATGTACAATATGCTGATGACACCGGGTTGATACTTGATGGGTCAGAGAGGTCACTTAATGAGTCTTTATGAGAGCTGAATAATTATGCAAAAATTTCAGGGTTAAATATCAATACTAGTAAAACTCAAGTTATATGGTTAGGGAGCTGTAAATATAGTGATGTAACATATAGGCCAGATTTGAATTTACAATGGGGGAAAAATAGATTTACATTTTTGGGGATTGAGTTTTCAGTTGACTTGGATCAAATACCAAAAATGAATTTTGACAAAAAAATTGTAAAACTCAAATCAATTCTTACATCGTGGAAGAGGCGGAGCTTGACTCCGATTGGTAAAATCAATATTATCAAGTCTTTATTAATCTCACAACTAAATTATTTATTCATTACGTTACCAAACCCACCAGAAAAATATATCACTATGATAAATTCTTTATTATTTGACTTTTTGTGGAATGGTAAATGCCATAAGATCAAAACAGACGTTACTATTCAAAATTTTGCAGATGGTGGGCTCAAGATGATTGACGTGTATGCTTTCATTCATTCATTAAAGCTAGGTTGGATTAGAAGATTATTTATGTCTTCAGGCAAATGGTATCTGATACTCAAGTCAACTCTAGATTTAAATAAGCTATATAGTTGTGGGAAAGATTTTGTAAAATTATGCATATCAAGGTGCCACAATAAATTTTGGAAAGATGTCTTTAAAGCATGGGATAAATTAAACTTTTCTGAAGATATGAGGCTAAAAAGACAAGATTGTATTCTTAAAACACCTCTTTGGTACAATAATGACATTAAAGTTAACAACAAATTTGTCTTCTATCCCAACTGGTATATGACAGGTATCTTAACTTTAAATGATTTGATGAAAAATTCTGAAAATCTAGCCTTTCTTTCTTTTGACGAATTTATGCAAAAATTTGGAATTAATACTAATTTTTTACAATATCATGGATTAATATTGGCAATAAAACGCTATTTAAGAAATCTCGAGTTAAAACCAGAGAAGCTTTCACACCCTTTTATACCACAATTATTAGAAATATTTTTTAAGAACAAAAAGGGTGTGAAAGACTTCTACAGGTTTATAATAACTCCAACAACAACTCCTACAGGTACTAGGAAATGGAATTTGAGCTTTAACTTTGATAGAGAAATGTGGTTAAAAATATATAATCTTCCTTTTAAGGTAACAAAAAATTCTAAATTGATATGGTTTCAAGTCAGAATTATTCATCATATCTTAGTTACAAATACCTTCCTTCATAAGATAAGAATAAATCCTAGCCCTATGTGTACTTTATGTAATATGGAAAGGGAGACAATTATACATTGCTTATGGGAATGCAAGGAGGTGCAAACTCTTCTTTATAAATTTGAAACTTTGTTAGATTTGTTGTGTATACCTTTTGCATATAATAAAGACTCATTTCTTTTTGGAATAGTTTTACAAAATTGTAGTTCTGTTGACAACGAAATTTTAATCATTATGAAACATGCATTACATATATAAAACCAGATGTCTTAGCAATTCTTTGAATATCAATGCTCTCATTAATGTAATTAAAGATAATTTTGTAGTCCAAAAATATATGTATAACAGTCTTAGTGACCATGGTAAAAGACAATTTGATTTAGGCTGGAGGAAGTGGAAGCCTTTATTGGATCTATGAGTTGTATTAGTTCTTTACACATCCTACCCTGGTCTTAAACTTATTGTTATATACACTGTACGTATTATTATATAAATACAGGTAACTTACTTTTCTTTTACTTATCTTCTATTGCTGTATATCATAACACTGACTGTTGTGGTCTGTATCGCTGACTAGCCCAGTGATTTATCAGTATTTTATCTTTTAATACATATTGTATTACAATATTCTTGTACATGCATGTATGCAATAATTACATGTATGTAATTAAGAAATGGTACCTTCCCCTCTTTCTTCCTTTCTCTCCCTTCCTATCTGTCTTCCTTAGTGTGTCTTCTGCCTTTCTGTCTGTGAGGGTGTGTGTGAGGATGCGTGTGTGTGTATAGGTGTGTGTATATATATATGTGTATGCATGTACAAATGTACATGTATGTTATGTATGCAGGATCTTCCCTGACACTGGATTCATGCGTGCTATACGCAGAAAATCCATCAAGGCCTCCCAAACTAAACGTCTCTGCACTCTGCATCCTTAGGATGTACTGTTAATTCTAAAATCTGTCATTTGAATGCAGAAAACTTTTTTGATTTTTTTTATTTATTTATAAAGGTAACTAAAGTGCTTGTTGTTGAAGGACACATTGTTAAATTTACAATTCCTGGTTTCAAATTTGAGAGTCCCTAGGACCCTTTATAACAAAATATGAGCGAAAATCCTGTTTATGTTATGTTTATTTATGCTATGTTGTACTATGTTATGTCATGATGCTACATATGCAAGTATATCTGTTATGCCTCGCTATGTATGTATATATGTGTGTATGTATGTAGGTGTGTGTGTGTGTGTGTATGTATGTATGTAGGTATCTATGTATGCTTGTATATATGTATGTATGTATATGTATGTATGTATGTGTATATATGTATGTATGACCTATCATAGCATACACAATGATCTTTTGAATGCTGTGGGTGCGAGTGTGCAAGTGATTGTTTGTTGATGTCTATTTATGTATACCATGTAATGTTTGAAAATAAAAGAAATATAAAAAAAAACACCTAATTAACTGAAATAGTTTGTGTCAAAAACTGCTTTTATTATGTTCTAGTACAAAATATAGATGGTTTTATAGATATTTTCACAAGTGTTTGGTTGTTGCTTTTGAGCATATAGTATTTCTAACAAAAATTAAAAAAAAAAAAATGTTTTCCCACTTTTACTAGTTGCTTGTAGAGCACACTGGGGTATTATCGACCATTTAAGGGTAAATTCACAGCATCCGAGAGTTGCACTGTCATATACTGCTCAAACTTCGATGATCCGATAGCCTCATTGAAGAGCCATATTTATTGACCAACTGGATGCACAGACGTTTATGACCTTGACATAATCTTCAGTGTTATTCAACAATATATGCTGGGTATTATCGACCACTTCCGGGTATTATCGACCATAAGAAAACTTTTTAAAGAATTGATAGTACAATTTTTTTATTATCAACAATATATTTTCATCCAAACTAGCTATAACACAATCATAATTGTAACTACGGAAATGTATAAGGTATAGGGTGCCGAAAACATACTATGGAAACAAAATACAAAATACAAAATGTAAGTTGTTTCAAGCTAGACAGGTATATATGGGCCTTACACACAGAAGTCGCACTGGAACCTATATGCCTGAATATCTGCATCCCGATTCAAGTTTATGAGAGTTGCATCGTTGCTGCACGGAATCTACTACCACAAACTACAGAACTGGTATTTATCAGCAATCTGATACGTAACCAGATGCTAATTATATTCAATTGTTTTGTTGTTATGCTAATATAATACAGTGGAATTAAAGCTTGTATCTGATTCATTAGGGACTGTTCTGGTAAATAAATATAAACACAAGTGTATCTAAAAAAGATATAATCTAATAAATAAATCCTTTTATTGTAAGTTTAAATCCATCAAATTACCAATTTGATTTTGAATATACAGGTTATTTTGGTTATATTCCACTGCATATCTTAATTCTGATTGATCAATTACAACAGAAAAAAATGAAATACGTGCCGGTGAGTGTATTCGATCACGTATTCGGTTGCAAAACAAATTCGCAGAACTATCACTTTATCTTATATTTTTTAACCAGTAAACTACCGTACAAATAGTTTACTAATGAGTCAAATATTTATATAACTAATGTCAAATCATATGTGCGGAGCTCCCCTTTAGTACCCTGCGATTATAATTTCGTCAGGGTATTATCGACCATCCCATGACTATCCCATTTTTCATAAAAACCTTAAAAATAATCATTCATATACAGTTCATACAATAAAAACTGTCAGATTATCTGCTTGTGCATATGAAAACAAACACTTTCATTTTCCCTTTCCAGTTAAATTATCCCGTAACGTTAACGTTGCGTTGTTTTGAAAGACCCGCGCTAGCCAGTTTCAACAATGTCATCCATTAGGAATTAAAGGCTCTCAGAAATCTAAGGAAAACCTCTAGTTATTCCGAAGGGAGTATTCCGAGTGATAGAAGCGATTGAATGACAAGATAACGCTTCTTACGACTTTTATCAAGCTTTAACAAGACAAATGGTCGATAATACCCAGTGGTCGATAATACCCCAGTGTGCTCTAGTATATATATAGTCTAGGTTATTTCCATGTTACCATACATAGATGTGGATGTACTATAAATAGAGCTGACAGGAATACTCATGATCGGTAGGGCTTGGCCCGAATTTCCTCTGGCTTACTACAATATACAGCACACATTACAATAAATTCTAACAAAGTTTTACAAGTACAAACCTTAAAAAGGTAATTGTCATCTTTCCGAAAAACCCATAGGCACTATGTCGGGGTTTATCCGCATGTAAAACCATTCCAGGCCCTACCAGTGAATATTTTAACAACACCGATGCCATCATTCGGAACACTTGATGACCGCAATCGGAACCCCTCGTCATTTTCTCCGAAACTAGACGTTCGCAGACGGAGGCGAGGTGTTCCGATTGAGATGACCGTAGTCTCGCATTAGATGACCGTAGCTCAAGGTCGAGGTGTTCCGAGTGCCGATGCCATGCTTCCAAATGATGACGCATGCACAAACGAAGTCTAGTTGCTAAAGTCGGCTCAAGTGGTTAATAGGTCCTGATGTCTACAATAGTTAGATTATTGTCACTCTAGTCAGCGCCCGAAGTCGCCCCATTGTGCTGCCCGGTACTGCCCGGGGATTATATAATGACCGCCGGGCTTTTATTTTTATCCAAACACTATTTAAACTATTATATATGGATAGATGGTAGCTTAATCAATAATATGGCAAAAAATGGTGAAAATATATTAATATTTGACAGAGTTATAGCTATGTGAAATTAGCGATCTCGCAACCTAGCGCTCGGGATGAGCCATAATCTTGTTATTTGCAATTATACGACCGCCCG
This sequence comes from Pecten maximus, assembly GCF_902652985.1. NCBI lineage: Eukaryota > Metazoa > Mollusca > Bivalvia > Pectinida > Pectinidae > Pecten > Pecten maximus. The sequence continues at coordinate 5,165,783 of NC_047019.1, read as the reverse complement.
GGCTTTTATTTATCCAGACACTATTAAAACTATAATATATGGATAGATGGTAGCTTTATCAATAATATGGTAAAAAATTGTGAAAAAATAGAGGATATCTTACAGTGTTTTCAGTAATACCAAATATATTTCACTCGTGGGCTAATATTTAGATATTTTTCACGAGTGCTGCTGCGCACTCGTGAAAAATATCTAAATATTAGCCCACGAGTGAAATATATTTGGTTTTACTGAAGACACCGTTAGATATTCTGTTTATTACATTTTTTATCAACGAAAAACCTACCCCGTATGCTAACTAGGCCTACAGCGATAATTTGTAAACAAAAAATGTAGTTCCCCCTGTCCAGGTGCTGAGATATATGTCGGGCTTTCGCACCACGACGTTTCGAACCATATGAAAAGACGTTTCGCACCCTATTTTTTTCACTTGTTATAAACCTTAATTAATAGTTAATGTTGTGTTTGTTTGATCTATGGGCGGCCGTTTTAGGATAAAATACAGACACTACATAAGTGGAAAAAAAGCAAAATGGCCATTATGTTCTTTTGACACTTAAGTGCAAAAGATTTACACTTAAGTGTCAAAAAAATTATTTGCACTTAAGTGCAAAAAAATGAAGCGGTTTCCAACAAGAAATTCACCTACCGAAGTAATTTTTTCGACTGGTCCAAAATGAAGGACAATGATTGGTCGACCAATGGGCGAAGTTCTATCAATTTCGTATCGACCAATCAAATCATGCATACTGTCGCAGTGTGCCCTAGCGATACGTAAACAATATGGCGGCTTCTTAATCTTGTAACCGAGCGACTCGTCAGCTGAAAGGCCGTAAGGCCGTAATAGCGGACGTAAAACCCATAAATAAATAAATAAATAAATTATAACCGACAAATGTCGCCCGAGACACGAATTTTATGGAGGTGTCCACAGTTGTAACAAATGCTCGGCAATTAATATAAAGATAGAATGTAAACAATTTTATCGAAATTAGCTCTAGTGGTGAGGGAAGTAACCCGTACATATAGAAGTGAAACAATTATAAAAAAAAAGCTTTGTTGATTTTAAATGGTACAATCGATCAATGTGAAATATAAACCATAATAGAAGGTTTTTTTTACAGTAGACCTTCTTTGACCACGTCTTCCAGTATATGTTTGGTAACAAGTTATGGTAATATTACATAGTACTGTCTTTACCACGCAAATATCTATGAATTTACTTACTTTTTGTGGAAATAAATGCAACTGCATTTGACTTGAATGCAAAGCTGAAAACCAGAGCTTGAAACTGTGCTGGTTGAATTATTATGTCACACCCAAAGTATTGATTAAAGAAATATTTCTATTTTGCAAAGAGTATCACATGTCATTGCGAATATCGACATTTCCGGGAGTGTAGCATAATAAATGGTATTAACTGTAACATTTATGACCAAAATAATGTAAACAGTGAAGGAATAAGGACACTTCACATGCTTTTATGTATTAACTTAGACATATTTACAATTACAGGAAATTTTTAGTAAAAAAATATAAAGTAAAAGCCTCCTCCCCCCGCCCAGGACTGATAATGTAAATGGATGATAATCTAGGGATACATTTATAGTTTTTTGCACTTAAGTGTAAAAAAAGGTTTTTTGCACTTAAGTGTAAAAAAAAGTTTTTGCACTTAAGTGTAAAAAAAGTAGTGTAAAAAAAAAGTTTTTTGCACTTAAGTGTACAAAAAAGTTTTTTTACACTTAAGTGAAAAAAAAGTTTTTTTGCACTTAAGTGTAAAAAAAGTAGTGTAAAAAAAAAGTTTTTTGCACTTAAGTGTAAAAAAAGAGTTTTTTTGCACTTTTTTTTTACACTCAAGTGAAAAAAAAGTTTTTTGCACTTAAGTGTAAAAGAAAAGTTTTTTGCACTTGAGGTTTCCTTAAGGAAAATAATGATAACAAATGTGTTTTAGAAAAGAAAATATCAAAATCTCTATTGGTTGGGTAATTCCCAAAATGCAAGTTACATATATATATAAAAAAAATAATAACTGTCAAAGTTAGTATTTAAATTTAATTTCCAATCTTGTCCACTATTATGAAATGTTATATTTATTCATACTAATGTTAGATGTTGTACTCATCCAACTAAGAGGAAATGACATCTCGGCGACATTATCCCCAGCTACATGTTCCAGAGATTTCCGACACTGCAGGTGGACCTACATCACGCTGGAATTCAGGAGGTGTACTTTTCAGAGATTGTGCGACGTGGTAACTGTGACAAGTCCCCCGGCCTGACAACGACCTCTTTTGAGAAACAACGGAAGAAGATAAATGAACAACTGCTTACTAGAGGACTTTGACTGTGACCAAGTGCATTTCAACAACTCAGGACTCAGGACCCAGTTCCATGCTTTGAGACGACCAGTTTTTGTATAATTGATTGAAATTGATAAACATCTTTAATATGTCATGTTATGCTTTGTAATTTACAATATGTTTCAAGCGATTAATCTTAAAAATCATAACTATCAACTAGAATCATTTCATGATAATCATATTATATTTTATTATTCAATCAACTTTATTGTTGCGAGTTGGAAATGTAAACATTATGATTGATGTTGTTTCCATTATCATTATTTTTGTCTGTGTCATATTAATATTTTGATTTCAGATCTATCTGCTGGTGTATATAATATAATAATATAAATATCCGATTCCTTTTAAATGTTTAATTCCTTTAAATGCTTTGTGTACTACTTCATTGTATAAAAAAGTTGCAGTATATGGACTGTATTAATATCTTTGTTTTTTTTATAAATTAAAAGTGTTAAATAGTGTCCAATCTGGTTTTGTTCATTTTGTAAATGTAAGGGTTATGCCTTTAAAATACATAATTAAAAACAATTTTTGGTAAAAAAAAAAGGTATTTAAATGTGTTATAGAATCAAAACACTGCGAAATAACACAATTTATAAGCGATAAACACCTTTAATACCCATTCTGGTCCAGTTTCATGTCTCTGAGGACTTTGTAAGAGTTATTTCCCTTGAATTGACCTGAAATTACGATAGACAAAAAATACCGAAATTCGTACAAAATACACATTTTTGTTTAATGAAACTTTACTATATCATGTATAATACACATACAATTTGAAAAATCCTTTGATTTTGCACAAACATCTCTTGAATTTTACTATGGCGTGCAGAAACACGTATGAATAGTAGTGCAAAGCGCTTCATCCTGGCTACGCAAATAAGACCGACTTTTTTACAAAGTGTACATTTTTAGCTCACCTGGACCGAAGGTCCGGTGAGCTTATGCCATGGTGCAGCGTCCGTCGTCCGTCCGTCAACATTTGCTTCAAATCGCTACTAGTCAAAAAGTTCTTATTGGATTTTGACCAAATTTGGTCAGAAACATCCTTGGCAGAAGGGGATCAGATTTTGCATAAATGGTGACTCTGACCCCCAAGGGGCCTGAGGGGCGGGGCCCATTAGGGGAAATAGAGGTAATTCCTTCAAATCGCTACTAGTCATAAAGTTATGAATGGATTTGAACCAAATTTGGTCAGAAACATCCTTCAGGGAAGGGGAACAGATTTTGCATAAATGGTTACTCTGACCCCCAAGGGGCTAAAGGGGCGGGGCCTAATGGCGAAATAGAGGTAATTCCTTCACATCGCTACTAGTCATAAAGTTATGAATGGATTTGAACCCAATTTGGTAAGAAACATTCTTGCAGGAGGGGGAACAGATTTTGCATAAATGGTGACTCTGACCCCCAAGGGGCCAAAGGGGCGGGGCCTAATGGGGAAATAGAGGTAATTCCTTCACATCACTACTTGTCATAAAGTTATGAATGGATTTGAACCCAATTTAGTAAAAAAAATCCTTTGGGGAAGGGGAACAGATTTTGCGTAAATGGTGACTCTGACCCCTAAGGGGTCAAAGGGGCGGGGTCTAATGGGGAAATAGAGGTAATTCCTTCAAATCGCTACTAGTCATAAAGGTATGAATGGATTTGAACCCAATTTGGTCAGAAACATTCTTATGTGAAGGGGAACAGATTTTGCATAAATGGTTACTCTGACCCCCAAAGGACCAAAGGGGCGGGGCCTAATGGGGAAACAGAGGTAATATCTTTAAATCGCTACTAGTTATAAAGTTATGAATGGATTTGAACCAAATTTGGTCAAAAACATCAATGGGGGAAGGGGAGCAGATTTTGCATAAATGGTGACTCTGACCCCCAAGGGGCCAAAGAGGCGGGGCCCCATATGGGAAATAGAGGTAATTCCTTTAAATCGCTGCTAGTCATAAATTTATGAATGGATTTGAACCCAATTTAGTAAGAAACATTCTTTGGGGAAGGGGAACAGATTTTGCATAAATGGTTACTCTGACCCCCAAGGGGCCAAAGGGGCGGCGCCTAATGGGGAAATAGAGGTAATTCCTTAAAATCGCTACTAGTCATAAAGTTATAAATGCATGTTGTAAACACAGTGAGTCTGGACTTCATCATTTCTTTAAAGCAGTTAAGATCCCCACGCTATAACCATAAATAGCATTGTTTGAGGTTAACAAACAAAAGGAATTGAACATGAACATTATTTTGACATTTGGTCAAATCCAACCAGGTGAGCGATACAGGCCCCCTGGGCCTCTTGTTTTAATGAAACTTCATCAGAACCTGTAAAAGAGGTAGACCAACGCAAAAAAACCAAGTTATTTTGATTATTTTGTGTATATATCGTTAACATTTTGCTATGGCGTGCGAAAACCCCTATGGCGTATATTTTTCTATGGCGTACATGTATTTAAGGGTCACCCGACATGCGCAGACAAGGGATAACATTTGTGTTGTTTATTGCTAAAGAGTTCTAGTATTACTGGAACGATCCATTTTGAAGAGAGGGATACGAAGAAATTTTTTGTACTTATGTGCGCAGGTACATAATGTAAAAAGATTACTACATAATGGCAAAAGAGGTTTTTTTGCATTATGTGTTTTTTGCACTTAAGTGCAAAAGTTTTTGCACTTAAGTAGTGTCTGTATTTTATCCTAAAACGGCCGCCCATATTATGGTTTGATACTATAGTCGTAAATATTGTTACAGGAAAATTGGTCGAGTTGCTGCGTATTGTGTGTAGGAGTTATCTTACATATAAATAATTTCGTATTTTTGTGCAGATCAAAATAACCTTGTTGAGCTTTGTTTCTCTGATAACCGATATATGCATATTAATATATCTTGGAGATATCCATATACTCCGCTTTCTCGTTGATTTGTTTTTACTGGGTTTTTTTATGCAGTGAATATCTCAAATTTGCATAAAAATAACACAAAGATGAGAAATATTTTCAATGTTTTATTTTATAAATAACATAAGCATCAAAGAACACACAAAACATTTAGTTAGCTACTATTTATCATTAGCATCAAATAAACACAAAACATTTAACATGACTAACATTTTCGAACAAAAGATTGATAGCTACAATTTTGTTAGCCTCAGCTTAAAGCTTCACCCTAAACACCGTAAACAAACCAGAATATGTATTAACATATTATATATAACACAAGTCACTATTAAAACTGAGTTATAACATAAAACAGCACTAATCAACACAATTTTTGAAGCACTAAATCTCGATCTACACAACACACATTTTAATTCAATTATAAAAGCTAAATGTTTAAAAACTTTTACACATGTCACTGAAAGTGGTACCAGTCCTCCATAAACATGTGCTCCAGAACCAACACTACACTAACACAACACAGTTTACACTAAAAGCCGTAGCTTTTCCCAACAAGCTTCAGAAACTGGGAGGCGGTCAACTCATCCTTCTCCCACTGGTCCCACAAAGAGAACAGCTGGGCCTGTGTTGTCTTTGTTTCCTCCCTGTGTCTCCTCATCAGTTTGGCCTCGGAAACCATCTGTATGTGTAGTGGTAGGAGGGAAGCTTCCTTCTGTAGGATACGGATGAGCACATACATTGGTGGCTGCAAGGAAGAAAATATAAAGTTAGTATAAATGCACATTAATTTATATTATATGATTTTAAATACTACGTATTTGCTCATCTACTAATGACCAATTTGATATTATTGAAAATCCACTTAATTATTTTAAAATATCATTTAATATTTTTTGGAAACTCAATGCATACCTTGGAGTCATTGGCCTTCAGGTTTAGCCTACGATGCCAGCCTTCAAGGTCGTTGTTCGTCCGAACCACTTGGCCAAAGACACTCCAATTCTCGGGGCTCCAGATGGAGTGTTTCAGCCAAGTACCCTCGATGTAATCACATAGCTGGACGAGAAGAGGACACCTGACACGTCGTTGCAGCATGCGAAATGCGGCTGGGATGTCCACAGCTGGCAAGAAGGGCAAAGCTATCAACTGCCTCACAAAGTCGTGGACGACTCTCTCTTGTCTGTACGCTGTCTACAATTCAAAAACAAAGAAAAATTAAAAATAAGAAAATAAAGAACATGCATACATTTAATATCAAATGTAAGATATATTAACAAGAGTAACATATATGAATTCAAATCTTATCCTCTTGTGTAATGTGAATATCCTGTTTATGTATATATATATATATCAACAAATCATATTATGCTAAGTACCTGTAACCCGATCTCACTTCCTTTGCGATTCACTGCCTATGCCTAGTGAAACACACACCCCTGGATGTGGACCTCTGGGAACACAGCCTCGATGGCCATCCACATTGCAGGTTCGAAATCAACAACAACCTTCTCCAGTCTCATTGATGGCAAGGCACGGGCAACGGCTCGAAGAATCTAAAACAGGAAATAGAGTTTAGTTCTTCTAAATAAAACTTGTAAATATGCATTTTTTCCAAGTAAAAAAACTTGAAATCTTTAATTTCATTAAGCCATTCATAGTAGGAAAGTCCTAAGAATCTGTTATCAGCATAAATTGTTTTACATTGAAGTTGAAGTCGAATAATGGTATATTGATTTATAAGAATGTCGAGGAAGAAGAACATGTAATAATAATACAATGCACTATACTTTTACTAACCTTCTTGTAATCTATGGTTCTTCGTCGAGCCATCAGGGCAAACACAAGCGGAAGCTGTTTTGCCGTTGTACCAGATCGCACAAAAGCATGGATGGAAAACATCTGTGCGAAGGGTTGCCGTACCACCTTAAATGTTGCATCGACATACCAAGTTCGTGCCCTTGCCAAGATCTCCAGCTGGTGGCGTGTACCAAAAACAAGGTGTCTGGTTCCCTCTACCTCAATGTCAGCCAGGTAAAAGTCCTCTGGGACGAACGTTAAGTCCAGCTGTAATATATGAAATAACAATATTAATACATTTCAATGGTGACTTGCTGATTTGAAGTTTTAAAATTGAGAATGAAATGAAAATTTGTCTTATAATATACATAATGACAGTTACATAACTTCCATACTCATAAATTTATTTCACAGGAATTGTAATCATTTCACTTACAGCAGTTTAAATGTTACACATATGGCATACCTCAAAGTCAAGTCAGTAGGGTCAGACGGTCGCAGCTTCTGTCTGGCTCTGTTGACGAGACGCAGCATACTGGCCTGTGTTGGGCGACTGTGACAGGGAGCATCAGGGTCCCCATTTACCTCCAGTACATCGTCCACCACTGCAGATGCTGCTAAGAACACATCAGAAACAGCTTGTTTCCGAAGCTGTGAAACCAATGGAATAATTATCATTTACTATCAATTACATTACCTCAATACTTCTATTGACCTTTCCCCAATTATGAATATGGGCATGTTGATTAATTCAAACATTAACTTTTTCAAATTTGGCAATAAACATTTGCAAGATTTCCCTAATCTTATACCATAGATATATACATATTAAAAGTGAATATATGATATCAAGACAATTTGACCTCAAATACTGAAGAATTTAGTCGATGAAATGACTTAATGTGACCATTTTTTATACGACCGCCCGGGCTTTTATTTTTTTCGAGACAATATAAAAACTATAATATACAGATAGATAATAGCTTTATCAATAATATGGTAAAAAATTGTGAAAAAATATCAATATTTGGCAGAGCTATGGCTACGTGAAATTAGCGATCTCGCAACCTTGCGCTCGGGATGAGCTATAATCTTGTTATTTGCACTGATACGACCGCCCGGGCTTTTATTTATATTCATACATTATCAAAACTATTGTGTATGGATAGATAGAAGTTTAATCCATAAATATGATCAAAAGTGGTGAAAAAAATATCAATATTTGACGGAGTTATGGCTACGATCTCGCACTATTAAAACGACCGGAAACAGCTACATGTATTCACTGTCCGGGCATTAATTATCACCCATACATCATTAAAACTATAATATTAGAAGATGTGTTGATTTAATAAATTAGTAATACGGTCAAACAATGGTGAAAAATATGAAGTATTGACGGAGTTATGGCAAAACGAAATTATCGAAATTTATATGAAGTGTAATCATGTTATCTATAAATATAAAATCTTTCGAGTTTAATGCAAAGGTTTTTGTCATTTACAGGAAGTTTATGGTAATTATTTTTACGAGCGATGTCGATATATGAAGTCGGCTATATCCTCAAAAAAAGCTGCACGCTAAAGACTTATTATATGTATTGTGGACCGCCCGGGGGACACTTATTCACCAAAGGGAATCACCGGTCTACCTACCCTTACGTATAGCACTTAGATATTAAAAGATGTACGGCCGGGCGGTAGCCAAATACCAATTATAACAATTATAAAAAGCCGGATTTTCTAAATCGCCGTAACTCAAACAATTTTACAGATATTTTCATAATTCTTTTTGATTTCACTTCCTTGACCTATACACTACATGTTCTGTCCACCGGTGGGGGATATTTAACCACGCATGAAAGCCAGGGCAGTAAGATGTACGGCCGGGCGGTAGCCAAATACCAATTATAACAATTATAAAAAGCCGGATTTTCTAAATCGCCGTAACTTAAACAATTTTACAGATATTTTCATAATTCTTTTTGATTTCACTTCCTTGACCTATACACTACATGTTCTGTCCACCGGTGGGGGATATTTAACCACGCATGAAAGCCCGGGCAGTAACCAAATACCAATTATAACAGACATATCTTTCACTCAATTGGCTTCTCTTTTCCGCATTCACAAATCGAGCGTCAGCAGAATTTTCCAGATCGTTACAGATGCTCTAAATCAAGCCTAGTACCCACACATCTTGGTCCGGATCACGTGTCTAGGGCGAAGCGTTGGATCACAAAACAGTTTTCACAAAAACATTCTTCGGCAACAAAGTCACTGTAATATTGGATGGTACATATATATATATCGGCAAAGTGAAGAACATGAGTTTCAGCGGAAAAGTTACTGCGGTCAAAAAAAACCGCAACTACGTGAAGTTTATGAGTATTGTGTTCCCTAACGGTTACGTTCTAGACACTGTCGGCCCATTTCTTGGTAGTGATAATGACGCCAAAATCACTGACAAGATACTTACCTCATTACAAAGTCTGTGAGGTATCCTAGAGGAAGATGATCAGGTAATTGTAGACAGGGGTTTCCAAGACATTTTGAGCAAACTATGAGACAAGGGATACGAGACTCACATGCCGACATTTCTCAAACCTGGACAGAGTCAACATGATGGTATAGAGGCAAACACAGACTGGTGTATCACTAAAACAAGATGGGTGGTCGAAAGTTATCACTCTCGTTTCAAGCAATTCAGATTTTTTAAAACTGAACTCATATCAAACTACTTCATCAAAAATCTCGAAAGTCTTCTGAAAAGTGTCACGGCATGTCTGAATTGGCTACGTGAACCCATATATCAGCCTTCATCAACAAAAACAGCCGAAGATGAAAAAGTTGCTCTGGAGATGAAGTCACTTCTAAACAAGTCCAACATCCTAGCAGAGCGTGTTGAGAAAGAGCCAGACCTATCACGGAGAGCCAAATCCCAATGGCAGAAGCTAGAGGCAGCCCAGCTCGAGTTCCCACGTCTTGACCAAGAATATCTAGAAACTCTGGCATGTGGGACGTACCAGGTGAAGTTGGCCCCCGGATACATATCGGAACATTTGACAGCAGATGGAGATTATGAAGTCATGGCATACCAACACTCTTCTGACCTGATTCGATGTCAAATCCGATCTCGTCATAAATCGCAAACGAAATACAACATATGGATCCAGTACTCAGTTACCGAACAACCACCAATACAGAATTACTACTGTACGTGTCCAAACGGCCAGAGGACTGTTGGTATGTGTGCTCATATCGCCAGTGTTCTCTTCTACCTTGGGGTCTATGTCCATAGTCAGTCTCGAAAACCACTTCGACCAACCAAGTTTATGCCACTGATGAAGTAAATAGCCCGCTAATACATATAATCCAGAATGTAGGGAAGATACTACATTGAATGTTTCCGATATACACAACGTAGTGTCATTGTCACTCTTCAAAAATGATCGACAGTGTCTAGAATGCAACTGTGAAGGAATATAATACTCACATATATATAATATTAAGTTCTAAATACACAAATAATACATGATGAGCTGAATGAGCAAGAACAAAGCACATTAGTTGTACAACAAAGTCATGGAGATAGGAAAATTGGTAAAGGGACTAACATTATCCTGACAAAAATCTTGAAACAAATAGTTTCCTTGAAGGCGAATTCGTCCAATCGTGTTTCCTATAATATTTCAACGTACTTCTTGTCCGGACGAGATGTCTTCACTACCATGCAATGCTTTCAGCACTTTGATCTATATGAAGATTTATGGGGGGTTGACTAATAGAAGTTGCAAAAACGAGGCATATCCATTAATTCTGAAGCGAATTTTTTTTCATGGATTACACAAATGTCTATCGACAAAATTCGATAGTACTCGGGGTTTGAATTAGACAAAATGCCGTTTAAACGTGCATTCAACATTATGAGAAATATCATTTTTTATGTTTGATGTCAAATGTCACAGACAATAATGAAAAGATTCATACAATCGATATCCGATATATAAATGTATGGGGCTTTTTGTCCTAGGGGCTAATGTCCTACACTCGTATTTGAATTTATATAGAAGTGGTTTTTGTCTAAGGGCTAGTGTACATACGTGCTCTTATTTACTCAGATTTAATAAACATATGTATATATATATATATATACATGTATAACGACAGTACAGACAAGTAAATTGTAGAAATTTCGAGGCAATCTGCCTCTTTATCAAGACACAGGTAAGTTACACACATATAGACATAGAACATGGAACAGTTACACAAATATAGTAGGTATAAACAACAATAGATATCGTTATGTTGTGAAAAACGATTCCCTCGGCCGATAATTAATTCGCCGAGGGCCTATTATGATTAATTAGAAAACATCTTGGGTGGTGTACAGATGGTAAAAGTAAATAAATAATATAACTAAAAGGTTTAACAAAACAACATCGCGAGTTGAGTCGATGTGATGGCAGCGCGTGCTATGTAGTGAATGTTTTTAACATGTCAAAACCCATGTATAATTTTCATCAAGTTTTTAATTGAAGTCTAATGCCAGAAAACATAATGAAAATTTTCTACCATAAATATTTATATCACTATTGAAACATTTATATTGTGAAAATATTTTCTGCTGTTTATAGAATACTTTATTACATTTCATTCAAAATATGGCATTTTCACTATATACAAAGCACAGTTTCTTTTTATATTATTTTTGTGTCTAATTATTTTTTTATTAATAGCAATAAATATTATTTAAGCTAAAGTCTGTCCATATCGTATACGAATTTTGATGGGTGACTAATGAAGACCATAATACTGCACTGCTCCATACAATGTACATGCTGCATGACGTATATGACCTTGATTTGTGACGTCATAACGAAAGAAAGGCAAACTGTGCAATCAAAAATGAATGTTGAAAAATGAGCTGAAAAAACACAGAAAAACTTTTTCCGATGAAGTGATAATTAACTTAAATGTAATTTTAAAGTTGACACAAAAAATACATTCTTTTCAACTACGTTTTCATGAGTACAGCATTTTTCATCAAAAATACAATATGATTCAAATCCCATAAATATGATTTATAAACAAGAATAGAAAAGCGCTCTTCTTGGACCTCTTGGACCCTTAAAGAGATCACAATTTAAAAGAAATTTTCTTTTAGTTGTTGCATCAATAATTTAATATTTGTTACCTTCCCCTCCGAATTAAACAAGTTTCATATGAAATCATACAGGAATAAATATCAGAAAAAATATTTACTCAATTATGATTTTTATTCGCATATATTTACATCTCTCCCTTCTTCAGCTTAGTAAACTCTGGCTGTGTTAAAATTACCATGAAGCAATGGGAAATTGCTCGGCGGATTAATAAGCGCGGGAATCGGTAACATAATCATGACCTCGTCTCTTTTGTTTGAATAATATGTATTCATTAATCAAAATAGTCAATACATATACAAATATTTTTATTGAATGGGAAAACATGTTTATAGTATATTAATTCCTTTCCCATTTACATACAAAGGCAAATATAAATCTTCGGGACTGGAACACCTTACATCAATATGAGATGAAATTATAATATTAATTGGTTACAATTAAAACCAATAGACATATATATATATCTATATGGTGAATAGAATTAAAAGCAGAAATAAAGGACAGTGACACCTGTAAATAAGATTACCTTATAGAGCTACATATAAATATAGATCATTATACATTCGATAGATGACATAATGGGTTCAAAAGTATTAGCTAAAACGTTTACTTAGCTTATATAATTTTGTACTGTTAAGAATATTTTATCATTTTTTTGTGTTTTGAATAAGTATCCTTTCCCCATAGCAAACTTTTTTTCAGTGAGTATTATATCTAACTGAAATAAGGTATTTTGTCTGATAATGTTGTAATTGTCACACGATAGTAAAAAATGGTAAGTACTGGACTTTCCTCTAAATTTCTTATGCATAAATGTTGTTTAACACAATCTAATTAAAATCTAGATGGTCATTCTCACTACTTTACATGAACATCTAACAACTTCCCTTAAGGGGTCACGTCAGGATGACCTCTAAGATGTGTGTATTTCATTTTCAGGGCGAATTGGCAATTTGTCGATGTCATCGAAGCAAAACATTTCGTCACAGCATGCATCTGCCATTTCGGCACAGTATAAAACTATATGATTTCTGGGACGAAATCACTTGAAACAAATTGACAGATTATACAAGCCATGCTAATTCGGACATATAAAATTCACTTCCATTTGATTGGCTAATCCAAAAGGTCATCCTGACGTGACCCCTTATGGGATGTTGTTAGATGTTCATGTAACGTAGTGAGAATGACCATCTAGATTTTAATTAGATTTAGCTTCTTGAATTATGACAATATCTTTGACTGTTTTCTATATAACACCAACCAGTCGAAATGATTTTAAGCTAAAAATCTCAATTATATATACACGTATACAAATTGTCATGGTCTTGTTTGATGAAATAACTATTCCCATCTCTCTCTTATTTTTATCGCTCTCTTCAAAATGGTACGTACCCTGATAGATTGAAATCAGCTAACGTCATGCCGATTTTTATGTCTGGTGACCCTCAAAATGTTTCGAAATATAAACCAATATCACGCCTTGAGATGTACGGTGCTGATTTGTGCCATTTCGTCCTTTCATCTTTTCGCCCCGAGAAGACGAAAAAAAAAAAAATCTTAATTCTTATCCAGAAGACGAAAATTAACAAACCTTAATTTTCATTTTTTCGACTTTTCGCCCCGAAAGGACGAAAATTAAGTTTACTAATTTTCCACCTTTCCGGGTGAAAATTCGAAAAGACGAAAATCAATGTTTGTTAATTTTTGTCTTTTCGGGGCGAAAAGTCGAAAAGTACGATGCAAGACATTGAAGATGAATTTTAATTTATCTTAAAACGTCCTTATTTTGATTCAGTACGGAAGAAATTCTTATTATCTAAATCTTTCATTCTAAAACACAATAACATTAATCGTCAAATTATCTTCGTTTTTGTGTGTTGAATCCCTTTTACCTAAAATAAACAAAAACAAAAACAACAAAAAAAACAAAACAAAACAAAAAACAAAAACAAAACTTTTACACTTCAGGTAATAGGGGAAAGTCCGGGCGACCAAAGTATTGCAAATAACAAGATTATAACAAATCTCCAGCGTCGGGTTGCGATATCCTATAACTTCAAGTATTCCAATATGTTTTAAATTCTTTCTTTTTTCAATTATATAGTAAATATCTGTTTTTCAATTTTCATGTAACATTTAGAGTTTAAACTTCCGGGAGCCATAACTCATTTTGTATATTTTTCACAATTCTTTGACCACGGTATTAAAATAGTGAATGTATATTTATACAATACAGATTGGCGGATTATAATAATGGATATAAGACTCCGGGCGGTCGATATATACATATTTACCGGGTGGTACCGGACGGTCCAGGACATACCGTGCTGTAATTAGTGCTTCCTCAGCAATCACATAACTAATATTCTCACTCAATCGCTCACATGAAGTTAAAATGATGTGACATTTATATCAAATTAAAGTTTGAAGTTTTCGCTACCTGAAACAAGAGTTATTGGATATTTTTAATGGCATATAAAAGCACACTAGTACTTGAAAGACAGTAACCCTGATATTTACAGTTAACCCAACCTGGGGAATTCCCCCGTTTTCCACATGGAATCTTACGTCTTTCTATATTTATATAGTATATGCTTTGTATTTCCCGAATCTCAATACCCTACTCTTTATTTTGGTATGTAGTCAATAAAACAGCTGCAAATCTTAGAAACACATTTTCTTAGGAGACTGAATTGGTTCAAGAGAAACAGCTAACATGTAAATGTACATATCCATTTGATATTATAGGTTTAGGGAATACGGGTCAAGTAACTTAGATTTTATATGCGGTGAAAGCCAACTATAGGGGTAACTGATCGATGAATGCCTCATGGTGACGCCAGATTATTGTTATATTTATACATTAATTTAATTTCAATGTGAATAGGATAATTGTGTAGCTTTCAATCACATTTCACTTTCAGGTCCGTCATCTTTGAATAATATCTTACTGTGTCAAATTATAGTATACATATACATTGTATGTATGTTTAATTGTGATGCAGTTTCTCCATCGGTAAATTCGGGTAACCATAATTTGTTACTATTGGTAAGGATAGGTCTTCAAAATGTTTTAAATCGTGTACAGATTGTTCCTTCAACTGGATATAACTTTTGATTAGTTTCTTTTGATTGTGGACAAGTCTTTCAGATCCTTTTTTCATAGGTTACCAGCTGCAGGCTTTAGATTGCCTTTAAAATTTAAAAAAAACCCACATCTACAGTAATTTGTATTTTTCTCAGATTTCCATCTCTGCACCGCTACAGTGGCATTCAGAAGAACACTTTCTTCATTTACTGAATACCTTAACCTTTGTTTTACCAATATCTATATTTATAAAAACAATAGTCGTTTAACTGTTTATTGAAGATCTATATGACTATCGGGCATTAAAAAAATACCATCTGCGAAAACTGATTGAACCTATGATGTTCAAGTTTCAAAGTTGTACATGTACATGTGTCCTTGATCTTTAAAACTTTAAAACATTTACCAATATCGCGTAAAAATAATTTAAACGAAGTAGGAATGAGACTGTCACCTTGTTTAACTCCCTTTGCTGTTTTTAATTGGCAATACTTGTGATAAGAGGTGATTACAATCATTTAGGATTCCCTGCATTTGTTTTGTAAGCGATGTCACTAAAGTAGAAAAACAGCATCCCATATAAATATTTCACAAATATAAACCTGACAAACACTTATCGAGTGACCAGTACAACTGCTGAACCACTTAGAGAGCTACCATCGTCGGTACATGTAACGCACGTGCACATTCTATTGTACGATCAAGACACGTATCCAACGTAATGTTACCGACAATGGAGAGAGCTACTTGACAGCAAGGAATATTTTCAAGCAACAAATTAAATATTTAATTCCAAATAGACAGGAAATGATGACTATACCTTTATCAAGATACAAATGTCATCCAAAGGCACTAAGAAAGTCAGGAAGGATACAAGCCTCAGTTACTATGTTTTTTTTTTCGTTTTTAGGGGTTTTAAGTCCTCGAAACAGCCAGAGCCATACATGTATGAAGAGCCGCGGTGGTCGAGTGGTTAAGGTGTCCCGACACTTTATCACTAGCCCTCCACCTCTGGGTTGCGAGCTCGAAACCTACGTGAGGCAGTTGCCAGGTACTGACCGTAGGCCGGTGGTTTTTCTCCGGGTACTCCGGCTTTCCTCCACCTCCAAAACCTGGCACGTCCTTAAATGTTAATAGGACGTTAAACAAAAACCAAACCAAGCAAAAAAAGTATGAGTACGGATGCCAAAGGAGACACATATAGAAGAAAACATAGCACAGAAAGACAGAGTAGTGAGGAGAGAAAGGAAAGATATAATATCTCAAGTATTGCAATGGGGGAAGAGGATCTATTTTGGTCACAGGCGCATGCGTATAAAATGTTAATTTTTTGGGCATAGCCGTTTAATTTTCTTTTGGCCCGGATATGACGCGAAAGGTGGCGTTACTGGTCAAGATGAAGTATGTGATTGGTCAATGTAGCGGTAGATGCAAAATGCAGATATGCAGTTAAAAACGAAACAAAGTAAAGATTGAATGCAAGCTGAATAAGTGGATGTTTCTATTCAAATGACACATTAATAAAATCATATTCCTGATTCAAATGCAGTCTTATTATCATCAAAAGTGATTCAAACTGATATAATTATGTTATCCGTGCTGAAACTGCGCATTTATTAATTAGTTCGTTAATTTATTTCGCCAGCAGTTTTACATTAAAACAACCAGCATTAAAACTATGCCGTTTATCTTTTTTAAAGATATTTCTTGTTATTGTTCTGTTCATTTTAGCAAGCGCCTGTGATTTTGGTTTCTTCAATGTCCCCTTGATAGAAGACACGGAAGAAAATCCCCGATTCTTCAGTAGGCCCTAAAATTAGTCAGCTCTTACGACATGCAGACATATTACGATGGTTATTTCCGGAAATGAATTCATGTTTTCAAAGCAATGATGCGGGAATGGAAAACATTTGCATAAAGCTATTTGATTTATGTTGTGTTTATGGCCCAGTACAAAAGACAGAGTTGCTTCATTTTATTTTTTCATTCAAATATATATTTTATCTTGCACGCGAGTTTCCATTTATGACAATAATGATGTTATACTTGTGAGAGTTGTTCTAGACATTGAGCGGATATAACATTCCCTGTATCCTTACACCAAAGCAGCTGAGGACTCTCTGTGAAGGGGATCGAGCTGCAATAGAGCATTCAGTTAGAGCACCGTCCACGTAACATCAGGCGAAGATCCCAGGTGCGTGGTACGACGCTCCCTACCAGTGTCGGTTTGTGTTTCTCGGGAAGCTGAGATACTGACCGGTCCGTGCTGTCGTGGTTGTGTCCTTGGGCAAGACACTTTACTCTATTTACTCTAGATGGCATGTGACGGGCCTCTCGTATATTGTTCAGTGAGGTACATGTAGTGACCAGCTAGTCCCATATTGAAGGATTTGAATTTTACGAGACATATAGTATTATTTTTCAACATAATCCCTTTCAGTATCTATACACTTTTGCCAGCCTTGATGCCATGCACTTTATAGAACTCCTTTTCTTGGCTGTTCAGAAAGTCATCCACTGCATGTATGACGTCATCATCAGATTGAAAGTAGGTGCCTGAAACAGCTGTTTTCAGTTTCGGAAATATATGAAAGTCTGATAGAGCGAGATCAGGTGAATAAGGCGGATGCTCAATCAGTTTAAAGCCACAATCGTAAATGGCAGCCATGGCAATGACAGACTTGTGAACAGAAGCATTGTCCTGATAACACACCTTTAAATAGTGAACTTTTCGCGACGCTTTAAGTTTAATATTTTCCTGTAACTACCTCAGAAGATTGATTATTTATCCCCTTTGAAAATAATCTATCAGCAGAATACCATCTGCATCCCAGAAAACCGAGGCCATAACCTTCCCAGCTGATGGAACAGTATTTGCCTTTTTTGGCGGGGGAGAGCCAGCTAGGGCGCTTCCATTGTTTCGATTGTTGTTTGGCCTCTGGGGTAAAATGATGGACCCATGTTTCATCCATAGTGACAAATCCCTGACGAAATTTGGCAGGATCTTTCTCAAAAAGGTTAAGATTAGCAGGCGATAATGTGCGCCTGGTTTGCTTCTGATCAACTGTCAGAAGTCTTTGAACCCATCGGGACGAAAGCTTTCTCATTGCAAGATCCTCGGTCAGAATGGAATGTACTCTTTCCTGTGAAATGCCAACTCTACTGACTGTATATACACAATTTCTGGGGTTGCAACATTGACAGGCTTTCCATGACGGGAGTCATCTTCAAGGCTCTGTCGGCCGCGCTTAAATTCCGCTTCCCACTTTTCCCTATAGCTATGAAGGGGCATCTTTCCCTGGTGTTGCTACCATATCATTATGGATATCCTAAGGTGTTAAACTTTTTTATGTAAATATTGGATCACTGCTCTTTCACCAATGTTGTTCATTGTGCAAAAACCGCATGTCTTGTTTACTGTAGAGTGCTACCTCGTCGATATAAAGCTAACCAAAAGAGACCAGTCCTTGGGTACATGGCCCTATATAGTCAGAGAATAGTAGGACTTACAAAGAACATCCTTGAGTACCTCCTTCAGTACCAGGCTCACAACGTATGAATCAGACCTCGTAGCTCTGGACGACGGACGGACAATTTCTGACAGATAGATGTCGTCAAGACCTGCCGGAGAGCTGTGTATGAATATTCGTTCTAGTCACAAACTACATGGAGATCCCGCCTCAAAATGACCCTGGTTGTTCACGTTGCGATAAATCCTATAAACAAATGTGTCACTCTTGCGGTACTCTCCATAATATTTAATTATAATCCCTTCATTAAACTAACATTTTAAGTACCTGGTATCGTACCTTGTGTGGTCTTTACAATTGCACCTGACATTTTGGAAACCTTGGTTGCTGTTTGTTTGACAGCGTTCCGTTTTCAGGAGTTTCAATGGCGAAAATTTGTGTGACTGACAATGACCTTCAAATTTTGACACAACAGCATTGTAGAGTCATAAATATGTAAACGGGTTTATTGGGACAAGATAATTTCGTCTTTATCAAAAGCAAATGGAAGTAGATCTCCAAAGCTTCTCGTGTTCTCCTTTACACCTTACTTAATCAATATGGTTGACACCTAATATTAAAGGTGTTTTTGTTATTTTTTCACAAAGCTCCCAAATCATGCATTACTGTTATTTTTCCGTAATTGTTTTGGTAACCTGGTTTATGACATGCGACTGAAGAGGACTGTCTGCAGACGACCCAGCCCACCCTCGATTCCGTGCCCATGTCCCCTTCCTGGAAGCTGCCCGACCATGAGAATGTACCGAATAGACAGGATACCAAACTCCCCGGAGGGGGATACAGGCCCCAGTGGCCTTTATCAGTTACCAGTCCCTCACGTCGTATTAACACAGCCATCATCGTAAAATTTAAAGACGGAAAACCTGAACTAACCAACCAACCGCAGCTAAAAGCGTATTCACAACCGTTTAATCAAAATACCTACAAATGATTGATGTGAAATTGAATGTCATTTCTTAGAATAGACTTTCGAAAATCCAACACTCTTCAACAGGTGGTTTGCACTGCTAAATGCTCTAATTTGTGATGGGCATTCATAGGACTATTTCAGCACAAAAATGCCAGTCTCATTGAAATTCATTTTCATTTCCACAAATTATAGTAATTTAAAGGGGCATTCCTTCACTTGAATAAAGTTTAGGTCGTCAAAATTAATCCTACTGGAAAATATGTGTTTTTTCCAAGTAGTAAAAGCTATAATCTTTACATTAATATGGCAGTTTTACTCTCAAGATAAACCAAAGTTCTTCGCGTATCAAGTCCTGAAAATTCTTAATTCGACCCGAAGTATCACTTATTACTGCAAAGACATACTGTATGGTACTTGTAAATGATACGCCCTTTCCTTGTACATTTCAGTGCTGATTTCATTACATGTAGGCACAAACACTTATATAATCAATGATTATCGTTCAGACATGATTTCATCAATAGAAATTTTGTATTTTTCTGAAGTCAGAGCGAAGGAACGCCCTTTTAAATCAGTATGAATGTAAATTAAAAACATACGCCCGACAAATTCTACCATTCGTTTCTTTATTACAAAATAATGAGACGTGCAGCAATATATCTGTATACATAAATAGTTCTCCAATGAATTTGCCTCCTTTCTACCAGTAAATACAAATATAACATCCTTCTTAACTCCACAGAAAATGACATGTAGAATACATGTACATACATACCAATAAATTCATACATGTGACTAAACTATTACCATCCTGCAGTAACCTTCACCCACTGAATAAAACATTCTTAGTTTATTAAGATATGTCAAACCATCTTTGACGGACTTACAGGTACTTTCATGACAAAATTAACTAAATCATGGCTATTTTATATTTATTATTATCATCTTAATTGAAACATCCCTTTCCTTTAAAGATCATATAAAATAATTTGATCGTAATAATTAGCTCATATTGTGACTGATTTTGATGATAATATTTTGAATTCTGTTCTAATCACCACTACAAAATACATAAATACATTTTTTCTAATCACTAGGAATACCCATTTCCTGATCTGTAAAATAATTAATTTTATGCAAATGTGTGCCAAGTCCCTGTGATCATTATTGCCCTGTTATAGAGAAACTTTAATATCCAGGTTTTTTTTTTTTTTTTTTTTTGCACTAAAACTCAAGATTAGGGATTTTCTTTACCTAACATACAAATGTAGGACTAATTGGCACTGCAGAAGTATAAATATATATGTGCCTAGCCTAAGTAAATTTTTTTTATAGAATAATTCAGTATTTTTTTTGTATTGGAATTGTGACTTTTTGAATTGATGATGAAAATAAAACCACCAGAAAGATGTCCCGATTGTCAACAGTAGCTGAGAGTAATCTCCCCTTTGCACATTCCACTATAAATACGATTACACCACGTTCATACCACCACATATAATTTATATATAGATATTGTTTTTGTTGAGGGGGAAGGGGACCTATATTCAACAAACAAAACGCAGTTTTATTTTCTACATTACCAACACAGTTACAAAATAAAGCACTGGTTCAGACTACATGTTCCTACTCTAGATTTATAAAAATTCTGTCTTAGACAGGTAATCCTTTTGCACAGGTGGTTGATATAAAGAGGTTTTGGGAAGTTATGATTGATGAATTGTTGGTTAAACACGAGTGGTAGGTATAGACCAAAGAACCTTGACACAAACCTATATATCGACACAGGATATACATACATGGATCATGGGAATTGTGTCAAATCCCTGTGGTATAGACTTTGATGATAAGAGCCAGTACATATACCTCCTGAGGCAGGTTTGACTGTAGCACAGGGTGCATTACAATGAAAAAGGTTGGAGCCTATAAATGCATTTCTACCACAATATGATGTGTTATATTCCATTCTCACGCCATTATATAAATGGGCTGACTGTTGGATATACATGTATATAGGTTATATTCAACTAGTGGAATATGACCTTCTGGTCTTTTGATTGGTCAAGAAGTTGAACTTTGACCCGAGCTGCAATTGTTATTGATGTCATCACCAGGTCCTGGCCGTCACCTGTACACCTTATAAGCATATACGAAATAAGACTTAGCCACATTTCCCTTTGATTCGAGCCAATATTATTGTGGTAGAAACAGGTCTCGCGACTCATGATTTTTGGATACAGAATCTATTTCACACTAAGGAAGTTATTTTCTAAAAGTTACAAAAGACACTTGCTAAAGCTTGTGTCTTTTGTAACTTTTAAAAAATAGCTTACTCGTGTGAAATAAATTCCATATCCAGCAACCACTCGTTGTGTAACCTCTATTTCTAGGTTCCGCCCCATTTCATGTTTTTCAACAAACCCCTGTGACTTTAGTTAAAGACGGGTCCTAATTTCAGAAATGGCACCAGTTTCATACAGATGGCTGACATGTGATCCATGGCAACCATGATGAAGTTTAAATCACAGGGAATAGACAAACTTTCTTAACCCATAAAAACATATACTTGGTATATGACCTATTGACTTGTGTCAAGCCCCTGTGCCAGTGTGGTGTAAACCACACATTTAACTTGATGTCATACATCTATATTTTCATGTTGCTCTTTTAAATCAAGAGATTTGTGACAATTTCAACAGCACTTTCCACGTTTACAATAAAAATAAATTCTTACTATTAAACATATCAATCTGCTTGATAAACATATTAAGTCAACATATCAAACATAGAGAGGAAAATCACAAACAACAATGGCAGTATGTCAAACATAGATATTTGTATGTCCATTGTACTTATAGGTATCGTACATATATAAATATACCAAATAGTTACAATGAAAAACATTGACATAATACCCCTCATTTTGTTTCCCTCTTACATACTGCTAAAGTACTTCAACATTTGCTTTCTTATAATTTGCAACGAATATCTCCTTCAATATATCACTGAATCTCCCATTTATGACAAAACTGAACTGCCATCGCATCCAATTATTTGTCTCTATATTGAGAGAAAAAATAAATAATGTAACAACAAATTGAAACAGATAATGCAGAACATTTTGGGAGTTTTTTTTTTTATCAATTTTTAAAATCTTGACCAAAATATTGAAAGCCAGTTCTGATAAAAAATGATTTAATATAATGGTTGTCTCAATTTCAAATACTTTAAAAAAGAGAAAGATGTAAAGGAGTTCTAAATTCAATTTTCCTTATTTCACACCTCACACCTATACATGTGTCACACATTAGGCTGTCTCAATGTTTGTATTACCGGTCTCTAATATAATTTAAGATGACAGAATAACCTCCATATATTACATGAACCTTCCCAACTTTCCTTCTTCAGCCAAGTTCATCAAATTGAAGATCACAGAAGAAATCAATTCAGAATGGAAATATAGCCCACTATCAAAAAAATATTGATAAATTAAAAAAAAAAAATCACAAAATTTGATTAACAAATAAATGAAAATTGATCACTGCACAATAAATCATGATGATGTATTGATTGGATTTCCTTTCATCTCATATTTCATTTAAAGTAAAGTTCTCCTGAAACTAATTTTACTGTACAGATAATCAAAATTAATTTTCTTTCCTATCATTATGTGACTTGATATTGACAACCCTGTTGATGTGATTTGCCCATATATCCATTTACAAACTTTGGTTCATTACAAAATAACATTCAATGTAGATATTGAAATAAATAATTTGTTTGCTATGACAGGAATGCCTACATGTTATCTATTACATAAAACTTAGCTAGTAAATAATAATGATAACACTGTACCATGTCTATTAGTGTCACATCTCTATTAATGTCATATTTCTGTTAATGTCATATTTCTGTTAATATGTCACATTTCTGTTAATGTTGTCGCATCTCTGTTAATATGTCACATCTCTGTTAATGTCATATTTCTGTTAATATGTCACATTTCTGTTAATATGTCACATTTCTGTTAATGTCATACTTCTGTAAATGTCATATTTCTGTTAATGTCACATTTCGGGTAATATCACATTTGTGTTAATGTCATATTTCTGTTACTGTCATGTTTCAGGTAATGTTACATTTCTGTTAAATATAACATTTCTGTTGATATCTCATTTCAAGATACACCACATTCCCCTAAGACAAAAAACAGTAACTGACATGAAAGTCCAAGCATTGGAAAATAATTGTACTAGCATGATTTCTGCACATATAAAAAACAATGAAAATTTCAACAACAAATCATTTTACAAATCTCCCAGTCTTACATAATATATGATCACACATACTTGTACATGAAGTGATAACATACTTAACTCACTGGATTGAAAGACGTTCAATACTTAATACAGAGAACTTATTTTAAAGACAATGCTGAAATGATTTCCACCAGTCATTACAGACAGGGTGTAAAGGTTTGTATAAGAGATGAATTTTGGTATTCGACTTCAGATTGGATGCTGTAGTATCTAGTTTTCTATAGAATGTTATGGCTGCACGATTCTTCTACTTTCCGAAGCGTTGGTTGATTCTAGAGAAGTTTTGAAGAGTTGTGATGAATGATTTATATTGAATAGATGAATGTGATGGAATGCACCTGAAATACACAACAAACATAAGAATTAAACACAAATACATAAAGCATATTTGATATAAATTTCACACATTATAACTGGGTATTTATGCGAGGAAGTAATTTATGGTTTTTGTTTGAACTGCGTACGTGTACAAAAAACAGAAAAAAAATCTTATTGTTTTTAATTCCACTCAGAATTCCTACCGACTTGATTCTGGAATAAGGAAGTGTTCAATAACGATGTCATGTTCCCATGGTGTCGATTGGACATAATAACCAATAAGTTCATTACCAAGCTCAAATGTTCATCAAAATATTTGACACCATAAAAATGTTGTTAAAATCACAAAAATTAAACTACATAGTAATAATAATAAAAAAACTTTTCAGAGACCATATGTGATTCAAAATATACTCACAATATTTCTGCAAGCCTCATCTGCCAGGGGAGGTAACCCAACAAGGAATCTGTTTGACCAAACTTAAGCACCAGGTCAGGGTCAGGAAACTTATGAATTTCTGTAAAAATCAATTCATCATGTCAATAAAAATGTGATAATTCACCATGCTTTAAATATTTTTTTCTATTTTTCTGTTTTACGAGGGGAAATTACTAGACCCAGCTGTGCACATGCACTTTCACACTTGCCCAACAACTGGACGAGTCCATATGTACAGCTAGCCATAGTAAAGTACATGTAATTCAATATCTAGCACCCCCATCCCCACTTATTTTTTTTTTTTATATATATATAAGACTCATAACAGGCTCTATTTAGTAAAAGAAGGAGACCATTGAGTGGCATTTTATTTGTCAGTCCTTCAATCTTCTCTGGTCAACATTTCTGGAATCTTTCAATCATAATGTCAACTCATGGATAACCATTAAGATACATTTTCTAACTAACTAGTATAAAACTAAATTGTTACTATGCCATCCCAGATGAAGTCACAACCGAAAAGACAACAAATCACTGTACAGATTTTTCAAGCCATATATAACCACTGACCTTTTTTTAAAAACCTTACTGACAGATACATACAAATGATAACAAGACTATTAATTATTTACAAATAAGGGGTCATTGTTCTGGTTGTAGGGGCCACATCTGCCCCAAATTCTGGATGATGGGTGTGAACTGTTCCTGGGTTGTAGCTTGCCTTCTAAGGTCAATGTCAAAGCAAGAGGGAAAATTTCAAACCATGAAGATACTACCAGGTAGATCTAAATTAGGCTGAGGAAATAATCAAGGAACTGTATAATTTTCAGTTGAAATATTGATATTTTAACTGTACCCACAAATGATACATGTTTTATTTTCTTGATAAGACTGAACCTCTTTGATGCATTTGTTTATAGAATTACCTTGCAATAAATTATCTACAATTTGAGGTGATATATCCTCTATCCTCCGTCGTTTCTCCGTCACCTCGAGACAGAGCTCGCGGGCCGTCTGTACCAAATCCTGCCGACCATCCTCTGTACCCAGTAACTGTATGTGAACACTATTGCCACTGTAACAACCTAAAAAGATGGGAAAGATAATTTTGTAACATGACAAATAATCAAATACGTGTATATTTCCTTTCATCAAATAAATATAGTTTCAGTCCATCACATTAATCTATTTTTAAACAATCAATCTGATTAAAATCAAATCTTGATCTGCGTTCCTGTTCTGTAAACTATACTGCGATACAAGAGCACAGATCAAGATATGATTTTAATTAGATTGTTTGGAAAAATAACTTTTACTGAAATTCACTTCAATTAACTAGGAAAACCATAAAGGTACATAAAACAGTGGCATGTATATATTGTCTTTGTCTTTGTTTGTTATGGTGGAAAAAAATAAAACATGAGTCAAAAAAAAAAAAAGAAAAAAAAAAGATAATCGATGACAATTTTGAAAAGGCAATTGATCAGAAATTTTTTAAAGTGTTGATGAATTTTTAGCTTAGTGAATTTTTGTAATGTTACCAAACCAACTAGCTGATATTTTACCGATATATGTATTGGTCATTTACAAGGGATTAAGGAGAATGAAATACATTAACAACCGATAAATGCCTTTTGTTCAGTATTAAAAATATTGACAGCAAATACCAAGATATGTAATAAAGTACATACATTTTCTACAAAAGGGGAATTATGTGCTAAATTTAGAACAGATTATTTAAATAACTATCCAATTGATTTCATGTTTTTGCTTATTGATTCTGAAAATCAAACCAATTCCCATCCATATTTGTTACATCACTTACTCCCAAATTAAAAACGGTATAATTCAAAGGAAAACTTAACCTTGTTGTCTGATACAGTTCATATTTCTTGTTCTTTTTTTAAAATACTTACCATTTTGATAGACATTTCGTCTGTCAGTAAAACTAGAATGTATATGTATATTGTGTTTTGTATTCTCTGTGTCCGATATGAGCTGCTGACTTTTGCTTATTTCTTCTCTTAAAAGTTCATGCTTTCTTTTAAATTCACCTGAAACAGAACAGACAACTGCAACAAGAGGCCCAATGGGCCTGTATCGCTCACCTGGCTCTACAGCAACTTTGAAGTTGATTGAGGTCATTTCTACAGATACTATGCTGATTATCATAGTAAGCTAGGTTTATTCATATTAATAAATTTTCTAGTCCTTCATTCCAGCATTTTATTGGCCTAATATCTGGTCTAGGAGGCTCTTGGCTATCACAAAATTATTGTTTACAGATTTAAGCCGATTTCACCCCTGTGACCTTAAATGTAGGTCAAGGGTCATTAATTTGAACAAACTTTGTAGCCCTTCACCCCAGCATGCTACAGGCCCAATATCAAGTCCCTGGGCCTTTTGGTTATTAAGAAGAAGTCATTTGAAGAATATAGCCTATTTGACCCATGTGACCTTGAATGAAGGTCAACGTCATTTATTTGAACAAACTTGGTAGCCCTTCATCCCAGCATGCTACAGGCCCAATATCAAGTCCCTTGGCCTCTTGGTTATTGAGAAGAAGTTGTTTGAAGAGTATAGCCTATTTGACCCATGTGACCTTGAATGAAGGTCAAGGTCATTTATTTAAACAAACTTTGTAGCCCTTCACCCAAGCATGCTACAGGTCCAATATCAAGTCCCTGGGCCTCTTGGTTATTGAGAAGAAGACATTTGAAGATTATAGCCTATTTGACCAATGTGACCTTGAATGAAGGTCAACGTCATTTATTTGAACAAACTTTGTAGCCCTTTACCCTAGCATGCCACAGGCCCAATATCAAGTCCCTTGGCCTCTTGGTTATTGAGAAGAAGTTGTTTGAAGAGTATAGCCTATTTGACCCATGTGACCTTGAATGAAGGTCACAGTCATTTATTTTAACAAACTTTGTAGCCCTTCACCCCAGCATGCTACAGGCCCAATATCAAGTCCCTGGGTCTCTTGGTTATTGAGAAGAAGTCGTTTGAAGATTATAGCCTATTTGACCCATGTGACCTTGAATGAAGGTCAACGTCATTTATTTGAACAAACTTTGTAGCCCTTCACCCCAGCATGCTACAGGCCCAATATCAAGTCCCTGGGCCTCTTGGTTATTGAGAAGAAGTTGTTTGAAGAGTATAGCCTATTTGACCCATGTGACCTTGAATGAAGGTCACAGTCATTTATTTTAACAAACTTTGTAGCCCTTCACCCCAGCATGCTACAGGCCCAATATCAAGTCCCTGGGTCTCTTGGTTATTGAGAAGAAGTCGTTTGAAGATTATAGCCTATTTGACCCATGTGACCTTGAATGAAGGTCAACGTCATTTATTTGAACAAACTTTGTAGCCCTTCACCCCAGCATGCTACAGGCCCAATATCAAGTCCCTGGGCCTCTTGGTTATTGAGAAGAAGTCGTTTGAAGATTATAGCCTATTTGACCCATGTGACCTTGAATGAAGGTCAACGTCATTTATTTGAACAAACTTGGTAGCCCTTCATCCCAGCATGCTACAGGCCCAATATCAAGTCCCTTGGCCTCTTAGTTATTGAGAAGAAGTTGTTTGAAGAGTATAGCCTATTTGACCCATTCGACCTTGAATGAAGGTCAAGGTCATTTATTTGAACAAACTTTGTTGCCCTTCACCCCAGCATGCTACAGGCCCAATATCAAGTCCCTGGGTCTCTTGGTTATTGAGAAGAAGTCGTTTGAAGATTATAGCCTATTTGACCCATGTGACCTTGAATGAAGGTCAATGTCATTTATTTGAACAAACTTTGTAGCCCTTCACCCCAGCATGCTACAGGCCCAATATCAAGTCCCTGGGCCTCTTGGTTATTGAGAAGAAGTCGTTTGAAGATTATAGCCTATTTGACCAATGTGACCTTGAATGAAGGTCAACGTCATTTATTTGAACAAACTTGGTAGTCCTTCACCCCAGCAAGCTACAGGCCCAATATCAAGTCCCTTGGCCTCTTGGTTATTGAGAAGAAGTTGTTTGAAGATTATAGCCTATTTGACCCATGTGACCTTGAATGAAGGTCACAGTCATTTATTTTAACAAACTTAGTAGCCCTTCATCCCAGCATGCTACAGCCCCAATATCAAGTCTCTGGGCCTCTTGGTTATTGAGAAGAAGTCGTTTGAAGATTATAGCCTATTTGACCCATGTGACCTTGAATGAAGGTCAACGTCATTTATTTGAACAAACTTGGTAGCCCTTCATCACAGCATGCTACAGGCCCAATATCAAGTCCCTGGGCCTCTTGGTTATTGAGAAGAAGTCGTTTGAAGATTATAGCCTATTTGACCCATGTGACCTTGAATGAAGGTCAACGTCATTTATTTGAACAAACTTGGTAGCCCTTCATCCCAGCATGCTACAGGCCCAATATCAAGTCCCTGGGCCTCTTGGTTATTGAGAAGAAGTCGTTTGAAGATTATAGCCTATTTGACCCATGTGACCTTGAATGAAGGTCAACGTCATTTATTTGAACAAACTTGGTAGCCCTTCATCCCA
Organism: Pecten maximus; assembly: GCF_902652985.1. Classification (NCBI taxonomy): domain Eukaryota; kingdom Metazoa; phylum Mollusca; class Bivalvia; order Pectinida; family Pectinidae; genus Pecten; species Pecten maximus. The sequence continues at coordinate 5,136,418 of NC_047019.1, read as the reverse complement.
GTATGCTACAGCCCCAATATCAAGTCCCTGGGCCTCTTGGTTATTGAGAAGAAGTCGTTTGAAGATTATAGCCTATTTGACCCATGTGACCTTGAATGAAGGTCAACGTCATTTATTTGAACAAACTTGGTAGCCCTTCATCACAGCATGCTACAGGCCCAATATCAAGTCCCTGGGCCTCTTGGTTATTGAGAAGAAGTCGTTTGAAGATTATAGCCTATTTGACCCATGTGACCTTGAATGAAGGTCAACGTCATTTATTTGAACAAACTTGGTAGCCCTTCATCCCAGCATGCTACAGGCCCAATATCAAGTCCCTGGGCCTCTTGGTTATTGAGAAGAAGTCGTTTGAAGATTATAGCCTATTTGACCCATGTGACCTTGAATGAAGGTCAACGTCATTTATTTGAACAAACTTGGTAGCCCTTCATCCCAGTATGCTACAGGCCCAATATGAAGTTCCTGGGCCTCTTGGTTATTGAGAAGAAGTTGTTTAAATGAAAAAGTTGACGCCGGACGGCCGGACGGACGGACGGACGGCCGGACAGACGGACGGACGACGGACGCCGCACCATGGCATAAGCTCACTTGCCCTTCGGGCAGGTGAGCTAATAAATGATTGCAAAGATCATTTGCCACAGCTAAAATTTCAACAATATATCAAATTGAATATAATATGCCAATTTGTGTGTTTAATACTGCTGAAAACAAATTTCCAAATGAATAGCAGCTTTAATTAATCAAAATTTGAAAATTCAGAAAAAATCAATTTGTTACTTCATCATACATAGACCTCTAATGAAAATGACCATTGGTGTTTACTGTAAGCATTTGAATAGGTACAGGTAAGCTTATCTCTGTGATGTTTATTGACCCCAGACTAAGAGACGCTCAGACCATGGCCATATCTGCAAAATTTTGGAATTATCCTTTTTGACCGGTGTCATGCATAATATGTACTTCCTGCATAATAAGTATCCGGATACTTTTTATTCTGCATAAAAAGTACCCGATACTTTTTATACCCCTACCAAAACGTACCCCCCTTGCATAAATAATACAAAAACTCTGTAATTTTGACTTGATTAATCTGAAATTGTGAAGATATGATAAGAGGACCCAGGGGATGTCATTTTCAATATTTCTGACCCCATCCCATCAAATCCCCACCCCAGGGCCAAAAAAATGAAAAAAAAAAAAAAAGTCAAATATGACTTGGGATCAACATAGGAAACCTTCATATGCATATAAAAGACAACTCACAACTTCCCCACCCCCCGGATACTTTTTATTCACCTGCATAAAATGTACCCCCGGATACTTTTTATTCCCCTGCATAAAAAGTACCCCCCTACAAAAAATCTTTAATTTTGACTTTATCTATCTGAAATTGTGAAGATATGATAAGAGGACCCAGGGGATGTCATTTTCAATGTTTCTGACTCCATCCCACCAAATCCCCACCCCAGGGTTTTTTTTTGCTCAAACTTCCAAATAACTCTTGGGATCAACATTGGAAACCTTCATATGCACAGAAAAGACATCTCGCAACTTCCCCACCCCCGGATGCTTTTTATTCTCCTGCATAAAAAGTACCCTCCTACCAAAAATCTTTAATTTTGACTTTATCAATCTGAAATTGTGAAGATATGATAAGAGGACCCAGGGGGTGGCATTTTCTGAGGGCTTTCCGGGGCCGTTAATGGGCATCATTCCCTATTGGAATTATTTCATTTTAAAGCCAAATTCCCAAAATTTACAGTTTATTCCAGAAACAATTTCTTCCCAAAAGGAGACAAAAAGGACCCTTCCCAAACCAGTGAGAAAAAGCCCTGAATATGTTACCAACACAAGTTTCCTCTGGACTAACAACAGACTTTTGGATAGACAGATACCGTATTTGACCTAATAAGGGCGCAGGGCGCGGGTAATTGACAGTGGGGGCGCCCTTATTAAGATTAGTTATTCTGAAGTTTTATGAAACAGACTATACCTTATAGCAGAATACCCAAGGTTGTGGAAACGGTAAAATATTCAGTCATAAAAATATTCCAGATGAAGATATCTATTCATTATCATATATTAAGCTTAAACATCACTTGAATACTCCTGTAAACTTGTAAACCATGCCAGCTGATCTTTAGACCAGAGAACGTGTGTTCCACCATTTATGTTCAAATGGAACTCTTTTGTGTTCTATTTATAGAAACAGGTGATTTCCCAGATCATATTAGACATCGTTTTCTTTGACCTAATAATTGATTTACAATGTCTTTTACTAGCTTTCTGTTCTGAACAAAAGTTATTTATCAACAAGAATGAAGTCTTTACTTTATCTTCAAATAAAGATGGTAAGTTATTATTTGTATGTGTGTTTAGTTTTGGGTGCTCTTTGCACTGACATGTCATCTGTAGCCTGTAGGAATACACAAAATGTGGCGAAAACATGTGTTCCAGTTACTTAATTTGCTGAAGAAAATTGAACACATAAAGTAGCAAAATATTTCACATGAATTATTACTTTTGAACACCATTTTGACACTCAGTCAAAGATTTATTTCCTTGAAAAAAGGTAGGGGCGCCCTTATTAGGGCAGGCGCCCTTATTAGGTCAAATACGGTACATTCATTTGTACCTATAGTACTATCTGGTGTTTGTTCAGAGGAAACACCAGCTAAATATTCATTTATGTTACATGGATCACAGGGGCACGTCAATATCGTATGGCTTGGTATACACTTGAGTTGGCTGTTTACCCTATGGTTGATAACGTAGGGGAAACAGACCTCTTTGGTTTTTGTATTGTGTAATATGCTTTGGTCATTTAAGGTCTGGTTTGGTTTTATTTGTTTAACATCCTATCAACAGCTAAGGTCATTTAAGGACTGCCTCCCGTGCGTGCGATATGCATGCGTGTGGTAAGTGCGTATGTGTGTTTTGGGAGGCTGTGGTATGCTTGTGTAAAGTCTCCTTGCAATTGTGATAGGCCGGAACTTTTGCCAATTCATAGTGCTACTTCACTGAAGCATAATGCCGAAGACACCCAGCAGGACACCCGACCAGTCACATTATATTGACAACGGGCGAACCAGTCGTCCCACTCCTAATATGCTGAGCCCTAAGCAGGAGCAGCAACTACCATTTTTGAAAGACTCTGGTATGTCTCTGCCAGGGGACAGAACCTAAAGCCTTCCTCGCAGGGGCGAACGCTCAACTAAAGGCCAAAAGTGAGGCATTGTCAAGGGAGACATTAGGAAGAAGAAAGTTGGTAAGAAAGAAGAGAAAAGATAAGATCCCAAATTTAGTCTGCTCTTACGATCATGCAATGGGGGCAGCAGGTACAATTCTTATGCCCTACCTGCAGGGCAGGGTGATTTAAGGGAAGCATTCCCTGTGTGCGAGATGCATGTTTTGAGAGGCTGTGCTATGTTCGTGTTTGTCTCCTTGTTATAGAGCACAACTAATTGATGCAGACTCCATACTGCTACATCACAGCAAAGACATCCAGCAGGACTTCTCACCTACCCATTACATTGAGTGATTGACAACGGGCGCGGAACCAGTTGTCCCACTGAACGCTTGTAAGCAGAAATAGTTAAGTTTTACCATTTTTACACATTCTGGTATGCCTTGGGACAGATCCAAAAGCTTTCCTCACATGGGCAAATGTTCAACTAAAGGTCAAAAGTGAGGCAGTGTCAAGGGAGACATTAGGAAGAATGTTAGGTGATTAAGGGGAGAAACGGGGATATCTCAAATTTTGTCGCCTCTTACGATCACGTGACTCAAGTGTATACCAAAACACAAAATATTTACGTGCCCCCTGGGTAGCTGACCGGGCATACATGTATATGGATTGGATTGCATCGTTGTCTGGCCATACTCACCATTTATGTCAAACACGCTAATGTAAGAAATACCAAGTGTTATCGACCAGACGATTAAGTTAGCAATGTCTGAAAATGAGACATCGTTCTCCAAGACTAGGATACCAAGGTGATTCGGTAACTTTTGAAACGATCTTGCATCAGCTTCAATCTGTGCTTGAAGACCATAGCTAAGACTTCCGGTTAAAGCTTTCTGTTGGAAAGCGAAGCCAATATAAGGAAAATGGAGAATCCAGTGTTTGACAAATATCCCGAGAGAAAGCACATAGTGAATAAGTCTCAATACTAGGTTGCCAATCATCATGCGTGATTTGATGTGATCACATTCACATATAAACTTCAGCAGTCTTCATTCCCGATGCCGGTGGCTCGTGTCAAAACCGGAAGTAGTAGTTTCGGGCTGAATGATGGACAGAAAATTCAATATTAGTAAAATATTGATATACCCAAATAAAAAATAAGCATAAAGACATTAGGAATAATTATATTTATATTCTGTGTCATTGTTTGCAAATAATTTAAGAGGTTATTGAACTAAAGGCGTGATTTACTTTTTTGCATTGCAGTTGTCGCCCTTTATGAAAACGAAACTAGAAGACACACAAGGTTACTTTTAGGTTGAATAATATTTTCGACCTTACTCCGAATGCCTACATGCACTTAACAGGTTTGTTATGTGAACGAATGTGCTCGTTCATGCATTATATCTGATCTATGAATAATGATACATATATCCGGTTAGCGTTACACTCTCGTGGTAGGTTAAAATTTCAGGTTTCTCGATAATGTAACGTTAATATCAGATGCTAGTACCAATAATCTTACTTTTACTCTGTGACCTTCGTTCCGACCGAGACAAAACACAAAACGTCAGTCGGTAAGCAACGTTACCGCAGCTATTAGAATATACACATGATCGGTTTTTATCAAAATGGACAAGTAGATAAAATTACTATCTAAAATGAATCCCCCATCACCACCCCTTTGAGATATACAGTAGGTAGAATCTATTAACCCCCCCCCCCCCCCCCAAAAAAAAAAAAAAAAAAATCCATATAGATCTATATGTTTGAAAAAAAGTATTTTTTATTTTAGAATGAAAGTAAAAAGTGAAAAATAAATGTTAATTATACTTGTACCATTGTAAAATTGTCATACAGTTATTTATTATATAAACATGCATGAAAGATATGATTAATGATGATGTGCATTGTGTATGTATAATGTATTTTTTAATATCCCTCCACTACATGTAACTCAGAATCTTACAGGTGACTGTCAAAAAATATGTAGTTTTATGGTCAAAACATTATTGCCACATAAATGTATTAATTTGCTGAATTAATGATTTGAAAACCTACATGTAGCTCTTCTAGCTCTAAGGATTGAATCATAAACCTCTCTCTTTTGCTAGTCTGACACTACTCGATGAGCTTATAAGAGAAAACCTTACTTGCATAAGAGAAAGTCTAACTTTATACAGGAGATGCACTACATTTTTTACATGCACATCATGTAGCACTATTAAACTGTACTTTATGAGGACGTCATCTATCAAAGCCTTAACAGGTGTTTAGCTCATCAAGATGAAATTATGAAAATTATGTATAATGCAATTTTTTTTTATTTTAATTTTTATTTTTTTAGAAATTCTACAACATGAGGCATTTACTGTCACATCTGAGGAGTTTTTCCAAGAGAGCAACCATCTGGTCCTGTTACAAGTGTAAACAATGCCAACAATGTTGCACTAGTTTGAATGCTTTATCAATCCAATCTCAAAGGAGTTATAGTAGTGATGAAGGAGAGACAAACTGGAGTGTTCATCCCCTGGCAAGTCGTGGAGTAGTACGACTGGGTGGGACAGACACAATCCCGTTCCTCCAGGGTCTTGTCACAAATGATGTTGCAGTTGTTGGAGAAAAAATTCCAAGTCTATACACCATGATGCTTAATGTGCAGGTAACCCGAATATTTCGCTTGCTTATAATGGTTTTATGTTTTTTAAATTTTCACTAAGTGATTGATTGTTCAAGTTTAAAGTTTATTGACAAATAGCCGTGTACCATCTTTATCCTGCAATAAGCCCAGTTATACAAGGAGGTTAAATTGTGGTCTCCATGGGGACCAGCAGGCCTGGCCCTAATGAATTCAATTCTATATAATAACAGTATATGGAGGTTGTGGCCTTAATGGGGACCAACATGCCTTACTCAAGGGGATTCAATGTTGTACATATGAAGGTACATTATGTAGGCTTTGGTCTCACTGGGGACAAACAGGCTTGCCCCAAGGGGATTCAATATAATACAAATGGAGGTTGTGGAGTCCATGGGGACAAACAGGCCTTCCCCAAGGTAATTCAATGTTACACAAATGAAGGTAAAATTATCCCTATAGGGGCATGTAGGCCCGGCCCAAGAGGCCATTATGAAGTAATTGTTATGTAACTCTATTCTTTAATTACGAATGAATTGAATGGAAATTCAACATTGAGATTTCACCTCAGCTCAGAAACATATTTACTGGTGAATGAAATAGAACAATGTATTTTATTGCAGGGCCGAGTTCTCTATGACCTACTGATGTACCACTCCACAGATGTGACCGGGAAGTCTGTCCTTCTTATGGAGTGTGACGCTACAGTCACAGACGAGCTCGTCAAACTCATGAAAAGATATAAAATCAGAAAGAAGGTGAGTATTTTTGCAATCTTATCAAAATCTAGATGATCAATCTTACTATGTTACATGAACATCTAACAACATCCCATATGGGGTCACGTTCTGATGACCTTTGAGATATGTGTATTTCACTTTCAGGGTGAATTGTCAATTTGTCGATGTCATCGAAGCAAACCTTTTCGTCAGAGCATGCATCTGAAGCAAACCATTTCGGTACAGCATGTATATAGCTATATGTTTTTATGTGACAAAATGACTTGAAATAAATTGACAGATTATGCAAGCTATTGCACTCTAGTCATGCTAATTCGGACATATAAAATTCACTTCCTGCTTCCAATCCAAGATTCTAGAAGTAGTCATTTGATTGGCTTATCCATAAGGTCACCCTGACGTGACCCCTAATGGGATATTGTTAGATGTTCATGTAAATTAGTGAGAATGACCATCTAGATTTTAATTAGATTGGTATTTTTGTCCAAAACGCTATAAGTTTAAAAAGGGTTTTGATACCAGAAGCCGATGATGAATGGGAAACAGTGGCTGTGTTGACTAGATATATTTTGAATGCATTTTGAAACTGCCTTTAGATATAATTTGGCAACCATATACAAAAGTTATACTGGTGCAGTATACTTTTCTGTTTTGACTATTGCAAAACCCTGTCTAAGCCCCAAACACAAATATACAGCCTGCTTTCTGTTGCTTTTAAAAACCAAAAGATATGTAGACAAGAAAAAAAAAATCCAAAACATATTTTTCAAGGGTAATTCAAAACATTGTACAATATATCATGTTTTAGATATTTCTCCCTTAAAAACATAATAATTATGAAAAGTTTAATAATGAAAAAAAACGATGGTTGGGCACTAAAAAGACAGATAATATTAGTCTCTATGCCAAACCCTACCCAACGCTGGAAAATAAAACCTTATTCTGACACCCTGTCTATTCTGTCCAAGATGTTGTATTTCAAAGAATGTTGGATAAGACAGGTTTAACTTTACCGCTGTCTTACAGGTCGACATTGCTGACGTGTCTGATGACCACAAAGTATATGCTGCTCTGTATCAAAGTGGGGAGATAAAACTTTCCCTCGACAAGCAGCTCTCTGGAATAATTTCAGCATCCCCAGATCCTCGATTGAACAGTTTCGGGTGGAGAATCATTGCAAATAGTTCACAGTCTGTATGCACAGGTATATTTCTTATTTAATGATGACAAATTTCCAGTTATTCTAAGAATGGACTTTAATATTGTGTATAATATTCATAAATTGATTAACTATTTTGTTATTAACTATTTTTTTATTGATTACAAATGGTCAAATACAAATATTGTATAATTGAACTGTCGGCTAATTAATGTGAGCTCAATCAGTTTAATCACAAGTAAAATATATGTTGCTTGTTTTACAGAATTTCAGTGCTACATTCATTTACCTTATACTGTTTCACTGGTTATTTTTGTGGGTCGGCAATTTTTCCATGTTTTATGGGCATGCAACTGCAGAATATTTATTACAAAAATTAATTTGCATTTCCGAATTCTCATGAAAAGTCCTGCTAGATTGGTAGTGTAAATGTGTATGATGGAACTTGATGGTTATGTGATGATCTTGGTTCTAACAGAGTAATTGCCCCCATATACATGTACATGTACATATGTTAACAAGTGAGAAGGGCTGTGAAGATATAGCTTCACCAGCTTTGAGTTCTTATTACAAGGACTTCATTAAAACCTTGAAAAGAGTAAGATTTTCAGCTGGTTAAACATACTATAGCATTGAAGTTTGACAACTGGTATCTAAACCACAAAAAAAAAAAAAAAAAATGAAATTATCAAAATAAATTACAGTTTTGAAAATAATAACATAAAAATTTGAACCTGCAAAATTTACCAGTTGTACCACAGGTAGCCCCTCACCTGGCAATATGTCAATTATACAACTGATTGTATATTATGTGTATTGACAGATGAAGCGAGTGTCTTTGGTTACATACTGTGAAAGTGTGATTCTCGGCATGTGTTTTTAAATTCCTCCACCTCTTGGTTGTGAGTTCGAAACCAACGTGGGGCAGTTGCCAGGTACTGACCGTAGGCCGGTGGTTTTTCTCTCGGTACTCCGGCTTTCCTCCGCCACATAAACCTGACACGTCCTTAAATGACCCTGGCTGTTAGTAGGACGTTAAACAAAAACAAACAAAATGTGTTTTTAATGTGTAAACCACAGTTGTGACAATATTTAACTTGACACACAAAAAGACTATGTTGGTTTGTGTTGTAGGTGGTTGGTTCAAAGGAAATGGAGAGATTTTCTCGACAGAAATATATTTTTGTTTTGCAGGGTTTGGGGTTAAGGACGAAACGTCTGAAGAAGAATACCACATACAGCGATACCAGTCGGGTATAGGGGAGGGTGTGGTGGACATGCCCCCGGGGAATTGCTTTCCTCTTGAGAGTAATGCAGTGTATCTCAATGGAGGTGAGACATTTATAGATATATTTTATAAAAAAAATGTTTTAAAATATTGATTAATCTCCATACAGACACTTTAATTGACTCACTGAAATTGGTCAAAATATTGTGCTTTGTAGTACCATATTTATTTGCAAATAAGCCCTTGTTCACAAATAAGCCATTCACAAATAAGTCCTTCTCCACAAAGAAGACCTTGTTCACAAATAAGCCCTGTCCATGCACAAATAAGTCCCTGTTCGCAAATAAGCCCTGTCCACAAATAAGTCCCTCTCCACAAATAAGCCCCTGTCCACAAGAAAGTTTCTTGCTCATTTTTCAGAATCATAAATTCCAAAAAAGTAAGCTAAGAGTAGTTAGCAATCAAACCCTCCCCAAACTTTACTACCTCTCTTTTACACTAGGGGAGGGTGCTTATTTGAAGATGAATATGGCACATGTACATTGTACAACTTTCCACTGGTCTTATTTCCTGGTTTTTCCTAATATTAATTTGGGTTCCATTGCTTGTATTCAGTACTAAACTTGCTTTAGACCATGTTGTGAATTTTGGCAGGAAATTTACAAAGTTACTTGGGTTTAATTTTTCATAAAATTTATCATAAGTTAAAATATTGATGTAAATTTCAACCAATGGAACTTTTTAAAATTCATTTATTAGAAAAGGAAAGAAAAAAAGAAAAAGGTTTTTTTTAATTATGATTTTGTATAGAAGAGATTATTAGAAAAATGAAAAAATAAAAATGAAAGCATATTCTTTCATTAAGTTGTTGAGCTGGAATATAGATATCACATCATATCTGATAGCATTTTGGTATTAGAGTTATTTCCCTTACAACATTTACCTGTATTGCAGTTGCATGAACCAGTTTACATGTTGGTTTGGTATTTGTCACCTGTGACTGTCAGTCTTTTCACTTGGTTCCTTTGGCATAAACTTTAGTAATAATCAAATTAAAATATAATTTTTGCTTGCTAGTGTGGGGTTTAATTATTATTGTTGTTGAAGTCGGTGACCTACAATGTAGATCTACTTTTAAAGTCAAAATTTAAGTACATGGTGATATAAGTTTAAAAACAGAAGAAATTTCTTACAAAAAAAATAATAATAAAAAAAATAAAAAAGAAAGTAAAAGAACAGCTTCTTAAACACAAAAATACAATAATTTTGATATTTGGCATTAAGCTTTCTATGATGAAGGAGTTTATTAATGTTTGTTCAAATAAATAACCTTGACCTACTTTCTTGAACACAAGAGGGAAATGTGTTGAAACCTTTTACTTATAGCCCATAGTATGGTGATATTTCGCCTATAGCTTATTGAAGTATGAGACTGTCTGCATAAATATTATCATTCCAAGTCACAGGGGTCAGATTGTTGCAAACTTTCAAAAGCTTCTTCTAAAGAACAGTAGTTCCCAGCGTAACGGAAATTTGTCTGTAGTTGGAGAGGCTTAAAAGATGTCAAACAAAAAGGTTGTTCATGATAAAATGTAAGATGAGACTTGTATTACTGTGATTGACAGTTCAGAATTTTGTTGTCAATAGGCCTTGTTTCATCATTAAGCGACAGATGAATAATACAGACCCCATGGGCCTTTTTGGCTCTGTGGTATAACATTTTTTTTGTTTCTACTCTTTCAGTCTGTTTCCACAAAGGCTGTTACATTGGTCAGGAGTTGACAGCGAGGACATTTCACACTGGAGTCACACGCAAGCGACTCATGCCTCTCCTGTTCGAAGTGTAAGTCAGCATTCATTTATATGTAATTTAAAAGTCCTAAAGCAGAGATAATATTAAGCAGACGAAAAAATTACAGTTCTATAAACAGAGAAATTATGTTATATCCACATCATATTGATTAAGACACTCTCTTAACTATCTTATATTGATAGATATATATATATATCTTGTAATTCTTAAAATGCTTCAATTTGATTGGTTATTAGTTCCCTACAGTGAAACCGGGTGACCAGTATATTTCCTTTGCCGTACATCTTGTACATATTTGCGTAACACCAAAGTTTTGTCAGTGCTCCATTTGCTTCATTCCTTGAGGAACTTTGATCAAACTTCACACAATGATAAAAGACCGTAATATCTCGGGTCAAGTTTGAGTTTCAGGGATTTTGGGTCAAGGTCAGGGTCAGGGTCATTAAAGCTGCTGAATCTGAAGTTCAGAGGTCAGCATTTAAAGGTCACATGATAAAAAAATTATCAACAGGTTTTGATTTTGATTGTTTACACATCACAGTTGAATTGCATGATGGTAACACTATCTTTAATTCTTTATTTTTGTAGACACTTCACATATAGGCAAGGTGAATTTTTTATAGAAGCATGTATCATGAAGTGAATTTGTTTATTTATTTTTAGTGAACCTCAGAATATGACAGTTGGAGCAAACATTTCGACAGAGAAGGGGAAATCTGCAGGGAAAGTACGAGGCCATGTTGGTAAATACGGACTTGCTCTGTTACGGATAGCAGAGGCCAGTAAAAACCTCAGTGTGAAAACAGAGACAGGGGAGCAACTAGTAGTTGAGGCCAGTACCCCTGAATGGTGGCCTGATGAATCTTGACATCAGTTATATAGTACTCCAGACTGGTAACCTACTCCGACTTGATATAAATTATTAACGCTATGGAAAGTGCTGATAAAGATTTGATATCATTTCTATACACTCAGCAAAGTGCTGATGAAAATAGGACATTAAACTTGACACAAGACTTTGTGTGAACCCAGAAAAGGAGCATTAAGGAGACATATACCAATAGGTCTGCCTACAGGAATTATTTTGTGATCAAGTTATTCACATTTTCTTTATGAGTTTGTATAATATCAATCCAACAATATCAAAAATCACAAAATATTGGGTGTTTTTTTCCCTTTTTTTTTCTTTTTTTTTTTCAAACCACAAATAAAAAAATAACCAAAAAAAAAAAATCATTATTAAGTAAGATTATTTAGTTGAAGATTCTGTTTATCATAGCTGTGAATGATATGCTTCAGTAATTTATTCAGAGATATTATTATCATTGTGTAGGAAAGTTGAATGTCCACTTTGGTAGTGTTGTGAAGAATGATCATACATATACATATACAGAGTATAATATGCGACAATGGCTAGTGTAGTCTGCGATCACACAAGTGAGGAACGTAAATATGTCCGTATACAAGCTTGGCCAGGTGTATGTATACTCCACCGATAGTATAGTCATGCACGGCTGAACATCACCTTCAGTATGAGATGACATAACAGGCGCGGATCCAGGAATTTGAAAAGGGGGGGTCCAGTAAATTTAGTGGTAATGCGAGCGTCGTAGGCGGAAGCCAAATTTTTTTTTGGCGAGGGGTCTGGGGGCCAAAATTTCGGAAAATGAAATGATTATAGCAAATTTTGCAATCTTTCGGGGATAAGATTTTCGATAAGGGGGGGGGGGGGGGGAAGGCATTATTGTAGGGCAATAAAAAAAAAAAAGAAGGGGGGGGGGGGTTCCTGACCCCCAGGACCCCCCATTGATCCGCTAGTGCATAAACACCCTTGTTTAGAGAAGTCAGCTAGTCACTAACATTCACAACAGTAGCATGCTGTTTTTACCTTTCTTGTCCGCGAGGTATCCTATCTGTGAGACTACTGGTAATGATTTATCTAAACAACCTTAGTGAAATTTCTCTTAACACCTTTTCTTGAAGTTGTTTATAAAATGTCACCGTAATTTTGTCCAACAAACTATTAAGAACAATACACATTAACTTGTATATTTATTTTGATTAAAATCATTTGTTTAATGTTTTGAGAAAGAAAAAAAAAATCATTTTTGTAGGCGAAATACATAAGTAACAGATTCCTTTGTGTAGTGTTTCTGAATATCTTAAGTCTGATTAAGTTTAAACTTTGAAACTTACCTACAAATGAGTAGGATTAGTAATAAGTAATGGTTTGCCATACTACAGGTCCAGTTCACATGAAAATAAGTGTAAAGCCGCATATACCTGCCAACTTCCCGATTCAATCGGGAGTTTCCCCGATTTCAGCCTCCTTGCCGTGTCTCCCGATTGTTTTTATAAAAAAATTGGGGATTATTCCCGATTTTGATAAACCTCTTGGTAACCCCCGTATGGAGCCCCTATTCATTATGTAATAAAAATATATTGGAATTAAAGTGATATTTTAAAGACAAGTAAGGTATTTGTTAGTAATAGAGGTGTACAGTGAGGCAGATTCGAGTAGTATTGAATGATGAATTAAATGATGGAAACATGAAAAATGATTTTCTTTTTCTCCATACGCTGAAGAACATTATTATATCAAATAAATTGTCATTAAAATTCATAAAATCTAAGAGGTTCATCTTGTTGTTTTTTCTATAATTTGTTTGTGTATTCGTAACTAAATATGCAAGATGCAAGAGATTTTAAAGAAAAGTTAAATCCAAAATTAAAAGTGTAAATATTGGAATTTAAACTTCACGTGACCATTACTGTTTTAGCAGTGCTCTAGAACGTGCAAAGCATATTGACATGCAAGCAAGCCCTGGGAAATGCTGACATACATGCATGTGTATTATACACGATCAAAAGCACTAAGCCTACCAGGGCCAATTAAAAAATAAATAATTTGTGCACATACAACTTAGTACAACATTTCATCTTGGACAAAGGCTGATTTTTTATCTCGTACGTACGACTGATTATCTGATACATATGAATTTTCAACTCATACTTACGACTAAACATCTTATACATTAACATTTTTATCTTGTATGTACAACTAATTCAGGCGCAGATCCCCAGGAATTTGAAAAGGGGGGGGGGGGTCCAGTAATTTAGTGGTAATGCCAGCGCCATAGGCGCAAGCCAAATTTTTTTTGGCGAGGGGTCTGGGGGCCAAAATTACGGAAAATGAAATGATTATAGCAAGTTTTGCAATCTTTCGGGATAAGATTATCGGGTGTTTGTGGCATAGGTTGTTTTTTTTAGGCTATAAATTTTTTTTTCCTCATCCGAAAAAGGGGGGGGGGGGGGTCAGGATTGATTATCTCGTACTTACGACTGATTGTCTGGTAAATATGAATTTTAATCTTACGGTTTGTTGCTTCCCTTGAAATTGGCATGAAATCGTGGTAAACAAAATTATCGATTTTCTTACAAATTTGGAAAATACACATTTTTATTAAATGAAACTTTACTTAATCATGTATATTACACATACAATGTGAAAAACCTTTGATTTTGCAGAAATAGCTCCTACATTTTGCTATAAACACGTACATGTATGACATATTTTAGTATAAAGTGCTTTCAGCTGGTTGCTCATATAAAGCTGATTTTCTTACAAAGTACACTTTATTTTTTAAATGAAACTTTATCAGAACCTGTAAAAGGAGCATACCAACGCAAAAAACAAGTTATTTTGTGAAGATATGGCTAACATTTGCTATGGCAGGCAAAAACCCCTATGGCATACCTATGGCATATATTTCTATATGGCGTATTTTAGTGCGGCTGCATCTTTCGACTCTTATGTATGATTTGTTAGCTCAGACTTGCGGCTTAGTCTGTCGCATGTACAACTTTTATGGTATGTGAGACCTAATATTAGGTCTGTACCATGCTGGGATGAAGGGCTATGACGTTTCATTCAAGGTCACAGGGGTCAAATATTCTGAAATCTTTGAATGACTTAATTCTTCTTGATAACCAAAAGGCCCAGAGACACAATATTGGTTTGTAGCATGCTGGGATGAACGGTTACCAAGTTTGTTTAAATGGATGACCTTGACCTTCCTTCAAGGTCACAGAGGCCAAGTGTGCTAAAAATATATACATATTAAAAGTGACCGTTAAGTCCCATGAACCTCTTGTTATATTTAACTTACAGTGTATTATTCCATACACATACTATCTCGTATCTTATACGAAATTCATATATTTTTGTAGTGACCCTAGTCCGCTACCTAACATGTAGAATTTCAATAATGATTTATATGAGATGATGATAGTTCAAGTATTGTCGTAGTCAAAACCTTGGTCTTTTTGTTGTAGATTAAAACATAACTACCTTTTCTAATTACAAATAATAAAAATATATCTGTAATGCCAATATGGACATCACAAAACATTCACACAAATACCCAGTAACAAGCATATTATGTTTAGTGCTGAAGCTACGTATGTCTTCTATTGGAAATTTGATGAGCATTTCAAAGGTATAGCACGCATTTATAAGTCTTGAATTGAAAGATTAAAATGCTAAAACTACTTCACTTGAATATTGTAGAATAATCAATAAAGATTATAATGCTGCAAACTACTTCACTTGAAGATTATATAATGATTTCTCATTAATAGTTGTACAATGCACATTTTAGTTAATCTTAAGTGTCATTCTTTAAAACAACCAATATTAATATTTCGAATATCAAAAAATGTCCTCGTTTAACAATTAGGCACGTACGCGCACTAAACTAGGTGCGCGGGCATCGACAAGTACCATTCGGCATACCTCGGCAGGTTCCGTTACCCTGAGGGAATCTGCCGAGGTGTGCCGAATTCGACAAGTACAGGGCGATTTCTGGGGGTCGTATCAAAAAACAAGTACTAGGCGATTTCTGGGGGTCGTATTAAAAGAAAAGGATATTTTTTTCGACACCTAAATAAACGCACTTACACTAACTGATCCGTCCATCGTCCGTCAATTTTCCCTAAAAATCACTGCCATTTATGAACACTTGAATAGATTTGACCAAATTTGGTATGAAACATCCTTGGATGAAGGAGAACACATAATAAATAAGAGATGTGTCTAGCCTCTCGGGAGCCTGATGCATAGGCGCGGCCCAATTGGGAAATAAGCAAATAATTTATTTATTTTCTCATTTTTGGTCGGAAGCATCATAGGGTGAAGAATTGCATAAACGGCGAGTCTTGCAACCCACACCCCAGGGGTCCCAATTGGGGAAATATATGAAATTCTTTGGAATCCTTCTGTAGAAATTAAGTCGAGTGCTTTGCCTTAGTTAGTCATATCAATATCCAGATGAGCGATACAGGCCCTCTTGGCCTTTTTTCCCTTCCCGGTGCTGCACTCTTTTACTCGGTATTTATTAGCTCACCTGGTCCGAAGGTGAACTTATGAGTCATCTATACAACAAACTAATGTTAAATTTCAAGCACCAATAAATACACTAAAATAGTCATGTAATATACCAAAATGTTTGTTTGAACATGTACTTTCTTAAAATCACCAATAAGTTCCTATAGATGCTAACACTTTTTTTTCTGTAAAATTATTTTGTGGTAAGATGCAGAATGGAATAATTCTAAGTCACACAAATGACCAAACTTAAAAAAAATAACCCATCTGTAAAGCTTAAAAGTGTATAACACAGGGTAGAAGCATTTCGATTGTTTAAAGGAACAAGGACGTAGCATAGTTATTGGGTAGGGATTCAAAATTGTACAAATGATGGGGCTGACCCCCCGGGGGCCAGATGGTAGGGCCAAAAGGGGAGAATTTGGCTAAGTTGATGTAAATGACTTCTTCTCTGAAACTTGGCAAAGGATATCACTCATATTTGACTGGTAGCATCCTTATGGGCTAGGTATACAAAATTGTACAAATGGTGGGGCTGACCCCCTGGGGGCCTGAAGGGGTCAATTTGGCTAAAATGACGAAAATATCTTCTTCTCTTGAACTAAGCAATCAATATCGCTCAAATTTATCTGGTAGCATCGTTATTGGGTAGGGATTCAAAATTGCAAAAACGATGGGGCTGACCCCTGGGGGCCAGAGGGTAGGGCCAAAAGGGGTCAATTTAGCTAAATTGATATGACTTCTTCTCTGAAACTAAGCAATGGATATCATTCATATTTGACTGGTAGCATCCTTATGAGGTAGGGATACAGCATTGTACAAATGATGGGGCTGACCTCCTGGGGGCCTGAATGGCAGGGCCAAAAGGAGTCCATTTGGCAATATTGATATTAATTAATACTTCTCTGGAACTAAGCAATGTATGACATTGATATTTGGTAACATCTTTGAAACCATTCAGATCCCCAACCCATAACCATATACAGCATTGCTGCATGGGCATCAATAGATAAACACATGTCTGATGTAAAATTAGGCCCAGGGGGTCTTTCCCCACTCCGAGGGACTGATAGTAGTTTCTTTAAACACAACCATGTGGAATCTTGACTTCGTTTCTGGGTTATATCTCTGAAGCAGTTGAGATCCACACCCCATAATCATATATATATATGTAGCATTATTAGACACCCACAAATAAAGCTATTAACAAATGGAACATAATTATTTTGACGTTTGCTTAAATAAACCAGGTGAGCGATACAGGTCCTCTGGGCCTCTTGTTAGAGATTGTGTGATATAATTAAATATTAGCTATCGGCTTTACTAGCGTATATCTTATCAATACAGTCCGTATTGGTGAAACAGGATAAGCGTAAATCATTTTACTGGGGTTTAAGCAGATGAAGAAAAGAACTGATATTGATTGAACTTTGTCTTGACAACAGACTTGGAGCGTAAAATCTTATTTGCCCCTGTAACATGTACACTGTTCAAGGACTATCGCGAACAGTCCAATATACACGTATACATGTTTATGACTCGTGCCCTGACCGGGCCTCGAACTCGGTCACGATCTACGGCACCCAGAAATACCCGCAGCTTATACCGCTGCGCCACATCGGCGTTCTTAAAAAGAACGTTTCAATGGCGCAGTGATGGTCGGCCCGATATCCTGATAGGATCATAGTGAAGTCGTCTATTAGATGATATGAATACCTGGATCGCAATGCATTTATACATATCAAATAATTAGCACAATGTATCATATGCACTATGTGTTGGTGATCCGAAGATAAAGATTTGAATTTCATGTCGTAGTTGTACTTTGATGAATATTTATAATATATGTACAATTCGCATCCATGTATGTAAATACATTGCGACCCAGGTATTCATGTCATCTAATAGACGACTTCCACAATGATCATGTCAAGATATCGGGCCAACCAATCACTGTGCCATTGAAACGTTCTTTTTCAAGAACGCCGATGTGTTTCTGGCTAGGCGATTTGGTGCAGCGGATCGTGAGTTCGAGGCCCGGTCAGGGCACTAGTCATAAAGTTGTCTTCCTTCGTCAATTGTGTTACTATGTTATATATCAAATATTTAGCACAATGTATCATATGCACTATGTGTTGGTGATCCGAAGATAAAGATATGAATTTCCTGTCGTTGTTGTACTGTAATGTACATATACATGTTTAAATGTAGTTGTTTGAGTTTCGTGAGGGCAACGTCTTCTTTTGGGCTGGATCTGGATTCAAACAAAAATTTTCTAACCTATACTTATATCAGGCACCGCACTATTTGTTTATTTTTTTGTTCATTCAACGAACCGGTACGAAGTTAAATTGCAACCGATGCATATTTTCTTATCAAAACCATTGCTAATGGTTTAGACCTGCTATATTTAGCAACGCTATTTACATCCGCTCTCATTTTTACCTATAACTTCCGGTGTTTAATTAAGTGGATATATTCTATCTGACCAAAGAGTAACCCTGGCTCGTTTGTCAACTATATATTACCAGGGACGTATATACCAGTCTCTGATATTACTAAGCAGTCTCCTTTAAAATGATAACAAATCAGAATCGATCGCTCTCGGTGATCCTACATTGACCCGTACTAAGTAGTTCGGGTCGACTTCTATTAATTATCCAACAGGATGCTGTCTCTTTAATACCAGGAACTCGGTACAATGTCTATCGTCGGCGTAAGAGGGCGCGGGCATTGCGTGTTGGCTATCCCGGCTGAGAGATTAACTCGGCCATTAGTTCAGTTGTGTAGAATGATGCATTCTTAGTTGTTTACGTAATCCGAGGTTCTTGATCGAGAAATTGGAGCTCTCTTGGTGATATGCTTGATAGTCTAAACCTCGGCATAGCCCGGGTAAGACAGCCCCTGCTTGGGGATTTCTCTGTCACACCCTCAAGGAAGGGGCAGATTATATCTATGTTACATTGAACAGGGAATTTTCGTCTCCCATACTTCACAGGTGAATCTCCGTTTTTGGTAGGAAAAAATAGCTCTTTATTATGGCAAGCCAAAGTGGAAAAGTCACTATTTATGGATATCCATAAATGATTTATGGATATCCATAAATAGTGACTTTTTTCCACTTTGGCTTGCCATACTTTATTACATTTTCATTCTATAAAAGTATTATTTTTCGCTATTGAAATGAAATATCAACTTTTTCTTATATTTTTCACTTGTGAAAATAAATATCAACTTTTTCTGATTTGACCAATCAGAACACTGCTTACAAACGACATTGGGGAAAATTAAGATTTGCATTTAGCTCTCCGTCATGTTCTTTGACGTCACAATGCAAGATAGAATACATTACGTCACGATTTGGCGTACCTTTGTGAGCCGTTGACAGGGGACCGCAATGAATTCTTGGAGAGATTGGGCTGCCTCGGTATATTTAAGGCGATTCATGGGATGTGTCGAGAAGAAGCCAATGTTCTTATGACTTCATGAATGTTGAAAAATATAATTTCATTCCTTATATACATTATGATTATTTTCTATTTTATCTGTTAAAACCCCAAATGATAAAAAAGGCATTTTTTTCATGTTTTTACTTGGGAGTAACGTCGGAGAGAGAACAGCCGTTTTCGCGGGAAAGAGTCTGACAGTTCTTGGCACGGTCTTAGCAAACGTCATAACAACAACACAAGCAAAATGTAGTTCCATCTACGATACTTATTCTGTGAGATTTTTGGGGTGATTTTTATGTTTTGAACATTTATGAGACCGTAACAACATTGGATTACGTAAATGTCACATGGAGTGTGTTTATCTAAAAGACCACGAGAATAAACAAAAATCCGACAGCGGAGAGTACTACCCGCGGTAACACGGTCCCCGGCATTACTACACACTGTGATGATACCACTGTTGTTATGAAAATGAATACAATTTTTGCCAATGCTTTCAAGCATACTGAATGTAAATATTTTGCAAAAAATGTAATAAACAGAATATCTAATACATTTGTAGTATCTTCAGTAATACCAAATATATATTTCAATATTGTGGCTAATAATTTGATATGTTTACGCACTTGTGAAAATTTCAAAATATTAGCCACATTCGTGACATATATTTGGTATTACAGAAGACACTGTTATATATCATCTTTGTCTTTTACCGGGGCAGGGAAAGACAGCTGACAGGCGCTATGACACCACCCACAAAAGTGTAGCGTCATCATTTTACGTAGCGTAACCGCTTCCAAAATTGATAACGTAATCAATTTTGACTCACATTTCAAGGAATTGATGATAGTGTGATGGAAAGGTTTCACAACACATTAAAACGTGTTACTTTTTTAAGTATGAGAGAAAAATAATCAAACATCTCAAACCTTGTGTTAGAGTTTGGCTGGCCAGTACTCGACAAGCCTCGAACTGGCAATACAATCGCGTCACGTCAACATTGTCTTCCATTTGTGCACAATGTAACGGCATTATAAGTTACTTTGATTTGTTGCTGTGTTTATCGTTCCGTGAGGGGCCGCGGTGGCCGAGTGGTTAAGGTGTCCCGACACTTTATCACTATCCCTCCACATCTGGGTTGCGAGTTCGAAACCTACGTTAGGCAGTTGCCAAGTACTGACTGTAGGCCGGTGGTTTTTCTCCGGGTACTCCAGCTTTCCTTCACCTCCAAAACCTGGCACGTTCTTAAATGACCCTGGCTGTTAATAGGACGTTAAACAAAAACAAAACAAAATTATCGTCCCGTGAACAGCCAGGGTGATTTTGAGGCGGTTCTCATATTGTAGTAGTTGGTGACTACAGCCTCGTGTTTGACAAATTGAGAGTCTTCCTCCTCTGGTTGTGATCACCCTGTCTCGCCCGAAGGGGATAAATTATTCTATTTAGGGTTTGAACTCGTCAGTAAAGTTTTGAACAAAATATTGCCCGATGAATTCTAACACAGTCTGTTCGTATTTCGGTACTATTTTGTGTAGATCTGGGTTACTGATACGCTTGGTTCTGGTACGTGTATATGACGCAGTTTTATTATTCACAATCTTTTCCTACAGGATATGACGTCATAGCCTGATTTAGTATAAAAATCTACACACCTGCCTCAGTATATTTAGAGGAAGAAATACTTATGTTCTAAAGTCTACGATTAAACACCATGACATCTGAAAAACTCGATATTTCGGAGTTTATAGATACCTGTACTTTCGATACACATTCAGAGTGAGAGACATTTAAACAAAAAAGCACATTAATTAGTTTAAACAATATTTTATTCATTAATCAAAATAATCAATACATATACAAATATTTTTTATGGGATGGGAAAACAAGCTTAGAGCTTATATTAATTCCTTTCCCATTTACATACATTTGTACAAAGGCAAATATAAATCTTCGAACTTGAACACCTTACATTAATATGAAATGAAATGATGATATTTATTGGTTACAATTAAAACAATATACATATATACGTACATGTGGTGACTAGAATTAATAGTAGAAATAAACAACAGTGACACCTGTCAATAAAATTACCTTTTATAGCTACGTATAAATGTATGTCATTATACATTCGATAGACGACATAATGGGTTCAAAAATATCAGCTAAAACGTTAACTTAGCTTAATATAGTTTTGTACTGTCAAGAATATTTGATCATTTTTCTGTATTGAATAAGTATCATTTCCCCATAGCAAAGTTTTTTCAGTTAATATTATATCTAACTGAAATAAAGTATTTTGTCTGATAATGTTGTACTTGTCACACGATAGTAAAAAATGGTAAGTACTTTCTACTAACCCACAAGAACATAATGGACTTTCCTCTAAATTTCTTATGTCTAAATGTTGTTTAAGATTACTACATTTGAGCCTTAGACATTAATTAATTAGTCAAATTAAGACATTTTGTGTATACCGGAACTTAAATTGGGAATTTACGTTGACCTGTCACAGAGGATGATATTGTCACCATAATTTACTTAGTTTGTCGCCATGTTTGTGTGAATTTATAAAGAGCGGTCACAGAGGATGATATTGTCACGATGACTAATTAATTTGGCGACGTGTTTGTTTCATTTCCCGAATTATGAGAAACCTAATGTTTGTTGTCATTCTAAAGTTGTGCATGTGCACCAACTTTGACCTCTGGGCAATTTGTGTACTGAGATTCAAATTGAAATTCATTTACTTTTCTTTTTACATTTAAGCATTGATGTCATTTTTTTTTATTTTCATCGGGGTATGAAACAAATTTTGTTTGCAAACTGTATGAATCCGCGTAGCGGATTCTTACAGAAGTTTGCAAACAAAATTTGTTTCATACCCCGATGAAACTAAAAAATAATTAACATCAACGCTTATAATTAATTTTTGAAAATGATTTTCTAATTTAAAACATGTTTTATTTACAGTTTTACTGGTTTTAAATGGGATTTTTTTTTCTCAAATCAATACGCAACGTCAATCGTCGTATTGTGACGTCACAATTTTCGCGCCATTCTCGGAATTTCTTTCATAGAAGAATGAAAAGAATTTTTCGACCCATCACATTTGAGTATTTACCATGAAAACAAAGAAAAAATAATTATACTGACATGATGTTAAGAGAAAAAAAACATATTTACAATATAATATACACAATAAAGTAGTGTTCGTAGTTGATACAAGGCTCTTTTTCACAACAAGACATTTTCATTTTTATCAAGGAGAAGTTCAAACTGATCATGTTATTAATTATACGGACAAAAGTACACATTTTCATTAGTGTTTTAACATTAGTTATATTCATATTAGTTTGTTAAACTGTACTGACGAGTTATAAAACGTTAAAAAGTTTCAACCATATTAATTATTCTCTATTTCGTGTGTACATGTTTTTTTTTTTTTTTCACTAGAGATAAAGTGCTTTTTAATGTGCTATCAACAGCTAGTCATTTCAGGACGGGTTTTCACGAGAGTTTTATTGGTGGAATTTATATGCTTTCTTATAAAATAAAATAAATTTGGAGGTCAAAATACACGTATAACTCTATCAAATATTCTCTATTTCGTGTATAAACGATTTTTTTTTCACGAGAGATTCAGTTTTTTTTAACGTCCTATCAACAGCTAGTCATTTCAGGACTGCTTTTCATGAGTTTTATTGGTGGAATTAATTTAATTTCGGATACAAATAAAACAAATTTAGAGGACACCATTCACGTTTAACCATATGAAATATCCTCTATTTCGTCTATTAACGGTTTGTTCACGAGAGATTTAGTGTTTTTAACGTCCTATCAACACAGCTAGTCATTTTTACGACGGCTTTTCACTAGAGTTTTATCGATGAAATTTATATACTTTATGACAAAATAAAAAAGAAAGGAAATAATTTGCAGGTAAAAATACACGTATGAGACGTTTTCCACTTTTATCTATTGTTCGAGGACCATGTATAAGATTAATTTCGTGCTAAACATGCTACCCTCATCAAATGAATAAATCATTACATATACAAAATGTATTATTATATATATATATGAGTCAAAGAAGTAATTCCAATTGTGGACAATGAAAACTGTCAGATGTTCCAGGAAACGCATTAGTTCATTAATTCATTTCACCAGCAGTTTCACATTATAACTATCAGCATTAAAACTATGCCGTTTATCTTTTTTAAAGATATTTCTTGTAAGTACTGTTTATATATCATGTGATTGTATTTGTATTCTTTGTGTCTTAAACATTTTCATTGTCCATTGCTTGAATGACTTCTTTGCTCCATGTTATGACATATATACATGTATGCTGATTAGCTAGATGGACTAGATGGGTGTTTCAGCAGACTTGAATGAGTGAAATGATAGCCACATCCTCATATGTACCACATAATGTGCTACTGTAAATGTGGTTATTTTCGCGGGGGGTTAATTTCGCGATTTCGATATGTAATCTATATACGTAGGGGTTATTTTCGCGATCGATCCACCCATTTGTTTTTCGAGATTAGCCAAATTTATATCGGTATAATACGCTTGGGGGGAATTTTCGCGATCAAAACGACTCCGCGTAATTAGCGTAAATTCCCCCTCGCCTAAATTTCCACGCTTACAGTATGCGATTTTGCACCTGGTGTTACCACACCCACACCTGGAGTTCATTAACGACTCTACATATTATTTCTGGTTTATTATACCCGCCAACTGACGTGTTGATCGTACAGTGACATTTACCAAATCATTTTTCTTTGTTTGGAGTCACTGGTAATTTCTCATGTCATACTCATGTCCATATCATATGTTATACTTATCAGTTGAATCACATTGCCTACAAAGCAGGATTACTGACTGCAGTTTTGTTCATCATACAAATTAGCGGTTATTATTGACAGCCGGTGGCATAAGTCACATCTGTATATAAATATAGGTCCTCAATTAACGTTTCTAATTAGCCTGGCTTTGTAGTAAGAGAACAGTACGAATCCAATTAAGGCAGTCCAAGTAATTAGGCAGATGATCTCATCGCGATGGTAGTGTAATTGGGTGGAGAATTTCGAGGATCATACAAAGTGCTTATTGATTATAGATTCGTTTTACTCACGGGTAAATATATACAGTGTATTTGCGTTTCCAATTGATTTTGTATCTGTTTGGAATTTATGACGTAATGTGTTATCAGAATCCGGAACTCCTCGTTTTTTTCCATTCAAAATAATAGGTAGAGCCAACCCGAGGATGATCCGAATGCATGATCAGGAGACAAACGCCATAACCACATCTGCACTCAGGCACCTCAAACACTGGCTGCGATGAAAGGACTCCTTTCAACATTCGTTTACACCCTGTGAGCAAGTGACACTCTATAACAAACTGTTACCGCTCACAAAATTTGTTGATAATTAGAAATCAATACAAGTACGTCAACCAAAGAGTGAAGTGAGAAATTACATGTATACGAATTATATTCTTAATATAATGAAAACACTACATACACAGGCAAAATTCCTTCACACGAAATTCACATGAAATTTACGTGAATTTCACATGAATTTCATAGGAATTTCCCATGAAAAGGGTAGAGAACTGAAATTCACAAGAACTTTTTCATGTGTAATTCACGTGAAACCCACATGAAAAAAAATTCACGTGAACTTCACGTGAATTTCATGTGAAAATTTTTACGTGAATTTCACATGAAAAGGGTAAAAAACTGAAACTCAAAAGAACTTTTTAAAGTGAAATTCACGTTAATTTCAGATTCACGTGAAACTCACATGATAAAAACATTACGTTAACTTCACCTGAATTTCACGTGAATTATATATACAACACTATTGACAAAGAAATACTTCTACTATTGTGATGGCACATGTTGCAAGGTGACCCAACCAAATTATTATATAAAGCGATACAAACACAAGAAGTTGAAATCAACTTTTTTTTCTAGATTCTTGTCGCTGAAATTGTATAGATGATAATAAATAATGGTATGTAATATGGTATATATCAACGCATTAAGTTGAACATTTATTCATAAGCACACACAAATTTGCTGGCTTTTTAATTTTCAACAAATATTATACCAATATCACTCTACGATAAACAGCGGGGTGAAGTATTTCGGGTCGCTAAACAGCGACCTTAAAATTTCGTTATTTTGCGTTACTTTTTTCGTTATTTCGTTCTGTCGCTTCGAAAATACGATGATTAGCGGGGCGAAATAACGAAATAACGAAATGGCACATACCAGCCACCATACTCCATGCATTAATGTTACAATGGAAGTACTTCTGGAGTTCAATTAATATTCTCTTCATTGAATGCATTTTACACACACAATCGATCAATTTTGATTTAAAAAAAGAACCAGAGAAGAGTTGAAAGGAGTACCTGCAATTGAAATACTTTTATGTGCATATCTTATTGCTTTCCTGCTTTATGGTATTTTTTTTTTAAAAATAAACAAAAGGGCAATAACTCTATTATCACAGTAAACGACATCCTAATATCCCAAGAGAGTAATTATCCTTTGTCGATACCGAGATTTTGTTGGAACAAGTGATTGGTTGCAATTGATTTTTTATCCCGCATACATACTTAAAGTGAATAAATAATACGTATAACCGCGGTACTCACTAATGAAATATTTTACTTTGATTTAGATTCTTTCATTGTACTCATCGATTTTTGATATAACTCTCACGCTTGTTCTGTCAATCTACAGACAACATAACATGTTTCTACAACGACAGTAGATTGTTCTGGTATCGATATACATGTATATAAATCTATATAATACTTTCACGTGATTTAGGCACGGAATGAACGGCTATTTATATTATAATGGACATACTTCACGAGCATTTTGGCACGCACAAAACGATTTTACAGTTTTTACTGGATTTGTCACTTTTTTATATTGAAAACGGAACTAACGGTCTTTTACCTAGCAGACAGGAAGCTATCTTAGCTTGAAAAGGTATGGAAGAAATGATCGATACTATACTATAAGTTTGTATGTGACCCATTTTAATTTTTACTTCTGACTTCTGAATTTTTACGATTTTAAACGCTAGCATGCATCAACTCATGAGCTCTTGGAGAACGAAACAGCTGTATTACAATAGTTTTTTAGGTTCATCGTTCGGTCTACTCCCAAATATGTTTGTTTGGCCCTAAATGACCCTAGCTGTCGATGGGGGTAAAATCCAAATAAACAAACAAACGAATCAAAATATATTCATTTCTTTCATGCTTAACTTGATGATTCTTTGCATTGTCTATTTGTTTAAACAGTAAGACAATGAAAAGAAAGAAATACTTGTTGTTCATTAGCTTATGATATATAACACGGCATGGGCATGACAATGGTGGCATAGTCAATTTCATGTAAAAACACAATACCATATTGATTAGTATTTTGCCTTTGTCTAGTTTTAACAAAACGTCTGTTTTCCATTGGCAGTTAATAAATTACCCCATCTATACGACTACTTTATGATTATTTATCAGGTTTGATGAAAAAAATAAGATGCTTATGTTTTTGTTAAGTAAAATGATCCTTCCTGTTCATATAAATTTGTCAGTGATGTACGCTGCGGGCTTCCCATTATTGTAAGACTTCAAACAAGGTCTTCAATAAATGATATCCGGTAAGCGAACTAATAATATTGACAACGTGTGTTCATATCAGGATGCATATTATACATGCATTTTGAATTAAGAACGATGTCATTATCTGACTTACTCTAACGAGCTTGTCTGAGATAGGCTAAGTCTTCTAACCCGAGCTTACCGTTGTCAAAGCGACAATCAATCGCCAAGGTGACGGTCACGGAGAACAACGCTAACTACCCTCTGATGTTGGAGAACTGTCACAATACCTTTCCATGTATGTGTTAAGTAAACATGGTTACCATCTGGTATCGGATGAATGGATTTTACTAACGAACTGAACATCAAGATCTCGAATCCTCTATGGTAGCTTTGAAATTAACTTAAACTGCGTGCGATGAACAGTTTATTTACATCTAGATAGAGAAATAGTATTTTCATTTCCATGGAACATATCTGACATTGTATTCTTACAGAGAGAAAACCATGGATGGCTATAATAGCAGTGCTGCCAATGTAACGTCCTCAAGCGATGAACAAGTATCGTTTGCAATCTCAGTTTTTTTCGTGTTTCTGCCTGGCTGTGTGTTTAATAGCATTGCCATTTTTATCATTGCGAAGGATGTGAAAACATTGCATTCGCCGACAAATACGTTGCTATTTCTGTTAATTTTATTCGACTTTTTAGCTTTAATTTCTTCATATCTATGGTTAGTTATCGACACCAACTTCGAGCCTATTCCATGCCGAATCAAAATTATTACTAATCCGCTTTTTCTACTGTTTACTGGTTTACTCAGCCTAATCCTTGCAGTTGACAGATATATTGCGCTCAACTTTGTATTCTTTTATCGGGAGAATGTAACATCGAAGATCTGGCTGTATGTGTCACTTGGCGCCCTGCTTTTCTGCTTATTTATTGGGTCGCTACCTCTTATGGGATTGGGAACAGTAGGGAACTATTCCCCCATATCCAAACAATATACATGTTCCAGTTTTGCCTACGAACCCGAGCCTTTGAAGAAAGTTTATGGTATAACACAACCATCTCTCGGACTTGTTTTGACAGTGTGCATTGTTGTCCTCAATACGTTGACAATAAGAACTGTCCTTAAGATGAAACAAAGGATTCGTGATCAAGAGATTCATATTGGCCAGGAGAACCTGCCTTCCCATGAAATACTCTTCGCTAATTTGGTTACTGTAATGACACTGGGATCCATAGTATGTTGGGCACCATTTCATGTAAGTACCTGTTACTTTGTAGTTCATATATGATTTCATATTGAAATAATTAATTTTCCATTGTTTGTACGCAGAATGCGGCTTTCTGATTGGTTGAATTTTTTTTTTACATTTAAGCATTAATGTCATTTTTTTTAGTTTCATCGGGGTATGAAACAAATTTTGTTTGCAAACTGTATGAATCCGCGTATTCTTACAGAAGTGTGCAAACAAAATTTGTTTCATACCCCGATGAAACTAAAAATAAATTGACATGAACGCTTATAATTAATTTTTGAAAATGATTTTCTAATTTAAAACATGTTTTATGTACAATTTTACTGGTTTCAAATGGGATTCTTTTTCTCAAATCAATACGCAACGTTCATTGTCGTATTGTGACGTCACATTTTTCGCGCCATTCTCGGAATTTCTTTCATATATGGATTGAATAGATTTTTTAAATTTTCATTGCGGCTATGAATACCAGTAGCTAGCTACATATCCCGTGGCGCGCGGCAGCGCGCCTCGGAGGATATGTAGCTAGCTACTGGTATTCATAGCCGCAATGAAAATTAAAAACAAATCTATTCAATTCATATATTTACATAACCTTGATTTAAAAAATTTATATCGAGAAAACGAGAAATTTTATTAAAAAGAAAAAATTGTCAGGTATACGACGAAACGCCAAATTATTAGAACAGCCGGGAGATCCCGCCTATGCACCACGCCATTGTTTTAATGTCGTTCCGCATTTTCCGGTCTTTTTTGTTTAATTTTGTATAAAACAAAAAGAAAGAAGTATTAAAGTAAAAATAATATTAAATACAATCATTCAATTCAAATCATATTTATTTTATGTGAACAAATTGCAACAAAAACACAATATTTTCATAAATGAAAGGCGGACTATTTTTTTGATGGCGTATTAATATGACCCGATTAATCAGGTGATTTGCACGAGAGACAATGCTTTCATACGGTTTTCATAGTGTATTCATGGTCATATGTTTGTTGTTTTCACTTGGTATGTTCATATCAGCAAACCACATTAGGAATGTAAATATAGAAGAACGAAAAGAATTTTTCGACCAATCACATTTGAGCATTTACCATGAAAACAAAGGAAAAATTAATTATAGCAAAATGTTTTTGT
Source organism: Pecten maximus (assembly GCF_902652985.1). NCBI lineage: Eukaryota > Metazoa > Mollusca > Bivalvia > Pectinida > Pectinidae > Pecten > Pecten maximus. Next base: position 5,106,779 of record NC_047019.1, on the reverse strand, counting down.
CATTGCATGCATATAGATAAATAAATAATACGTGAATTATTTACATATAAAATGCCCAGCTAGAAAATAGTGACAAAATATAAAGTACAGGGAAATCGTATCCAAATGAAAATGTACAAGCAGAAATGTAGTCTAATGTTCTTTTTTCAATGTCAAACATTCGTGCTATGCTTGGTTATAAGCTATTGTCTCTTAATGCAAGGAACAAATAATGGACATCGGTGTCAGGGCATACAGTTTTAATAAACATCTGAACACAGAATAATAAAGAGGATATTTTCCCCTTCAATAAAAATAGATACTTAACAGCTTATATTATAGGATATAAAGAAGGGGTTCAGTATGACATGTAGGTATAAGAGCGCAAAAACATTAAATGATAAACAGTTTTTTTTTCTTTGTGTGTTTGGTGGTTGTGGGGTTGGTTGGTTGGTTGGATGCCATCAAGTATTATTTTTGTACTAACAATAGCGAGGGGTTTGATTTCGCGATTGACTCTCCCGGTGTATTAATGCAAAAATAAATCCATCGTGAAATATAGGTAATTGACAGTACACATAATTCTATATAAGACGCTATTTACATTTGACACAAGGACCTGTTAAGTTAGTGCACCGAAATCAAAGATCGGGTATTATCACATTTATACATAACTCACATAAAATTAGCATACCACTTGCTGTTACTTAAAAAGATAACAATTTTATCACGAAAAAGACAAACTGTATCATTGTGTCGGTACACAATGACAAACTGTACCATTGTGTCAGTACACAAAGACAAACTGTACCATTATGTCAGTACATAAAGACAAACTGTACCATTGTGTCAGTACACAAAGACAAACTGCCATTGTGTCAGTACACAAAGACAAAATGCCATTGTGTCAGTACACGAAGACAAACTGTACCATTGTGTCAGTACACAAAGACAAACTGTACCATTGTGTCAGTACACACAGACAAACTGTACCATTGTGTCAGTACATAAAGACAAACTGTACCATTGTGTCAGTAAACAAAGACAAACTATACCATTGTGTCAGTACACAAAGACAAACTGTACCATTGTGTCAGTACACAAAGACAAACTGTACCATTGTGTCAGTACACAAAGACAAACTGTACCATTGTGTCAGTACACAAAGACAAACTGTACCATTGTGTCAGTACACAAAGACAAACTCTACCATTTTGTCAGTAAACAAAGACAAACTGTACCATTGTGTCAGTACATAAAGACAAACTGCCATTGTGTCATTACACACAGTCAAACTGTACCATTATGTCAGTACACAAAGACAAATATACCGCTGTGTCAATGCACACAGAAAACTAAACCATATTGTCATTGAGATATTAATATAATTGCTATATTAAAATGAAGATGTTTATTTTCACCTCGCAAATATAACCAGTGATACGGTATATTTGAAATGAAAACAAAGATAAGCAATACCACGGCGTCAACAAACAGCAAAACTGCTGCAGATCAAGGCTGATAATAACAATAACAGGCAAAACACAATAAACTCTCTCAAACACTTGGAGAGGATAATTGTGTTTCCTTTACCGGAAGTTGCTTCCATCAAGTCCATCGATCAATAATGATCTACAGTGTGTCAGAATCTGAATCATAAAGCTGTAAACTAGGACTCAGTACTCGTAAACAAGGGTGGAAAGACAAACAGCTAGTGGGTCATTCAACTACTTAACACGTTAGAGCCATACGTAATGTCCAATCGATCATGTTCGCGTACAACAGAGATATATAAGTTTTAAGTGATTTCTAAGATTTTATTATTTAATTTTTAAGATGTTAACAGATAAACACAACATTCTTGCTTGTTTTCACTTTTCATTGAAATAGAAATAGCTTGATTGAAACAATTAGTTTTAATTGGGTCATTCTGATTCCGGATTTCGTAGACACTTGAGGCTGAATACGTCTGAAAATTGAATACCAACTTCGGCTTCAATGAGACATAATTAAATTATATTCAATTCATGATAACTTAAAATATTTGATACCTCTGCAGAAAAATCCAATCAAATTAAATACCTGTTTCCCGTGTGGGTGATTGCCTATTGATCTCGTTAGTATGAAGAATAACAATGCTGCCGGTGTCAAACAATGTCTGATATAATTATGTTTTTACAGCAGAAATGTTCACTTCGAATTCCTTATATTAAAATTAATGTACAAAATGTAGTTTGGCAATATTTGTAATTAAGCAAATGCTACAAGGACGCAATTGTATGGAAATCAAAAGTTGTCTAAAATAAATGTGCACACTATAACCTGCTAATTTATTCCACCGGGCAAGATTTGGATATGAGATAACGTTATAAAATATATGTATTTTTGATGCTCGTTAAAAGAAATCATCTTTATAAGTCCAACCTCGTCATCTCGAAGCCGAATGGCCCAATGAAATATCCCCCCCCCCCCCAAAAAAAAACCCAACAAAACAAAAGAACAACAACAACAACAACAAAGAACAACAACAACAACAACGAAAAAGAAAACACTTTCTCGAGATATCCCGAGTATTCTTCGAAGTAACATAGTTAATTTTACCTCAATATGTTACACTCTAAACTTCGAGTTAAACAAGGTCTTCGAATTGTCGGAGTTCGAGGTAATGGTGTTTGACTATGTTTCCTTTTACATTTAGATATGTTATGGAAGTACAGTACACAGTACACTGGACACAGTAGAATAAAGCATTTTAATATGTGTAGACCGACACAGTCATAAATATAAAACTTTAGAAGTAACTTGTATATTTATTTTATTTTCACCAGATTTTTTACAATATAATACAAATACATTTAGAACAAGATGACCCTTTCTTTCGTTCATGACTTTCTCACATCATCATCATGATCATCATGATCATCATCATCATGATCATCATCATCATCATCGTCGTCGTCGTCGTCACTACATACATCATATTACATCATCATTTCGTCATTACATCATCATTTAAATTATTACATCATGTCATCACTTCATCGCCAAGAAGAAACATAATATATAAAAGGTGGCAGGTAGTTGAAATATCTTATATATAGCAAATATGTATTGTTTATCTTATTAAATTTTGCTTGTTTTTTACTTTGTAATTACAGTTGGTCAACATTTTACAAACCGCTGGACGAAAACCACCAGAAGGATTGATAGCTTTTATGCATTCGGTAGCCGGCTTGAGTTTCTCTCTTGACCCTTTGTTATATGTGTGGATCAGAAAATCCGTCAGGAAGAAGCTTGTCACTGTCTTTCGTAATTGTAACAGATGCAAGAGTTCTTCTAACCGCTCTACTATAGTCACATGACCACGGCCATTTATACGTGTACTAATGATGAATGATGACAGCACTATTCCTGTCCGGATGCATGTGACAGGACATTTTGACAGCGAAAAACTTCAGCTCTAGGGAATGGCCAATTTGTATATATACATGTATACCAATACATATATTCCTTAAGGGAGTTTCCAATACATACAGAGAGCTTGTGTGTTTCAACTTATTTTACCTTACAGAGATTTGGTTTGGTTTATTATTGTTTAACGTCCTATCAACAGGTCATTTAGGACGGCCTCACGTGCATGTGCGTGTGGCGAGTGCGTGTGTTTTGGGAGGCTGCGGTAGAGAGGCTAGTTGTATGGTTTACTTTTTTTATCATGTTATATAATTCTTACATTATAAAAGTACTATCATTCCTACTCCAAAGAGAGAGAGAGAGAGAGAGAGAGAGAGAGAGAGAGAGAGAGAGAGAGAGAGAGAGAGAGAGAGAGAAGAAAAAAAATACAACAACGGATACCGTCTTGATGAGACCATACTTTATAAGGGACAACATATATAAACAAACTTATAGATCTCCATAAAAACCTATGAAAAAGAAAATGTAAGGCCTGGCGCTCCAATAGAGTGAGCGTCTCCTGATGAGCGTCTATACATGACATCTGACATACAGATCTAGGTCAAATCCGGGTTAAGTCACAATTTCAAATACGATTTAGGAGGTGACAACGGAACCACTAGTATCAACGCAAAAGAACACCGACTTCTCCCTTGGTCTACAATTGATATAGTTGAGAGAGATTAAAACATTCCTACCTAGCGCAATTACATTTGATCACATTGTTTTACCTTTATAGACAAATAATAAAAGAATAATAAAAAATAGAAATTTGTCTTTATTAGTCGATGTCAAGGATATGAAATCAGAAGGTAAAAGAGCATTGACATCGTAAATGTTTAAATTGACGATATTAATGTCTACCTTCTTAGCAGTTTATAATTATTTGTATACATTAATCTAAAGCATAAGGTCATACCAGCTATATCGTATTGACTTAGCTACCTACACAGGATCATCGACAGTAGTGTCACAGATTTTTCATTTCACTCTCTGATCACGCTCCTGTTTAGATGTATCTCGTCAAGTGTCTCCCTTTTCGTTTTGTCTGCGAGCAGTATTTTCCACTTTTTTTTTTTTTTTACCAAAACTCTATGTGGCTTTGAAATGACAAAGATGACGGGAAGCATTCAAAATAAAAGCAATAATTCGCTACGATATCACGATCGTGAAATTCACTGATTCTTAAAATGAGGAAAACACTTAAAGTGACTATATATCAGATAAGGAGCCAACATTATCGACTGAAACAAAACAGACTGCTTTATAGCTTTATTCAGAATAAAAAGTTACAAAAGTTTGCGCTAGGACCACTTTTTTCATTAAAAGTAGACGAATATTTTTATCGTGCTCCACCTCAGTATTTATTTATTTATTTATTTATTTTTGTAACCTTTGGTGGTCGTATAAGCAGTTATTATTAGGTCGCTGTTATTTTAATTTATTTGTGTTAATTAGATAGAGTTCTATACCGTTGGTGCGATTCTATACAATTTTGTGAGAAGTAGTGCTCATCGGCGATGTACACTGTTCATAACAAATGAATTTCTGATACATTATTTGTAAAAAACGATTTTCATATCGGGTACTATTTTCCTGTAGAAATATATTGGTTTTAAAGCCGATTAAAACTTCAGTATATTAGAAAAATGGCCGTTCAGGTTTAAGTTCGTATCATGTTTTGTTTTAATGATCCAGTTTTATTAGAAAGTATATACAAATGAAGGATTTATAGATATGAGCTTCACCATTAATGACTACTGGCTATCATATTTACCTATAGAACAAAGGAACATATTCTAAAAATACTGTCGCTATTGATTTATTGTCCAAGAGATATGGAAGTAGCTGCCATGATTGCAGATTTTTCATAATTTTATATGAGTTTTCTTTTCGATGACATCTCAGTTTACAATTACAAAAATGTATATCCAAATTGCGTTTGATATATTGATGTTTTTCCAGAATAATTAATCCTGGACGCATGTGATGACGCATCTAGCCGCTATTGTAAACATCAATAAATGTGAAATGGATATGCTCGAATTAAAACACACAAAGCGTCCAATAGGAATGCCCATAAATCATGATTTTAACCAATCAGAACATGTGTTATTGAGACAGTTGCAATAAGACATTCTGAAGTGATTTTTGAAACAATTTTTTAATGCTTTGATAATAATGCTGTACTACTATGCTTTGCCTTTATATTGTCAAAGGCATTGTGATGCTTGTGCTTTTGTGAATAAAGAAAACAACAAAACAACAAAAGTGTCATTTGCTTTGTATGTAGTATATCAAGTATGATATTATAAAAAGAGAATATCGTTATGCCAAATTGCTCCTGAAGGATTGCACAAAAGGTGACACAAGCCCATTTAAAAATAAATGAAGAGCTAGATAAAACAGAGGTGAAATGAATTCAACTTCACCATACATCTGTTTCGACCTTCAAGGACTCGTCACTGATGCTACAGGATACGACCAAAACAGCAAAACATGCCGAAAGTCTGGATGGATACGTACAAAAAACCGCAATTTAATAACTTGTATATTTTACACTATTGATATAGGATGAATGTTACGTAAAATAAGATTGAAACAAGACAAGCATGTTACGGCAAACCTCGGTGACTAAAATGTCCACCAGCAGTATCTACCACCTGCAATCTCGCAGGATTGCACAATAGACATTATTTTGCACTAGTATTATCTTTAGTATTAAATTAGGAGTTTGATAAAGCAGAGTCAAAATGAATTATACTGCATCAATCAGCGCTGTTTTGACCTAGGAAATAATATGTAACAATTCAACACGTTTACTATATCTGAGCATGGTTGAGGTCATTACTAAGTTATTTTGTTTGATGTTCGTTACATATGAAGAACTTAATAGGTACCAACCATAATCGTTATTTACTTATACACATGTATATTTAAAAAAAAATTTTAAAAACTGAATATTGAATTAAAAATAGCAGTTTACATCGCTGCATCTAATGGTCGTGTCGGTTTGTTTTTAGGGAAGCTGAGAAACGGGTCAGTCTGTATTGTCGTGGTTGTGCACAGTTATATGTCAAATAAATATTCTCATTATCTTATCTCCAAGTGTAGACAAAATTTAAAGGTAAAGATAAGTCAGGTCAGTCACTTGTCAAATTTAGATTTCCGATCACGTATGAAACTTTTTACCATATTTGTTCAGACTCCTTTCGGATAATTTCAAAAAATTGCTCACGACGTTACGGATGAAACAGGATGATATCTGTCCTTAAGACAACGATTATCTATTCGCTTTAGTATATTTTTGGTATGAGAATACTTGATTTGTCGAAACGTAAAATTGAGCCGAACGGGCCTGCAATCGCATGTCTAAGAACATTTGTTTACTCTTAATTTAGACATACATAGCTAATATGTCGATAAAACACTTTGTTTGTTTTTGTTTAACGTCCTATTAACAACCAGGGTCATTTAAGGACGTGCCAGGTTTTGGAGGTGGAGGAAAGCCGGAGTACCCGGAGAAAAACAACCGGCCTACGGTCAGTACCTGGCAACTGCCCCACGTAGGTTTCGAACTCGCAACCCAGAGGTGGAAGGCTAGTGTTAAAGCGTCGGTACACCTTAACCACTCGACCACCGCGGCCCCTAAAAACACATTCTTATATTTGTACATATGTGACAGCATATTAAGCTTAAAAAGACATTTCAGTACGATGGAACATACAAAACATTTACAAGATATAAATAAAGCACCTTTCAGTATTATCTAAGAGTTAGATACAATAGAGCAAGAATAAACCGCGTCACACAGTTGTCACGTCACTCTAGCACTCGTGACGGAGAAAACAGAACAGAAATGTCAAAATCTGGATGGAACGGTGTCATAGACGTCATAGCCCAATATTTCAAAAAAAAAAAAAAAAAAATACAATTATGGACTTCTACTAAAGAACGTCAAATACATGTGAATGAATTAAAATGCGACATGCAGGTTACAATAATTTGATTTAAACTTTGATGCGCACGCGCATTCATTCAGTTTGCAATGTGTTTGTTTCTGTCATACCAGCATGAAACTAAACTTGATACGCAGACGACATGTTGTTCTGGTGACGTAGGCCTAACATTGAGTCCACAGTTCAATATGTACGGAAATGTTTCATTTTATCATGACAAATCCTATATTGATTTATTGTTTTAATTTTTTTTCTTTACAAAGATATAAAAATATATTCAAATCTTTTATGTGACTGCGATCCGGCTTTGTTTACAGCATTTAATGACAGCGAGCAGTTCACTCAAAACAGCAATCCCATTCATGAAAAATAAGAAGTTCCACTTGATGGCGCGTTGCGATGGATCCTTCCAATCATGAAGAAGTGTGCGTAGCGAAGGAGGAAAAAACCCAGAAAGCAGCAATCTATGTACGGACAGCGAAAAGATTAATCATATGTGATGTCTCTGTATGTATGCCAACCACGACGGTTTTTTGAGATTTTCAAAGCATGTCACCTACGTAGGGAATGTAAATCTAACTCTTTCTAAATCCATCAGGAATGAATTCTGTTTTACATCATTTGTAGTCGAAATTAATTGTGACGTTATAGCTTTTTCATATGACATTCACTGAATTGGTGGAAGACAGAAAAAAATCTAAGAGGTAAACCAGCTTCAATCTGAAACAAACTCTCCTTAAGAGCTAATTTCTTGAGAACGAAATATAAAGCATTCATATAGAAAGGATTTGGAGTCATTTGACATTGACTGAACACACATATATGATCTGAAATGTTGGATTACATACAATTTGTACTTAGATCTGAAGAAATTTTCTAACGTGGGCAGCAAGTTCACATGCACTTCTGCGACATGTAGAAATCTGACCTGTTAGTTCGCACGAACGCAACCTCTTCGTTGATTGCACATAAACCTAAGAACACCCGATCAATTGTTCGTCAAGAATAGATCATCTATATTTTACTTCAAATGATGTTTACTTTGATTACATGTTCAAATCTATAAAACGTTAAAGTATCAGACACTACGGAGCTTTCTTTACACGTTTTAACAACTGCTTAACTTGGGCACTAAGGTAACGTAAGGACATGAACATGCGTGTGTCATTTTCTGTACTAACGCCTCCTCGTCCGCTAATTGTATGAAATCAAGCCAGACCTGTAAGGCCAATTCTAGGGAGAATATGTTACTAATCCAATACAGAGCATACCTTGGTCTGAATTACTATGTATTGTCTACAGCGTTGTCTAGTAACGCCTCCTCGTCCACTAATTATTTGAAATCAAGCAGACTAGTCAAGTCAATTCCAGGGATAAAAATGTATGTTACTAATCCAATACAGAGCATACCTTGGTCTAAATCACTCTGTATTGTCTACAGCATTGGCAGCAACACTACCAGATTCAATATTCTGATATATCGTGATGTAGTGTGGAAGGAAAGGTATTAGAATAGTGCGGTTTTAACCTAGCAAATATAATATAAAGGGTAAAATGTTGATTTCATACTGTAAACGTTGCTATTTTCGCGGGGGAATAATTTCGCGATTTTGATATGTAAACCATACGCGTAGGGATACATCAGATTATTCACTAGAAATCATAATTATTATTAAAATTTACTGGAAATGTTAAATAAATTATAATGTGTGTACATATACCTTCAATTTGTAAACATCACAAAAGAATATCAGCAGATTGCAATGAAACCGCTAACGCCGAAAGGACGAATGCATGACGGCCGCATCACGGTGTTCACTTTTCCCTCTGGTAAGGACATTGAATATTTCGGAATATAGATCAAGTACAAAGCATTTGTTTTCTGTCAAAGTAGAGTGACCCATTAGGTTTCTTCTTTGCAATGTGTGATCTATTAGACATATAGCTTCTTCTTTCAGATCTACCACGCAACTGATTTGGTTTATTTTGTTTAACGTCCTATTAACAGCTAAAGACATTTAAGGACGGCCCCCGTGCGTGCGACATGCATGCGTGTGGCGAGTGCGTATGTGTGTTTTGGGAGGCTGCGGTATGTTCGTGTTAAGTCTCCTTATGATAGGCCGGAACTTTTGCCGATTTATAGTGCTACCTCACTGAAGCATAATGCCGAAGACACCAAACAACTGAATACCCGGATATTAAAACAAAATTGTAAACGAAAAATCAATAAAACGAGGATAAAATATGAACGGAACACAAGGAGATTCAGAAAGACATTTGAAACTGTACAAGGAGAATGATAGATAGCAGGTGTTTCGGAAGGGTAAAAATAGATAGATATGTAAAATTGAACAACGATATCCTAAGATTAAAAGCTTCTAAAATTCGAAAAATACCAAATGATAATATAATTAAACAACTGTAAGAGGTGGAGAGCGATAGAAGTTTTCAAGATGCAATTAACCTAAATAAATTGCAATTTAAAAGATAACAAAATAAGCTCAACTTTTTTGGATGATGGTTGTAAAATCCTTAAATATGTAAGTTTTGGTATATATTGTATATAATATACACTGGCAGGTCAAAAGTCTTTCTGCACATTCTGATTTTGCTATATAATCTTACCATTTAAACGTTTTTTCATTGAATTTTACTCGATTTGTTAATAGGCGGATTTTAGTGAAAGTTTGCATGCTAAAAGAGTTTTTATCTACGTTTCATTTGATAATATTTTCATTATTTTCCGTTGTCATTTTTGTAACGCCATTTTAATGATAATTTGGTACATTTTGTCAGTTAATGAATGATGACGGTGCCACGGGAAATTTGGTTTTGTTGTTACTATACTTTGATGTTAATATCTACCTTCATAGGAGGTATGAAGAATGTCCAGCCGTTTCTTTTTCAACAAATAAAATTTCAATAAAATACAGCCATGGATGGAAGCAGGGCAAGTGATTGAAAAAAGTTGAAAATCCAAAGAAATTATAGCAGAAATAGGTTGTGAGGAAAGACTTTTGACCGGAAACTGTACAATAGCACATACATGTTTTGAATTTATCATAATTTCTCTTTGTTGGCGATGTAACACAATTAAAAGATGTCGACGTAATCCGAGAGGACAGTCATTGTCAACAACTAAAGAAGTATGGCGACAAATTCCTATTAAATTTCGGTGTTGTGTAGCTGGTATGGTATTTACTGCAAACATTAATCTTTGATCAGGTGACTATTATGCTATACAACGTATAGACATATGTCATTGATTTCTGCATAAACAACAACGAATAACGACGAACATAATAAAGGAACCGTAATTCTAACTCAAAATCGACAAAAAGAGACAAAATATGACCTAAAGATTTCCATGGGGACCATTGATCACGCACAAAGAAAATTAAACCACGTGTTCCGGGAGTGTAAGCGTTTTCTGTTTTACTGACAACACATGCCATACAAATCCATGTCAAATCCGGTTTAAATTTATTGTGACGTCATAAAAGTTACTTTTATGCTAAGATGAGTTCCGGAAAGACCAGTCTTGTAACAAAATAATGTGACATTTGTTAAGATCTTCAAAAATCATTTTCACAATTGTTTCTTCAAGGTAATGTGAAACGGAAACTAAATCCTATATGTGAATTTGGTCAATCAGAATTTAAGGCAGTCAGAACAGCTACACAGGCCAATGTCTTCATGTCTTTTCAGGTCAAATTCCGGTGAAGGTCAGGTCAATATTTTTGGGGTCAAATTGACATGAAAAGAGCAGAATAATCAATTCAAATACAAATAACGAATAGATTATGTGAACTTTGTGATATATATACAACATCAAAGAGAGTAAGGAAAAAAGGACATCAAAGTCTATAGAATAGCTCAATGTCTTTCAAATAGCTAAATAGTGCTTTCGAATCCACGTAATTGAAAAGTTTTCATATTCGGAACTCGAAAGTAGTTATCACGAATGTGCTTGAAATCAGAATAATCTATTAGAAAATGCTCCTTTATGAATCGAGTGTCACATGCATTGTATATTTGTGGGTCTTCTCGTTTAAAGAGGAACGTATGAGTATGATATGTGTTCCCGGTACGGAGCCGAGAGAGGACATCTTCCACTCTTCGATCTTTCCGACTGGATGCTTTAAATTTCGTTTGCTCTTTAAAAAGGTTGTTGCTCGTCTCGAAAGACCAGCGTTGCTACCATTTACGTTGAATGGCAGTACACACTATAGTTGTGCCATCGGCTGCTCTATTTCCTACATTTGTTCGCCCTGCAGGTAGGGCGTAAGAATTGTACCTGCTGCCCCCATTGCATGATCGTAAGAGGCGACTAAACTTGGGATCTTATCTTTTCTCTTCTTTCTTGATAACTTTCTTCTTCCTAATGTCTCCCTTGACAATGCCTCACTTTTGGTCTTTAGTTGAGCGTTCGCCGCTGTGAGGAAGGTTTTGGGTTCTGTCCCCTAGCCGAGACATACCAGAGTCTTTAAAAATGGTAGTTGCTACTCCTGCTTAGCGCTCAGCATATTTAGAGTGAGACGACTGGTTGGCCCGTTGTCAGTATAATGTGACCGGGTGGGGTGTGCTGCTGGGTGTCTTTGGCAGTATGCTTCAGTGAGATAGCCTTTTAAATCGGCAAAAGTTCCGGCCTATCACAAGGAGACTTAACACGAACATACCGCAGCCTCCCAAAACAAACATACGCACTCACCACACTCATACATGTCGCAAGCACGGGAGGCCGTCCTTGAATGACCTTAGATGTTAATAGGACGTTAAACAAAATCAACCAAACCAAACCAAATCCTACATTTGTGGTGTTATTGTAGAGTGAGAAATTTCTAAGAGAGATTAGGTTTTTGAGCATGATCTCCTTCAGTCAAGATATTGCAGGTATAAATTCTTTCGGTAGATTTTGAAACTCTTCTATGTTTGCCCTTAGTCCGCGTATGTTCCATTGTATGATAGTATTGTTCATATTTGTGGCCATTATCCTGGTTCATGGTCGGCGTTCTGCGGACTGACAGGACTGCCTGGTGAAGGTTGTTTGGTAACAGCAACGTTGGAGATATGCTGTTTACTGTCGTCTAAGAGAACGCCATATCTGTTGTAACTAGAGATAGGGTCATCTGAACTCTTAGTCGATATGTTGTTTAGGGCAGGATGCCTATTGCCTATCCGTGCCCTACATTATGGTGTTCTTTGGTTATGGTGGTGTGTTGGCAGGTCGTGGTAGCATTTACGGTAATCCCAGAGGTGTCGACCGACGGCGGTGATAGAGTCCGTCTATGTTGGTCGGCACCTGCCTTGGATTTTCGTTTGTTTGCAATGTTTGTTTTCAATGTCGATGGTACTGGTGGCGGTGGTGTTTGTTTGATGGGTTTGGAAGGCTCTGGAGGTTTGGGGTTGACACTCCAATGGAAGTCTCTCCCAATGAGTTGGTTGTGTTTGGGCTGGTTCTCGGGAGCATCTGGGCCCCAGGAAGACTGGCCCTCAAATGATTGGATCGGGGACGTCCTTCACCGAGATGGTAGATGCTGTCGCCTGTTTAACGATTGTGGCATATGTGGGGAGTGTAATATCCCTACTCTCCACTATCATCCTGGCTTCAGGAAAGGAAACATTCTCGGTATATTTCACCCAAAGTACTTCCCTGTTCTTTTTCCAGGCAGGAAGGGTCGATATGAGGCCATATGGTTACCCTGGCAGTTTATGCAACGTTTGCCAACAATGTTGCATTGTTCATTGCCGATGTGGCCGTCACGTCCGTAGTGTTTGCAGACAGTGTTCCGTCAACATCTGACAGACTCATGATGCCCGCACTTTTAACAGTTACGTCATCGCAGAGGGTTGGAGATGTAGGCGGATACGTCGTACCTCTGGTAATCGATTGTTACCTTCTGAAGCTACTGTTGATTGTTTGCCCACTACGTCTGGAACGGATCCGCCTAACGTCCGAGACATGGGTGTTGTCAATATGCTGGAAGTACTAAAGTATGCCGGTCTCTGAATCGTTCTTAAATGCGGGGCACCTGACTAAAACCCTTTGAAGAATTTAGTTAAGCATGGGGCTTCACTCCGACATTGAGGCCGGCAAAACTGGAAATACCCATGATGTTCACAGCCTTTTGACGGCAGCAATCCTCAATGAGGAAAACACCAGATCTCATTGGCTTGGGGGATTTAACCTCACCCGCTACTCCCTGTATGCCTTTCCTCAACAAGATGGATGATAACTCGGAAAGTGTGTTCTTACCTGAAGATCTGGAGGACATGATGAGGATATGAGGGAACAACAGAGATACACCCGTTCGAGGTTGTGTAGTTTTTGTTGCATTTTGAGTTTGACTTGGAATTGGTTTTGTTGTCTGCGGTAGTGTGTTTGATATGACTCGCCTTAGCCTCACTATTTGTGTTCCCACCACCACGGAGCCCAATTACGGGACACTTTTGTTGTAAGGGTTACATCAAATAGTATACTCGAAAGAGAAAGCAGCAGTTTGATTACTACTGATGGGCTGTAAGACCTAAAGTTAAATAAAAATTTGTAAAAAATTGATTCTCCGGCGATTGCCCCTAAGCCCTGTCGTCTGGAGACATGACCAGCCGATTGATAATACAGGGACCATATTACCACCCTTCCAGTCCGAATCTGAGGCCAAGGTGATGTGTTGCAGATTGGCATGACTTGTAAACAACAGCCATACTACTCAACCTTCAGGAACGCTCTTCCCCGGATTGATGGGACAAAAACCACGGCAAACGTTTGGCTCAAATTTGAGTTACTGGATTGGATTACTTTTTGTCTGGTTCCTCAACTTTAACCTATCCGGCATGATTTTACCCAACAAGAGCTTATAAAGCTCGGGCCAGCAAAGCCCGAAGTTTCATTGAAACAATCAAGCTTCCGGACCACGACAAGGTAGCAATCCTCCTGGAAGGAAGAGCTATGCAATGAAACGTGTAAATTTGTTCAATTATATCACTGTGAAATTTATTGAGCTCATGATAAGATTTTGATTTTGTATTAGCAGAAGCTCGCTAAATTAATAATAATAAAAACATTCATTTCATATGAAATGTCTATTATCTGTGATATATATCATACATATAGTCCTGATATCTATAAATGTACATTAGAAGGCGGCGCGTGTTTGTGAAGTTATTTTATCCAGACGAGTTAAAAGAAACAAGCTCATTATTTTAATCAAATTAAGCACACTTGCCTAATATCATACGCCGGAACCCATTCTTACTTTGATATTGATACGTTTTCAGCGAGTAAAGATGACAGACATGTTCCTATGAAATATATTTTATGGTGATTGGCTTTGTGAAAACGAGACAATTTCATTAAAAAAATTTATCATTAATTTCCGATCATAAATCAAAGTGCCCAGAAATATGGCATCATATATTATATCATTTATCTTGTATGTTTAAAAGGTAAGTTATATGTGGTATCTGTTAAACTAGAGCTATGTTTCTGGATTTTGAGTATTGTTTGCCATCAGTAAAATACCATAGGGCTAAAAATCCAAACCGAACTGAACTAATTCCGATATCTATATAAAAGGTTGAAACATGTTGTAAATAATTTCGACACGCGGCATAAAAAGAGGATACTATTTGTTATTCCGCAGCTAACAGACGATATTTAAGAAATCATATTTTTTACTGGTGTATTAACTTTTTTTTTTTAAATGTTTGAAATGATGCGCGTTAGCACGTCATGTTGAAATATCTGTCAAAAAACCCCAACTTTTTACCGGCACACAAGTGAACAACAAAAACGAAGATGTTTATTTTTCATTTTACAATTTTGAATTTACGCTACTTAATATAATCGTCATTCATTGGGCGCTATACGCACTGACAGATCTGCCGGACAACTACGAGGGCTGATTGATAAGTTGTGAGCCTCGTATTGAAGGAGCTGCTCAAGTCCTACTATCCTCTGACTATATAGTGTCATGTTCCCAAAGACTCATTTTGTTAGTTCATATCGACTTTAAAGTAAACAAGACAAACGGCTTTTGAAAAAAATGGACAAAATCAGTGAAAGAGCAGTTATCCAATATTTGCATAAAGAAGGTTTAACATCTAAGGATATCCATAATCATGTGGTAGCAACACTAGGGAAAAACGCCCCTTCATATGCTACAGGTTAAGGGTGGGTGGCCGAATTTAAGCGCGACCAACAGAGCCTTGAGGTTGATCCCCGTCCTGGAGACCTGTATGAAGTAACCCCAGAAATAGTCAATAAAGTTTATAATATTGTTATGACTGACAGACGAGTCACAAAAAGCTATATAGCCAGTAGAGTTCGCATTTCACAGGAAAGAGAACATTCCATTCTGACCGAAGATCTTGCAATGAGAAAGCTTTCGGCCCGATAGGTACCAAGACTTCTGACAATTGATCAGAAGCATATCAGGCGCACATTATCGCGTGCTGATCTTAACCTTTTTGAGGAAGATCCTGCCAACTTTCTTCAGAGATTTCTGCTGGTAGATTATCTTCAAAAGGGACAAACAATCAATGGCACATACTATGCTTTAATTCTGAGGCAGTCACGGGAAAATATTAAACTTAAGCGCCGCGGAAAGCTCACTACACTTGTGTTAGGCCAAGAGGACAATGCCATGACTGCCATTCACGATTATGGCTTTAAATTGATTGAGCATCCGCCTTATTAATCTAATCTCGATCTATAAGACTTTCATATATTTCAAAAACTGAAAACAGCTATTTCAGGCACCCACTTTTAGTCCGATGATGACGTCATACATGCCATGCAGTAGATGGCTTTCTGAACAGCTAAGAAAAGGAGTTCTATAAAAGTGGCATGGAGGTCCTTAAACACCATTGGCAAGTGTATAGATACTGAAGGGGATTATGTTGAAAAATAATACAATATGTCCAGAAAAATTCAAATCCTTCAATACGAAGCTCACAACTTATCAATCAGCCCTCGTATTGGAATAGCAAATCACTTGATTCTAATTCGGCGAGAAAGATTGTCAACTGCAGGATCTAAACAATAATAATCATCCTTTTTTTTCATTTCCATGAGATATTTTAATTATTTACAGCTTCAATTCAAACATTTTCTTTTTTGAATTGTATCAAAGTTTAACAAAAACTATTTTCACAGAATGTGTCGAAACGGGCACCGAATCACTCATTTCAACAATATATTCCTACGCGTCTGCCTGAAAATTGCCGATTAAACGTCAATTTCGTTGGAAAGGCCAAATAGAGAATACATAACGGAAATGCAAATATTATTCGTTATTTCGCAGTGAAAAGATGATAAGTTTCGTTATTTCTTACCGACGAGCAAAAAGACGACAATATTATTGTTATTTCGAGGCGAAATAACTATCGCAATGACACTCGTTATATATTAATATATTACTAACTAACTAACTAACTATCTAACTAACTAACTAACTAACTAACTAACTACATGTAACTAACTAACTACTTAACTAACTAACTAACTAACTAACTACATGTAGCTAACCAACTAACTAACACAGTAATACACTGACAATATAACTGATTAATACATTCATCATAAACACAAAGTCATATCAAACACGATTCCTATCGTTAATAAAAGTGCAACTCTTCGTACTCGTGCTCTGAGAATTACACCTGCACGCCTTCAAAGAATGATGTAATTTAAAAACACTGCTTAACCGGTTTGTAGCGGTTTGAAGTGCATTGGCAGTGCATTGGTATAAACACCACGAAGGCCAGTCTATATTCAGAAACAAGAATAAAACCTGGGGATTCTCAGACGAACGGAATTCCTGTCGATATCATTTTATATAGATATTGATCAATTGATTGTTATGAAAAATAATATTGTTGTTAATTATATGTTATGATTAGCAATAAATTGTAATATCTGCACACATTTTCGAAATGGTCAGTTTTTCATATCAACAAGTGGAATATCAATTTAGGTCATATCCTTACACCCCACCTGATATTGTGAAAATATCTCAGAATAACTTTTGTATTGTGGTATGTTACAGCAGCCACTTCTATTATTATACCAATATACAAGTGGAAATTCAAATAATATTTATATATATATATATAAAAAAATGTTAGTGTTTAACACGACTTTTCTGAAACAGTGATCTAATCTAGCAATCTTAGTCGCTAATGTATAAAAGTTAAAGGAATAGCGGTACAAGTCGTTCCGGCCTCTACCAGTCCGGCCCGCTAGTCGTTCCGGCCCCTAACCAGTCCGGCCCGCTAGTCGTTCCGGCCCCTAACCGGTCCGTCCCTAGTCGTTCCGGCCCCTTAGTCATTCCGGCCCCTTAGTCGTTCCGGCCCCTTATTCGTTTCGACCCCCCCCCATGTTGTGTTTTTTTTATTATCTTTTCTGGTGTTATTTACATATCTATACATGTAAATACATATAATTTTACAATTTTATTCAGTACAGGTTGTCGCCCCTTAATCGGAATATTGTATAGCGTGAGTAAACGAAGCTAACAATATATCGTGTTGTTTTCGCGGTGTTGTGATTGGATCCGTGATATCATCCTTTGCCTCATGTGGTAAGCGTTTGATATTTTTTATGATGAACTGACGTTCAGTACTATACAAAAGATGGGGGGTGGGGGGGTTATTATAAAACGTCACTGTGTATAACAAAGAAAACTAGAACAAGAAAAATTCAATAGATGGGAAATATATTATTTATTTATGCCGCATTTAATTGTTAATACGTGTACATATAGTTTGCAATCATATTTTCAACTTTCAACTTCTTTCTCTTCACAAATTTACCGATGTGCAGAAAACATATTTACAACAATGTACAAAAGCATATATATATTTACAACAAAGTACAAAAGCATGTACAAACCTGACTTTATTGATTTATAAATATAAAATACTTTAAACACTTATTTAACACTTATTTAACAATTATCTACAGGTATATACACTTCTCATTCTGAAAATAACATTACATAGATATTTACATACAATTAACAAAGAAGAGATGAAAAAAGGACATAAATCAGCACAAATATATATTTCCTTAAAAATACAAAACTGAAACACATCTTTCTTCTTAGCAATGTTCATAGCAATGTTCACAACGTTAACACTACAAAGTTCTATACACTATATACAGTATATATATACGCGTCTACTCAGGAAATCCTGGAGCACAAAGCCTCGAGATTCCCCTCAGAAATGCTGACGTTCGCACTATCTGACTCTCGTAGTCGTTCCATAGCTGTTCCACCTTGGTCTCGCGGAGACGGTTCTGAGTGCGGCGATGACGGGTGATGGTCTGCTCCTCAACCAAACGCATGGTCACTTCGATGGAGTTGGCTTCCTTCCTCAGAAGTGGAACTAGGAGGTAAAAATGGAGCATGGCCCGGCCTGCCTTGCCATTCAACCGTCGGTGCCAGCCTGTTAAAAAAATAAAAACACATTGTGAGATATAGAGTACGTCTTCTTGGGTATTACATATTGCATTTATTTTTTTGGTATGATATATTACATTTCTTTTTTTGGTATGACATGTTGCATTTCGCCGCTAAATGTGACATATTATCGCTTGAGTACTTTTTTTTTTTTTTTTTTTTTACGACTTTGCATTTTAGTGATTTTTAAGTATAACATTATGACAACATTTTTGTATTCCATGTGCAATACCAACATATGATTTGTATAACCTACCTTCGCAGTCGTTGTTCGTGCGGATGCTCTGGCGGAACACACTCCATTGACGGACACTCCAGTTTGGGTTGTGCAGCCAGGCGTTCTCCAAATAGGACACCAGGTCCTCTACCTCTGGACAAGGAAGCTGAAACAAAAATTAAGATATTTTATTTATTTACACACCAAAATTGTGATGAAGAGCTACCTTAATCGTATATGATTTAACTTAATACATATTGCTTTATCGGAAAATTGCAAATCATTTTCAATTATATCATCAGTTTTACCTTAGCGGTCAGGCTCTGGAATGCCCTCTCAATATGTCCTGGCGGGAGGTACGGAAGGCCGAGCAGTTGCTGGATGAAGACGTACAGTCCCTTCTTTTCACAGTAGGTCGTCTTCAGTCCAAGGGACTGTACCTTTCGCATTACTGCCTGTGCCCAGTGAAAATAACATCCCATGATGTCCACCTCCTTGTAAAGAGCTTTGACTGCTGACCACACAGCTAAAACGAAGAAATACTACGTTTCAACAAAGTTAAATAATTTCTTAATTATTACGTTTCAACAAAGTTCAATAATTTCATAATCAATACATTTCAACTAAGTTCAATAATTTAACAACTATTTGTTCAAAAATTACACAATAATAGCGTTTCAACTAAGTTCAATAATTTCACAATTATAACGTTTCAACTAAGTTCAATAATTTCATAATGTCACCGTACAGTAGCTTCAATGTTTAAAATTAGCGGTCATTAAAACATATATTCATAATTATTTCGGTCCTTACCAGCTTCAAAGTCCATAACGATGCTCCGTACACTAAGGTCACCAAGCACCTCGTTGATGTAACGGAAAACCTAAAAGATAATGCTGATATTTAGACATTTTAAATAGGATATTTCAAGACAAAAGAACGGAGTTATTGATACGACGGAGTTATTGATTATTATTTTTAACACAATATTTTAGTGATCTTGTTTTGGGTCATCTATAGAGGCTATACTTACGGCTAGATAGTCGATCTTGCGCATCCTGGACATCAAGATGTAGACTAGTGGCACCTGCTTCATGACGTTGTCCTGCTGGATGAAGGCGTGGATGCTGTACAACTGGACAAATGGACGTCGAACAACCTTAAATGTTCCATCTAAATACCACCTGAAAAAATATAGCATCAATGAAATACACGATGAAATACACGTATACAATGCATAGTATTTACCATCATGGTTTTGGAGGTTATAACGCACTTGATGAACTGAAATCACTTGTGAAATTAATTAAACAAATAATAATTATATAGGTAATAATAAGTATAAGACTCAACAATATTAAAGATCATCTTAACATATTATTTCATATGTCCTGAACAATTTTGTATGTATATAATTCTTTACACTTTATATGTTTATGAGAATAAAATATTGTCATTCACATACGAGAATGAGATGAACGCACAGGAAACATACCTTTTCGCACGACGTAGAAGGTCCTGCTGCAGTGGCGTCCCGAAGATGATATGTCGCTCTCCGTCCACGCGAACGTCGCCCATCAAGAAGTCATCGCATCCCAAGAAATCTGTGTCTATCTGTAATACATATAATGTTATTATATGTATCGCACCGCATCATAACATAATTAATACAGGATATATATTGTATTTTCCTGATTATGATCAATAATCTGTTACTTTATATATATCTTATTAAATATATCGTTTTGTATTTATCGTAATTGTTATATGTATCGCACCGCATCATAACATAATTAATACAGGATATATATTGTATTTTCCTGATTATGATCAATAATCTGTTACTTTATATATATCTTATTAAATATATCGTTTTGTATTAACTCAGAAACATATACGATATACATTGTATAAGAAAAGTATGAAATAGACGTTTACCTTAGAAAAAATATATATGAATACTTTATACAAATCAATTAACTATGTATAAAAGGTATAGCATACTTATAAAATATATCTCGCAGAAACTCAGAAATATATACGTAATGATGAAATATACATGTAACTTTATACAAATTACTATTGGTATATGTAATTATGAGAAATAACGTATACATAAACGTTGACAAATACAACATAGTTTAAAGTAGCATAACTACTATCATCAAATATATACGTATAATTATGACAAATAAATCTAACTACTTTACTTAACTATATATATAAGGTATACGTAAACTTATGAAATATATCTCGCAATAGATATCTTATATAACACCGGGATTTTGTAATAACTCAGAAACATATACGATAGATAAGAAAAGTATGAAAGGTTATTGATTACTTTTTGTATCATTGACAAATACAACATAGTTTAAACTAAAATATTTCTAAAGTATGCATAACTACTATCATCAAATATATACGTAATGATGTCTGAACTACTATCTGAACTACTATCATCAAATATAGTATAATTATGAGAAATATATTATTAGGAATTGATGAAAAATGTCTAAATAATATAACCAAAACCTAGCAATTTAAGTTTGTATCAAATGTAAATAAAATACATATATAGACGTAATGACAAAATATATCTTATATACATGTAATTTAGAAAAAATAAATCTAAGTACTTTAAATAAATAAATAAACTATATATATATAAGGTATACGTATACTATGAATATTGCCTACCTGTACCACAAGTTCTGTGTGTCCATCTCTCACACGTGCTGCAGCAGATGGCTTCTTGACGAGGCCGCACAATCTTCTGACACTTGCGGCAGTCGTCAGACATGGTGACCGTAATGAACTTTCCATCGAAAAATGCTCCTTATATGACAAAACTAATCTTTTTAAGCTGCCGACTGTCATTTTAGTTAAAATCATACAAATTTGCATATTTAAACTTGAAAGATAGACAAAGCTCGATTTCAACAAGATGTGATGATAGAAAAAATAAAACGTCCTTCATCTGCTGCAAGTAAAAACAACGACACCTTTGGTGTTTACGCGCATTTTGAATGAAGCCATAAAATCATCAGCCCACGAGGTACTTAGACAAACAAAAAACGGTGATGGTAATTAGTCTTACTAGTGCACAATCATACCGTGCTGATGTGTTTACACAGGTGTATTTTGCCGTTACAGCATAGAAATTGAAAAGAAAACAATTCTTTTATTTTTTTATTTTTTATATTACATTCCTTTAGTTTATTAAAATATAGTAACATATGAGTAAATAGAATAAATTTAAATCAAATTTTAAACATTAGATTTACATTGAATATTGTATTAATTGACATGGGGCCGGAACGACTAAGTATACGGGGCCGGACCGGGAAGGGGCCGGAACGACTATGGACGGAACGACTCGGGGGCCGGAACGACCTTAGCATAGGGGAAAACGAAAGTGAAACTTACAGTCCACTTCTGAGAATTTCCAGTGGTATGCCGGGGAAATCCCCAAAATGATATGACGTAGGCCTAATTGTAAAGATTACATATAGGAACCATAGATCGAACTAAGGCCCGATTTATCGGACGTATTTAATGTTCGTTGTATAGATACTGGGCAAACGGGTTGAGAAGATTGTTGACTGCTGTTATGTAAGTATCCGTATACAGTATTCTACAGGTATTTGGAGGGTACATCTGCAGTCCAAGGTGTAGTGGTAGTGGTGAATTGACAGCATTGATATAGAGCACTATCTAATTCGCAATCTTTGTCTAATGAGTTCCACTTCATACGACAAGATACAACATATATGTATCATTGTTATATATAATTATACAGGATATTGTCGGATACCCACGGTTGATTACATTACACAACGACACTGACGTTGAGCGTAGTATAGTATAGTGCAATCAACTGAATGCTTTGGGTAAGAATTTATGTATTTTATATGTGTACTATATATCAGCCTCGTATTAATATATAAAATACTTAAATATAAATAAATAATAAGAAGGACGAAGCAGTCGAGGGATTCATATCGAAAAATGCCTTTAAATAATATAAAATACATAATATATAAAATTATCTATAGTAATACGAGGCTTATATAGTACACATATGCATTGTATAATTTCTTACCCCAAGCACATGTGGTCTTGTGTGAGATTTTAATAAGCAGACGTAAGCAGGTAGTTTTGATATCCTTCCTGGTAGTAGGGAAAAGGTTCTTGACTTCACGGTGCATATAACAGAAGGTACAGTGTAAGCTTTTCCACAAAGTCGTTCCTTAACGACAGACGTTTTGTTGTTGTCGCGGACAGACAGACAGACACTATGTACAATTATTCGTACTAGGAACAAACAACATTGCAGTGATCTCGATGACTGATAGGGGGTGAAACGCATCTGCAATGATGATGATATTTGAATCTTTTCTTTATACCTTTCTATGTGTTATTTTGATAAAAACTTTACACATGTCAGTTTCAATGCCGAGCAGAAATTCAGTTTCAATGCCGAGCAGAAATTTTTAAATGGTGTCTTGTACAAAATGTAAGTCTGATGAGGCAGGGCATTTTAATTTATGATAGTATGAGAGCACCAAAAAACACAGTCTAAGATATAAGGCAGGTCTAAATGAAGGAAAGAAGAAAGATGAATAATCTATTGATAATACGCGAAACTTATTCAACTTAGTCCAAATGTAATGCTTCAAAACTAACACACATTATCTTGATTTCTGATTTCTTACGTTTAACTTTTTATGAAAATGCCACTTATTCAGAATATAGACGTACATTTCATAATGTTATAAATTCCCCCAGTACCTGGTTTTTAAAAATATGAAATTCTTTATAAATCTAACACCATCCTTTTTTCTGTGAATTCTGACATAAAATTATTGATTTATTTATACTAGTTCAATTTTCTTTTTCCTGAAGTTGTTGATTTTCAGAGTTTTTCCACTATCATCATTTCGCGTCCGAGAGGGACGAAGTAGTTGAGTGATTCATATCGAATGTGAAACCAACGCACTTCCGAAATTCCCGATGTTTCATATTCTAAACAGTAGCAGCTGCCATTTAGGCCTTTGCAGCATAAGATTAGTGTAAACATTTACACCAACTGGTGTAGAATTGCTTTAGCGTTAACTGGTCGTAACATGTTATAATCAAGGCTTTAACCCCCGTCAGCGTGACGTTTACCAGTTCGATACTTTTATCTAAAGTAGGAAGTATACGTTTGGAGAGATCCAGCTAGACATATTATATCACACATAAGCCGTACAAAGTCTGTCCTTATGTGGTAACCGCAGGTAAAAAACGAAAGTGAAACAGGCAATCAATTTCTTCTGAGAGCGTGGCATACCGGAGAATTACCCAGAATTGACTGATGTTATTACAAAAAAATTGTATATAATATTTTCTATAATTGTATCGATTAATGATCGATGTTCGTTGATTCGCAACAAACGTTGGGCACCACAGTTCGATCTAAGACCCGGTTCATTTCATGACGTGATAATATGCTATTTATGTTCCGATAATTAAATAGACTTGTGAAATGTTTTTGAAAATTAAAAAGAAAGGGAAACTTTGAATATTAAAAAAAAGAAAGTCGCCTTTGATATTGAAATCGTAATAGTAATAGGCGCCAATATAAAGGTCTTTTTATGTTTGTATATATGTCTAAACATGAAACATAAATAATGAGTTTTAAGCTT
This sequence comes from Pecten maximus, assembly GCF_902652985.1. Taxonomy (NCBI): domain Eukaryota; kingdom Metazoa; phylum Mollusca; class Bivalvia; order Pectinida; family Pectinidae; genus Pecten; species Pecten maximus. The sequence continues at coordinate 5,082,019 of NC_047019.1, read as the reverse complement.
TGATTTAATACCTATCAATGTGTGAATCATAGAATCATGATATCCTTGTATGAAATTGTCTTTCCTAACGAAGGGTCAAAGATCAATGTTATAACTTATTGTAAAGATTTGATTCTGTTGTAGAAGTTTTCCAAACACGCGAAATACACTGGTCACCATGGCAACCAGTGGTATTTCATTGTAATGAATTAATTTGCAGTACACTTGACCTTAACCTGTTCCTACCACTGGTTACCAAGGTTACCAGTGGAATTTTATTGTGATGAATTAATTTCAAGTACAGCTGACCTTCACCTGTTCTTACCACTGGTTACCAAGGTTACAAGTGGTATTTTATCGTGATAAATTCATTTCCTTTATAGTTGACCTTCACCTTTTCTTTCAGAGTATGTGACTTTTCCTGAGTAATACCAAGACTGCAATGGCGGCAATAACGAAAGCGGGGTTCTTCAGCCTAAATCTTCGGTTTCTCAACGATGTGGATAATGCACAGGTAAAACATATTCACAAGTACATACTGTACCAGTCATATGATGACAATAAAATACATATAGTGACATCATAACAAAAGAATAATTCTAACTCACAATAGACAAATCTAAGGGACAATTTGAAAGAAATATATATTTGCATGGAGAGATGGAGAAAAAGTTCAGACCAAAATAAGACCAGGTGATCCGAGAGCGTAAGCGTTAACTTCTCCATCGACGACACTCGCTTTACGAATCTAGGTCACATTCGGGTAGCAGCTAACAACACGAATGCTACTGAGCCACACGAATCTAGGTCACATTCGGATAGCAGCTAGCCACACGAATCTAGGTCACATTCGGATAGCAGCTAGCCAACTGAATCTAAGTCACATTCGGATAGCAGCTAGCCAACTGAATCTAAGTTACATTCGGATAACAGCTAGCCACACGAATCTAGGTCACATTCGGATAGCAGCTAGCCACACGAATCTAGGTCACATTCGGATAGCAGCTAGCCACACGAACCTAGGTCACATTCGGATAGCAGCTAGCCACACGAATCTAAGTCACATTCGGATAGCAGCTAGCCACACGAATCTAGGTCACATTCGGATAGCAGTGCGATTGAGTTTATCTTCTGCAAGGTATATCCAATCGACTTTGTCAATGATTGTCTTGTCATTAAAGGGAGATTATCGTCATTATACCAGGTTACATTGAGGAAATCAGATTATAAATCGAATTGTTTTTCGATTGATGTTCTAGTAGCAAACAAATACACCAAATATCAAGTTCTTTTTGTTCTCTACATTTCTATAAAGAACAGGTTGGTGATAGTTTAGTCATGAATGCCTTGTATTAGGTCGAACTCACTTACAACGTTACACTGACAGTTTCTACCCTTAAACGATAAGTACCTTTGTATTTAGGTTGATATACTAATTGTAAGATACTATCTATATAGACAATAAAAAGGACGCATAAAGGGAAAGAGAAAGACAAAGGAAGTACAAAGAAGACTAATATAAAAGAATGATTACCAATTTCATATCATAATATCATATGTATAAATGTTTGTTCATATACATGTACATGCATGTGTACAATACATATGTGGTATCATGATACAAAATTCGAAATTATTCTTTGATATCTGTCTTACTTACTCTTCCTTCAGGTTGTCTCCCGCTGTTTTCCTCTTGAACTCTTTCTATTGTCTGGCTATAAGCGAATACTTGTATTAGTGTGTTGACGCTGTCGTGTTCAGATCAATATTTGTTGAAAGCAGGGCTTAATGAGTTGCCATAATTTGTGCTCACTCGTCTTGCTTGAATTATTGGAAGCATCAACCAAACACAAAATCGCTGTCATCGGCGATCCTATATATTTTACCTCGCTGCATTGACAATTACAACAGAGAACGCCTTATAAACATCTGAATATAATTAACAAGATATTCAATTAAAAATACCCCCAGTGTGTCTTGATGAGAAATATTCTCCGTAACCTGATATCCATACGTAAACCAAGCGTCCTGAATAAATTTGTTAAACCTTATGGACATATTTACATACTGAAATTATTTGCCTCTATTTACATATGCGAATTATTTGCTCTGATTTATATGTATAAATTGTTTGCCTCTATTTACATATGTAAATTGTTTGCCCTGATTTATATGTATAAATTGTTTGCCTCTATTTACACATGTGAATTGTTTGCCCTTAGTTTGAAAATTCTTTGTTTCCATTATTCAGAAAAAGGATTTGGCATAAGTTACATGAACAGTATAGTTGTCTGTTCCTAATAATATAATTAAATATATGCATTCATCATAAGATGGATATATATAGTGTTAATTATGTGCAATACGACTATAATTAGGTGAGAAAGGGGAGAGATAGAGAGTAAAAGTGGGAGAGATCATGATATTTGAATATACCAAAGAGAAAATGATAGATGATAGTTGAAAAGAGATTGATAACTTCTTACATCTCAAGTCGTACATCATTTAATTATTACACAAACTAAAACGCACACGCATATATTAATTATTTTATTGACTGTATGTCAGACCACGATGTAGGTCTTTTCCAGCAAGTAAAGCACGAGCAATACAATGAACCAATCAACATATTTTCCATTTATTATATTGGTCGTCGCATCCCCTGCCGTGTTATCGTTCTCCTTTCCATTCCTGTCTTCCTCGAAATATCCATTTCCATTACTTGCCTTTATTTACTAGTATATGTATACATTGTTTCCGCTATTTTTATATGCCCATTTCCCTATTTGCATATATCCATTGCTTGCCTCTAGTTACATATATCAATCATTTTCCTGTAATATTTAAAATATTATCCCTTATTTTGGCTCTATTTCCATTAGTTGTCCAGATTTACATTTCATACAGCAGTTGATTTATGTTTTACAAATGAAATATCAAATTACACATATTTGTTCTATATTTAGATATCCTATATGAAAGGAGAGCAAACAGTGGAACTGAGGACAGCCCCTCCCTGTATGGTACCAGTTATAAGGAACATTGAAGCGGTGCTCACATTTATCCAACCGTTATATAAAAGACATGGCCTGTTTATGATGGAACAAGTGAGTTTTGTTTCTGCCTTACCTGTGCTAATTATATCAATACATATAACTAAGATTGCTTAATTAACCTTATTAGTTGAAAGGACCTTATCTGAAATTGTAACTGAAGCTGTTGTTAATTTCAAACGTCCGTTATCGTGTTCCCGTTGAAAGAACGTTAAACATGTCGGCTGAAGCCGTGATCTGATTTTGTTTTGTTTTTCAATATGTCTCGTGGAAATAAATCATTGTGATAAGAAAGAAGTGTTATTTACGACCAGTACTTTTTGTGCAGCACCTATAGTCTTGATTAAAATATGACGTCGATACTAAAGCACATCCGGGTATTTCTTTCCAAATAATTATTTCTACGTGTAAACATAGACTTCTCTAAGCAACCTGATAAGTTATTCTTCAGCGATTTTATTATCCCAGTTGTATGTCCGGTGTTGATGTGTTAGAAAATATAATTTTTTTCTTTTGTTAATTGTTTAATTGAACACCCCCTTTTTATTTTTGACATTTTAAATAGGACATTCTTTAGCAAAATATCCTTCAATGCAACGCCGAGAATGAAAATTTTACTGTATGCAAACTCAAAACAAAGATAAATCCATTTCGAACATATACGGCGAAAGCCTTTTGAAATTCTCCAATTCTTCTGAAATGTCGCGTAAAGGTACTATAAGATCGGAGGCGACAGGAAAATCGAGCACTTTGTATTATCTTAGTCCCGTCTCGTTTACGAGAAACTTAAAATTACGATACGTGTGAATCTATAGCTAGCTGTTGATGAAATGCAGGAATGTTTTTATTTTCAGATTCATAATGAATATCCTGATAACATAAATACGGTTGCAAATCTGATTGAAATAAAGAAGAAATTACAGATGGATACCAAAGCGCACGAAGAGAAACTTGCAGAGATGCAATCAAATGATGGTAATAGGCTTGAACAAGCCAGGTGCCTACTTGAAATTGGTTACATTCTTTTAACTGACGTACATGCAGAGGTCCAGAAATCGGTAGACGAAAAACTGGCAGATATTTGCAAGCAGCTAGAATTCCAAACGGCATTGATTAACGCGCCAGGGAAGGCGGAAACGTTTGGACATGCCTTTATAGCCTGGAGAGACGCCACAAACAATATCAAACATCTCCTACCAGAATCGTGCTTAGATGGTACTAAGCGGGAACAAACCGAGGCAATCAAATATTTTGAGGATGGACTGGCCATGATGACGCCCGGTACGGAGACTGGCATTTGGAAACATAATTTAGCTAGAGCACACAGTCGTGTAGGTACAGCTGACAGGAACATATCAAGGACAAGTGAGAGGAAAAAACACATGATCCATGCACTCCAGAACTTCCTGGAATGTATTTCAGAAATACGACAAGACACGGACCCTTTGAAAGTTTACGTGGCCCGTTCCTATGCATATGTAGGTCATTTGATTGCGACAAGGAATAAAGAGATTAAAGGAAAGGAAGATCCCATTCCTAGTTTCATCGACCGAAACCAGAAGTTCCGTTGTCTTTGGGAGGATCCAATGGAAGCTTTCAAAAGGGCACACAGCATATTCGATGACGACAGAGTTGTTCACAGCAGACATGGGCTGACCTTGAAAGATAAACGAATTTCAACTCAAAATGAAGACTATGGACAACGTATCCGTCAGGCAATCCAATGTTTCAACAATGCGTTACGGATTGAAAAAATACACAACTGGTTTGCTTACTCTCAACTCTGTCAGGCATACATGGAGCTGTATAAATTTGAGAAAAAGTTGTTTTTGGACAACAAAGACCCGGAACCTAACAAAAATAATTTGGACGAAGCCATAAAGAATGGACAACTCTCCCTTCAGCAACGAGTTACATCAAAAACACTGCTGAACATCACAGAAGCGTTTTATCTTAAAGCCGTAAAACCAAAGACGGAGAAAGGTCTTGAAATCATCGAAGATTTGTCTTGCATATCAACTGCTCAAGAATTCATTCAAAGAGCAATTGACCACCATGACTGCAAAGAACACGAAAAATTAAGAATTTTTCTGGGGAAATGTCTCTTTCATAAAGGAGACAAAAAGGCGGGGATAGAGGAAATGTTGGATGTTCTCACGAAAGATCGAAATACCATCACCGAACCACATTACTTTCGAGAACTTCTGATCATGATGATCAACGAATTTAGGACGTGGAAAGACGACAGAAGAAACGAAGCCAAGAGTAGACAACGACGGCAAAAGCTGCGAAAGATCTGGTGTGTTCTTGTAAGCGGCAAAATGACATACAAAAAAAGATTGAAGCACCCACTCATTGGTATTTTAAACTTATACCCACATGAATTCATCGTCCTGCTCAGAGAGGTATACAGTTTCAAAACCAGAAGCAAGGAAGATCAGGAGCTAGCAAACGAATGCTTGGACGCCCTGAAAAACCACAATGGGAAAGACGTCAAAAGACGAGCACGTGAAATAGAGGAAATACAACCGGAGGAAACAGACAGCATAGTCAACCACCAAGGACAAGTGGCAATATATGACTGTTGTATATGCTATAGCAAGGAAGATGCTATTTGGACAAAAACGTTCATTGAGGACAGAAGACATATCCAGAAATGGAAACCATGTTTAAAAGGTATTTTCCCATTTCATGAATGGCATATATCCAATCTAATTAAAATTACATATTGTCTCCCGTGTTAACGTGTATGTTTAAACCATTTTGTTTATTATCGTACGAGATTCTTATTACAAATTTTGTAAGCATGTGACAAGAAAATACCTCTTTATAGCTTTATAACTAGCACTGAAATAAAATGTTTCATTTCAAGGCATATTTCTGATTTTAATTATTTTGTAAGAAACATCTCAAAACAGGTTATTTTTCTTTCAAGGATACATTATACATCAAAATAATCCAAGACAGGACAGCATACATTGTTAAATAATCATAATAAATCAATAATAAAAGTGAATGTGGCAGTTCAAATGTCTAAATCTTCATAAAAACGAACATTGAGTGATCAATGCTATGTTTCCTTTTCACACACACACACACACACACACACACACACACACACACATATATATATTGTGTTGTTGTGAAGAAATTTCTATCTTTCTTTCAGTGGAAGGTTTGCGCTTTGGGGAGAGAATGAAGTTCCTGTTCATCATTTCGGATAGCTTTAACAGGGATCCGGATTGCATGGCAATGCTGAGCGCGGTGAAAGGCAATCACCCAACTAGTAACCGATTGATACCAGTCCTGAAGTACAATGCTACGTCACTTCCAGAGCTTCTTAAAGATGTCCAGCCAATCGATTTTACCGCATTGAAAAATAACAGTGAAAAATTGACAGCGGCGCTTCTCCAACCAATTGATGATTTCAATGTACCGGGAGCTCCAGCCATTCAAACCCCGATGGTTGATGTATCGGAGGGCATACCTGGTGGTGATTCGGACGGAATGGAAGTTGACGAACCAACTACAGCCAAACGAACGAAGACAGACAACGTGACCGACGGACAAGTTCATGACACTGAACTATCCTGGGCAGAACAAGTACAAAAGAATAGCGAGGAACCAAAAGACGAAACCGAAATGGAAGCACATTTGGGCGATTCAGGACAATCATTACCAGATAATGCTGAAATGGATTCTGGATTTGTCAGTGGAAACATTTAAAATAAAGTATATGGATATGTTTGACAACTAATAATATGAAAATAACAAGTTATGTATTGTGATAATGAAGTGGAACACATACATGTATTAAGGCCATTGAACTAATTATCTTTATGTGGTTTGTGCTAGTAATATCTGCCTACTCCTCTTTATACCCTTAAACATACATATCAAATAATGATTTATAGAGACTGTAATACCTGCCTATTGTCCGAATCTTGTTTCTTCTTTTTAGAGCATATCATATTGATTTGAAATAGATTCACATTGCGGGTGTCGTACATGTAGATGAAACATGTTTACCCTTCCGGAACAGGACATATTCTCCAAGTACCTTTCAAAGTTATCCATATAATTGTTCATATTTCGCTTTTTTTTTTTTTTTTTTTTTGCAGTTTTAAGTTGTTGATACAGAGTTTGTTGGCTGCTATACCGAGTGTATTATAGACTAGAAGTTAACAGTATCATACAGAAGCCTTCAAATTATTGTTTTTATTTAAAATACGTTGAACCATTCTGAGCAGAATTAAGGAGTTAAAGAGATTGATGAACTATTGTCTAACAGTTTAAATCGGATATAAAAATGAACTTTTTATGTACCTCTTAAAGAGAATGACTACATATTTTGTCGATTGATTATCTTTTAGTATAGAAACCTGTTAAAATTCTTTGACCAAATATGGCATTGTTTGGAATTGGCGAGTGTTCTCGATGAAGCAAAGGGCACTTAATTGCTTGATCTTGTGATCATAACTGCGCTTTCTCAGTGTATTTTATTATTTCATATGATCAAGATGTGTATTTTTGTTAATGCAGTGATCGATTTTCCTAATGCTGTGATTTTCTTAAGATATTCATTTTGTAGAATGATTTGTAGATTTTATTTACTTTTATGAATTATTACATGACGTTCCATAAGCCTTATATGTTGTAATTCATCAATGGCAGTGTTTCAAATAACACGTTTGTTTAAAAGTTATTATATGGGCTTAATTGTTAGTTACCCACCTACAATAAGACAGAAATGTTCTGTCGTGTATAACCCTGTTTATCTTAATAACAGGTTGGGCGATATACGAGGGCTGGTTGATAAGTCGTGAGCCTCATATTGAAGGATTTGAATTTTGCCGGACATATTGTATTACTTTTTAACATAATCCCCTTCCGTATCGGGACCTCAATGTCACTTTTATAGAGCTCCTTTTCGTGGCTGTTAAGAAAGTCACCCACTGCATGTTAGGGTTAGCGTTAGGGTTAGGGTGCCTGAAATAGTTGTTTTCAGTTTTGGAAATAGATGAAAGTCTGATGGAGTGAGATCAGGTTAGGCGGATGCTCAATCAACTTAAAGCCACAATCGTGAATGACAGACCCTTTCACCCTAACCCTAACCGATTTTGTCCATTTTGCAAAAGCCGCTTGTTTTGTTTACTTTAGGGTGCTACCACGTCGAAATAAACTAACCAAATGAGACCAGTCCTTTGGGTACATGGCTCTATATAGAGAATAGAAGGACTTAAACAGAATATCCTCGAGTACCTCCTTCAATACCAATACGAGGCTCACACTTATCAATCAGCCCTCGTACGTGCAGCATAGAATGAGCCGTCATTGAAAGGACTTGTTGCCAAGTCGTAAGGTAGATTTTGGACAATAACATGTGCAACACGTCAAATAATAGCCTGGAACCTAACAGTTGTTCATATAAACAGCAGACGGCCTCTCCTGTGCGAGAGCTGCATGCGTGTGCATGGCGAGTGAGTGCATGCTTATGATACCGAATTTGGCTACCATATACTTGTATCAAAAACGATGTTTAAACAACATCATATATGTGCATTAATCAAATATACAGCACAATTGATTGATCCTGGTTGTCCATTTTATGTATATGTATTTTACAGAAACTATTATATATAACGCTTAAACAATAGTGTATTGTCATTTTATCAGATATGAACATGTAATTTGTTTCAAGAAAAGAGGAATGGCGGTTTAATTGTTTTAACTATATGAAGTGCGATTTTAATCAATTATCTTTATTAGCACTTTCGTATTACAACTATGATTAATACCGGTGATGTGTGAAAATATAATACTTTCATCAACGTAGATTTAGCACGTTACAAAGGTCATACACACCTGCGGTGTGGGGTAGTAGACAGCGCAATTCATTAACACAACTGGCCATGGTGTTCGATTCCCCACTCGAAAGCATACAGGTATAGGGTCATAAGTCCGACCACGAGTTATATGTACATGTAGGTCACTCTGGCCAAGAGGATAATTACCAGTTGGATATAAGGTGCAAAAATTGGATTAATAGCAACTGTATAACAATTCCGTGACCATATATATATATATAAGCCTGGTTATATTCACTGTTCTATCGTTACAACATCTTCTGCATAACAAGTCATCAATAGGAATATATTTATGAAATTCGGAAAATATTACTGACCTTTTTATGGTTAATAAACGAGCTAGATATGAGTTTTTCTGTCATTAATCTAGTAGTCATGCGTCTGTGCGTGTTTTTATAAACAAAAGAATTTTCCTGGTTATGAATCAAAGTAATTTATTTCAATATTGGCTTCATAATTCGCCAGGATAAATAACGACGCTTTCCATGTATGGTACAGGGACTTATTTCCTTTTTTTTGTACCTCATTTTAGGTCCAATTTGAAGGCAGATGCTACATGTACTTATTTATTGTGCCTTGCTTTTCATATGCAAAATTAATTTTATAACTATTTATTCTAATTTACTTTTTTTTCATTGGGCAAACTTTATATTTAAATGACAGATTTAAGGTAAAGATAAATTCAAAAGAAGGATAGTTGTATAAAATTAACCCGATAAAATTGATATTCACAGCATAGATAATGCAATATCGTATACAGATACAAAATATATATACTTTTTTTTTTTTTTTAAATGATCAGCCGACACCTTTCTGACACTAATAAATATCAATGAACACTTAGTTTCATTAATATTTATTCACTTTATTTTTTTTTCATTACATATCTTTTTCTATTATATCTAATTATGCTTTCCTGAATTTCGTTAAGAAAATGAACGTTGATGCAACTAGACTATGTCGAGTTTATCAGAATCTAAAAATCATTTTAGGGTGCAGCGTAACATTGTTCTTTTATTATTAATTTTATCATATAATCATATATAATGATATGTGTTATTTATTTATTGATATGTTTTCAGGTGAAGATTGATTGATGTGAGAATTATATTTCCAGAGGCCAGATGGGAGGAAAATATCACTCTAGGGGTTAATAAATCCTCTTATTCACCAGAAAACAGGTCAATAACTGTTTTATTGTAGAACGTTTTTTTTTTGACAATCTTAACCATGTGTAGTAAAAACAATGTACCAATTCGCCTGTGGTGTGCCGGATGAAGTTTTGGACTGTTATATTAAACTCGGGTGTAATATTCCGCGATTCTGATTGGTCGAAAAATACAGCATCGGTCACTTAATTTTAATAATATTCACCTTGTGTGCAGTACAGATTCTGTAGGTTTTGGTGTAACATCTCAGTATATTTAGATCTATGAGAGGTGCTTTGACCAAATCATCATCCATGAAAAATGAGTCATATAATACAGTAAATATTTTTATGATACAAAGGACTAGTCAAAATTGTGATAGGTCTACATACAACCATTATGATATATGTTGTTTTTGAAATTGCACAAATTAGTAGAAAAATAAAAACGATTTTCGTCTTCAAGTCTGACTTGATTTTGTATATACATTGTACCTCAATTTCATATTATATTTATCACTTATATTATATATATTACACTGTGTGTGACGTACAAATATTTACATAAAGTCAACTGTGACATTTCTAAGGCACAAAATACATGGAGTTCCCAAACAGTTTGAAAACTGAACAAAAAAAAAACAAAGGGTGAAAAAATAAAAATGTGAGAAAGCATTTAAAGTACCAATGCAACACATGTTAGTGAAAATATTTATTTAGACAAACTGTAAAATGAGGACAACTATATAAATGGGCCATGTCCGTCACTATGGAAACAAAAGACAAACTGTGCTATCTCTGTACATGTCATATACAAAATGTTTAACTTTGGAAACTTTAATAATTTTCAAATGTCGAAATGGGAAACACATACAGAAATTTTCCTCTCATTGCCTCATTGTAGTTAAAACACAACATATTTTGAAAAGGTAGAAAGGGCATTTTGTAGATTAATTCTACATGTACAAAAAGTATGATGATGAATATCAATATGCCTTCCAAAGATTTACCAATTCATCAAATTTGATGTGTGTGTGGATGATATATACCAATGGCAAGTATTCAACACCGGATATTAAAATCAACAAAATTTTACCGACCATCTTGATTATGTAATTATCGGGTAACAGAATTTCGCTCATTTCCCTATCATTAAAGATTAGTGAAAATCTGAGATTGATAATTTCAGCAAGTTGTATGAATTTCAAGTGAAATAGTCTATATTCCTGACAGTTCAAGGACGGTGAGATTCTAATTCGGTATAGTTGGGTGTGACTCGTGTGAAATAGTAAGAAAGTTTAATACTCCGAGCTCTCTATAGTGAGGCAGGGATTCAGTACATAACATTCAGTGTTTCTGTAATTAATACATTAAAATATGTATTCCCATGTAGCAGTGTTGTACATGTATGTATTGAAGTATATGTGTAATAAGAGGAATTTATCAGTTAATTGCATCTCTAACAATGCAAATACATAATAAATTCCTTTTATTACCCATGCTTAAATACACAGAAGTCATATCAAAAATCTTCTCTTTTTCAATTTAGACTCTAGAAGTTTTCCATTAACTTTATATTCGCCAATGCAGAAAAAGATGCATGTTATGAGGATATTATTACTTAATATTCATAACAGATTTTCTTTTTTAACAGCATTGAATAACATTTAATACCCACAAAGCTACAAATACTGAAGATATTAAATGCTTGACAGATCGTAACTCTATCTTACACAAGACAGACTCAATCATTTACTCAATTTTCGTACTTATAAAAAAATCTTTATTTGGAATGTCTCTTTTCTAAATGTCCAGTTAACTGTTCAAATATCAACACTGCCAGTCTCTAGTAACTCATACATCCAGTCATACCTTGAGAGTCAAAATTGGAATTATTAAGACTCTCAAGTTTACATTCTTCTTTAAAAGTTTCTGAATTGGGGATGTCCAATAAATACAAATTTTTTCAGCTTCCGAATCGTTTCACGTGTCAAAATAACTTGTTCTATTTCTCAAATATCTTACAAAAATTTCAAAATTTTAAATCTCTAGAAGCACTGCTTCCGTCAATGGTCGTTCACTTTGGAATTGTCCTCAGCCTTCTTGGCTGGCATTTCTAGGGTAGACCAGCTACAACTATCAGCCTTGCGTAGATTAATTTCAACTTTTGTTCCAAGCATTTTCACATCACTCTTTGCAGGATCTATGACCTAAAAACAACAAACAAGCGTTATTTCACATTTAGAGCCAATCTGACATTTGAGACAAAACAAAACATAAAATATTTAAAAATCAAAAAAAAACAAGAGGCCCATGGGGCCTGTATTGCCCACCTGCTTGGATTTGACCAAACGTCAAAATAGTGCCCATATTCAATTCATTAATACATAGCTTTATTTGTCAATCTCGAACAATGCTACATGTATATATGGTTATAGTGTGGGTATCCCCCAACTGCTTTAAAGTACAGACTCCCTAAGGTTGTAAAGAGACCTCAGGTCCCTTAGGGTGGGGAAAGACACTTGGGACTATTTTTACATCAGAATTGTGTCCAGCGATGCTATACATGGTTATGGGATGGAGGGTAATCATTTATGTTAAGTCTGTTCCCCTTTCCCCACATTTGGTTCAAATCCATTCATAACTTTATGACAAGTAGCGCTGTAAAGGAATTACCTCTATTTCCCCTATTTGGCCCCGCCCATTCAGCCCCTTTGGGATCAGTCAGCTTTTATGGGACCCGCCCCTCTGGCCCCTGGAGGGTCAGCGTCACCATTTAGGCAAACTCTGACCCCCTTTCCCTAAGGATGTTTCTGACCCAAATTGGTCAAAATCCAATAAGAACTTTATGACCAGTAGCGATTTCAAGAAATTACCTCAATTTCCCCTATTGGGACCCGCCTCTCTGGCCCCTTGGGGGTCAGAGTCACCATTTATGCAAAATCTTATCCCATTTCCCCAAGGATGTTTCGACCAAATTTGGTCAAAATCCAAATAAGAACTTTTTGACTAGTAGCGATTTGAAGCAAATGTTGAAGGATGACGGACGCCTGCGCCATGACATAAGCTCACCAGACCTTTGGTCCAGGTGAGCTAATAAAGATGATAAGCAAAAACATCACTGAATCCTAGTTTGTTTTTGTCTGACTCTAATTTTTTTTATGATTTTCTATCATGGGCCCACAACCATACGACACATCTGAATCTCTCCAATGAAAAACCCTAAAATCTGACATACAAATTCTTGGCCTCACAGTTAACCATTTTTGACCAAAATATTTACCTCTCGTAATTCTGTCTGTTTTTCATATACACTTTTTCCTCCGTCAAAGGTGATGAAGATGTTACACGAAACTTGATTGGCCTCGATGACACATTTATCTGGCACCGCAACTTTGGCAAACACGGAGATGGTGACAGTGGAGGGAGTCTGGTGCCAGTCTGTCCGACATGCTACTTTCTGTTTGTCTGACTGCAATAGACAATATGGAATCAAAGTTATCATAAATCAAGTTCCAAACATCCAATGTGTCAAAACTTTAAAATCAAAACACTTTTATTATATGTGTTTGTGTCAACTCTTAAAAATACGTTTTTTTTTATTCAAAGGAATGACACACGCTTACACGATGAGATAAATTTGTTAAGGGAATTTTCAACAGATTTTCAAACTTTGATCAAATTATTCCATATGACAGCATTATCTCCCTTGAAAATTTATTTCACATGCATCTGGGACTTACCTCCCTTGCACAGTATGCAAAGAAGTATCGTATGGATGATTACAACTAGAGGTACAGAAATCTGTTCCAAATATGGAACAAAAAACAAAATATATCAACAGAGACCTCATCAAAATCATTTTACAAAGAATATTTTACTTTTCGACATGCTCTCACAGTCACAGTGTGGAGCTTAAGATGTCATTTATAACACAAAACTAACAGATACCAATAGGTTGAAAGCAAAGAATTGGTTTAATTTGATTTGACATGGGTCCAATTCAATGATCAATTTTTCTTGTATAAGAAATTATGATTTTATAGAACTGTTGTTTTTCTTTGTAAAATAAATATAAAAATGTTCATAATAAATTCTGATTCATGTTTTTATGGTCAATGAAGTTGAGTATTTGATATTAATATTTTCAAATTGGTGGAAACCCTCAATTTTAGTTTCTTTCAGAAATTTCAAGGTTCATTTTTTTCATCTTTCTTCATATTCAAGTGACATTAAATGGATGATTGATCAATTTTGAAGGTCTGGCAATTAATCTTTCAATAGTGGACCAATTTCGAGCACTATAATAGCTTAAAAAGGTGTACTAGCCACTCATGGACAGTAAAACAAACCTCTGGTACGATCCACATGTGAGTTCCAATCTCGCATCCTTCCTGGTCAAGAAAATTGTCAAAGTCTGATGTTTTTCTCTGGCAGCAGGACCAAAATTTCATCCTTCATTTTAATAAAGGAAAGAATATACAATTGTACAATTTACCATCCATACCAGTGTTAAAATCATTTACAATATATACATAACCTGCATTAAAATCATTTGGACTTTGGCACTTTACTTCAGATCTGCATGTACAAAGTATGAATGTAATTACAAGCATGCTGGGTTAGCTAAGACAAAACATGTCCCCTTCCAGCCCCCGCTAAAGATAGTAACAGTGACCTTGACCTTGAACCAAAAACCTTGAAACTCAAATTTGATCTGTAGTTATCCATACTTAAGTTACGTATCAACTTTCACCAATACACCTTGAAGTATGGCTGGGAAAAGTGCGGAAAACTGAGTGGACGGACTTACAGACAGACAGACAGACAGACAGAAGGGGAGGAAACCTATAGTTCCCCCGGGTTCACTGGTAGGGTATTAAAAACGTTCTAATCACAGTTTCATGCATTTTACATAAATCTTTACTCTTAATTTTCTTTTAAAAGCTGAATATCAATCTAAAGTAACAGTAAAGTTGACCTTAAGAATTACTTTCTCTAGGAAAGACCCACAGTTTTGCATAAAATTTGATTTTGGTAGGTAAATCAGAAATTATTTTCCCTAAAGTTATGCCTACCCTTCATGGAATACAGGTATTCCTGGATGATACCGGCATTGTTCTTTATTACTGTCTTCTCCATTGTAACACTGGAAATATAAATTGAAATCCAACGTCAAACAGAAACTAGGGCTGACAGGTAGTGGTGTATGTATCATTTTTCATGGTTGTTTGTTAACATTCAGAGTGCAGGTAAAAGTTGTAGAAAAATAAACAAAAAAAAAACATACAATCCCTTACTCTTCAATTTTTAAAACTATTAAAATGTTAATAGTCTGCATACTATTTATATGTAATGTACTTATCAGAAAGGAAATCTATCTTGTCAGAAATTCAGCTGATTTATAATTTTTAGTTTGTTCTAAAAAATAAAAGCAAAATCAACTGGATATAACATAGACATACACCAACCATTCTCATCAGTAAAATAAATCTGTACACCAGCTTTTTCATTTTGAAAATGGTCAAGTGTAACCTTTGAACTTCAATCTTAACCAATGACCATCAGGCACTGGTGAGGTATAATAAATGAGCAACTTACAGCTTTACAAGCATTTCTTTTACAAGATGTTCCAACTTTAATTTCCTCTGATTTTCCGTCTGTGTCTGAAACAAATGAAAGACTGAATGAAATGACAACAAACAGAATCTCCAGCACTAAATTATGTACATATATGTCAACCTCTGAAACCTCCAATGAGGGATTATCTTCCTCATTCCACATCCAAAATGAGGGCGAAAGAGCATGAAAAAAACCTTGATATTTTTGTTGCGTTTAAACAACACTAATGATAGTGTGTATAAGGTCATGCCACTCTGTTCTTTAATTAGAGCAATGTCTTTATTTACATCTAAGTATGAATCTCGTAATATTCATACAAAACCAACGACTCAGTGATACAATTACATACCTGCATTCTGCTGAATCAGAGAGAGTTCTTGAAGTTTCTTTTCTAGGACTGTCTTTAGTGACGCGCCCACAACACACTTGAGTTTCTGTTTAGGTTCCGCTATAGACGGTCTGTCGTTTGGATCTTTTGGTTTCACTGGCTGACGTGGCGGCGCACACACAATCACCTTTAACAAAATAAGTGATACTGTTACCAAATGGAAACTGCTGAAGCAAGGGAGACAACACATGTCAGGGTAATCTAACCAGGGCTGTTTTTGTTTATCACGGTCCAAACAGTTGGACCAGAGTTCCTCGTTTATGCAATAAGGACGAACCTGGTGATTTTTTACTGTTTTCAGACAAACTTTGACAAAGACTTTTAAGGCCTGCATCAATATATGCAGGTCCCTCAAGATATATTCCAAAAATATTACATTTAAACGCATAAACGAACAGTTTAATCACAGTTTAACAATTTTAATATACTAATAAAATAATTTCTGGTAAAATTAACATTTTGTGATTTTCTGGTTTGTGTTTTTTATCATTATTACTATGTACATCAATCACAAGGACATTCTTTACTTTTAATTATATATACATGTACATGTATATATTTCCACCACAATATGCTGTGTTATTCCACTCTCAAGCCATTGTATAAATGTGCCGACTGTTGGATAAATATATGTTATATATGACAGGCCTTTTTCTGGGGGCTTTTTGGGGCCGTTAATGGGCCCCATTCCCAATTGAAACTATTTCATATTTAAGCCTTATTTCCAAAATTTGCAGTTTACTCCTGAAAAAATCTTTCCCAATTCACCAATTTTCCTCCCAAAATGAGACAAAAAGGCCCTTTCCCAAACCACTGAGAAAAAGCCCTGTACGACTAGTGATATATGACCTTCTGGTCTTTTGATTGGTCAAGAATTCGAACTTGACCCAAGCTGCAATTGTTATAATATTGACGTCATCAATAATCGAATGACGTCACATCACCGGGTTCCGGACGTCACCGGTACACTTTATTTGCACACGCGAAATTAGACTTGGCCACGATTCCCTTTGATTCAAGCCAATATTATTGTGGTAGAAACAGGTCACACGACTCATGATTGATGGATATGGAATTTATTTCACACTCGTAAGTTATTTTTTAAAAGTTGAAAAAAACACTAAAGCTCATGTCTTTTGTAACTTTAAAAAAAATAACTTACTCGTTTGAAATAAAGCCATATCTAACAACCACTCGTTGTGTAACCTCTATATATATATTTTTTTTTACAAAATTCTACAGAACTATTCAGTCTCTTCTTATCTGTCTATTTTAAGTAAAGGAGAAATGAGATTTTCACTGATCAAATGATTAAGAAAATAACATTTTGGACAATGAAGGCTATATTTTTTGGCTTCATGAAGTTCTTTGCTTTGAAGTGCATACACATTTATTGTCAGATTTTTTTTAAAAATAATCTGTATCTATATTATGCATTTACTTTGATGTAATTTGTATTTGTCTTTTCATGTACATGTAATTTGTATTTATGTCTTTTCATGTACATGTAATTTGTATTTGTCTTTTCATGTACATGTAATTCGTATCTATGTCTTTTCATGTACATGTAATTTGTATTTATTTCAACTAAATACTTGCAGTGATTTATTGCATTATTCATAAAAGAACACCCTTAACTTAACTTCTCTACAGAACTTTACTCAAAACAAAAACATGAAGATTACAATGTATATACAAAATTATATTTCTCTATGTAGGCTACGTCCGATAATACAATACTAATGATTCAGCAAAAAAAAAACCAAAAAAAACCCACTTAGATCAATCTAGACATAAAACCACATTCGATGATAATTATACATTTATAGACATTTTTACCTCATTGTCAGATTTTGGCGGTTTTTCTGCCTCTGGCGGTTTCACTTCATTATGTTTTCCCTTTGCACAACCCTGCAAATAATAAACGCATCATAATGATAAACAAAGAGATAACAATAACAAACAAGCAGGCTGGGTATTGTTAAAACGATACATATGTCCCCTACCTACCTATAGCGTCCCCCGCTAAAATTAGTAACAGTGACCTTGACCTTCACCAAAAACCCTGAAACTAAAACTTGACCTTTAGCTACTCATACTGAAGCAACATCACAATTTCTACCAACATACCTAGCCTTGAAGCATGTCTGAAAAAAGTGCAGAAAACTGATTGGACAAACAGACCGTGAGGAACATAGCCAGGGGTTAATCCAGGATTGGGGGAATACTACCCATTATGAAATTTAGGGGAAATGAATGGCCTCAGAGTCTTGAATTATTCTTTAAATTTTAACATTTTACAGCTATTCTTTGCTATTATTCTTACATATTTCATAAAAATTTGGGGGTTTTCCCCTGTTTCGGAGACTTTTCCCCTGTTTTATGTGATTTTTTCTTGATGGGGAATTTGTTTTTGTTCAAAGCGGAAAGCACCATCAGTGGGGAATACTACCTAATTACGGTAGTAAAATCGGACTAGATTATAAACCTCTGATAGCCCTCCCGATTTCACTAATAGGGGATTATATAAGCAGATTAATTACAGGACGTGCAATTATTCTTACCACAAAAGAGAGAATATTATAATCCAGGCTTTCTGGAAAGCATATGTACCGTAAATATTCGGGTATAATGCGCACTCGCGTATAGTGCGCAGGTACGTTTTTGAGGTAATATTTGGTGTCAATTAACAATCTTGCTGGATTATAACAACTTGAATGGAAATCTTAACAAATCTAGCATTAGGTTATAATTTAATAATAATAATAATCGGCTTTATGTATATTCTTGATGACATATTGAGTCATCTTACATAGAGTTAAGTAAAATTAACATTATTTATGGTTAGGTAAAATGTACGTATTTACAACTTACCCTACAACATTTGTACATTTGGACACTGAGAAGTTGCATTTAAAAGCAAAATGTTGCAATGATAAATTTGATAGAATATATCATAATAAGAGCACAATTCATAAAAAAATAAACATTAGAAATTCACATACAGGAATACTGAGGAATTCAGAGAAATCAGTGCTTCGTTTCTTACAACAGGACCAACCCTTCAAGGCATCATGGAATACTGGCCCTCCAGGATGATACTGGCAGTCACCTGTAACGTAAGCAATCAATTTAAAGGGATATTCTTGACTAATTAGGATTTCATGAAAGTTTTTTTTATAAAATTTCTACACTGATGGGAAGTAATGATCTCTACTTACTGGATGTATAGTATAGTATAAAACCTGACATAACATTATCGTGTAAGGTAATATTTTACCGTTTTGACATTATAACCATCTAACTTACCATATTTGTTGATGAATGTCTAAAACTTAAAAAGAAATACATGAAGACTTTCGTGAAAATAGGAGCATTTATTATTTTTTTGTCAGATTATCGTAGTCGAATAACCGAAAAATACAACTTTTCCAACCAAATTAAATGATTTTTTAAACATGATTCAAGAGAAAATGGTTTTGGTTTTTGAATTTTTACCCCAATAAACGAAATACTCTATTAAGCGTTACCCGATTAAGTGGAATGTACTGTATATAGTATATATAAAACTTACAATATTTAATTTGTTGAAATTCTATATACAATGTAGTTATATATTGATTTACAAATGTTCCTGCTTGAATTACAACTGGTTTACACCTGTGCAATTAATGCATTACAAATAAATATGGCAACTCCTGAACTACAGCTTGGCACATATCAGTCCTTTAGGAAAACAATTTCATGCATGTTAATATTTAGGCATATTTATACATTTATTCTACCAATGAATCTGATGAGCAAAATGCATTTTCCCAATTTAATTATGTGAAGTTGCTGCAAACATCAAAAACTGTGCTTGTTAAATGTGCAGAATATACATGTATTATTAACTGATTTTATAAACAGGAGATATAAAACCCAATTTCAGCAGGTTGGCTTGAGGTGAGAATGTGAGAGATGCTGGCACTGTACATGTACAGTATATATATATATATTTGTATTTCAATGTGGAGGGGCAGGTATTAATCTAGGATTCTAGAAATACTTTCATGTTTTGAATTGACATTTTGAAATGGAAAGTTCAGTATAGGGGGCCACATGCTTCCAAAATTATGACTCCAACATTGGAGTATTTTCATGGTCAAATATATGTGTATTTTATCTTAATGCTGTTTTTTGTACTTATTTGTATCCCTGAGACCTCTGGCTTACTAGTCTTATGCTCATGATCAACTGATTGATAAAATTTGAAGTCTTTCTAGCCTAGCACACATGCAAGGCATCTATATGTAATTGTTTGGTTCCATATCATTGACATAGCATAACTATGGAGAGTTCATCCTTAAGGAGTCTGAAAGCAATACATTAAGGATTCTGGATAGTTAAACATGATTTAGAAAAGAAACATCTATTTGAATTGTCTCGCTTTGACAGAAAGTTATCTCAAAGCATGACGTTAAAGTTTTTGTCTGTTTTTATTTTTGATTAACTTGGGCACAAGAAAGAAATTATTTCACAGGAGAGTAGCATTGATTTGGATCTCTCTTCCAGAATCTGTATGTGATACTTGCACCAAATACAACGAGTTTCACAAACAAAAAATACACTAGATATTTTTTGGGAACTGCACGATATATAGTTTACAGTAAATATAATACAGCCAAAGTATCAATCTGAACTGTTTAAATCTTGATTCAACAGAACTTCGAGCCAATATATTTGAATGACCACTTGTATATCTTAGAGTACTTCACCTTATGCCTATATATCATATACCATGCATATGTATTGTACGATTTTGAGTCCAGTGAAGAGGATTATTTAATCCTGAACTGGAAATAAACTTTAATCATGATGTGTTCACAGGCGTTTGAAGTTCTGACTGTAAACTGAGATATAATACCATATAAAAAATCAGGGTATAATATTTACTATCTCAGTTTAAAGTCAGAACTTCAAACGCCTGTGGATGTGTTATAGTTTATGTCCTAACTTGGAGTTTTGTTTCTCTGGGAAAGGATTTTCTAAACCCCCCCCCCCCCCCCCCCCCCCCCCCCCCCCCCTTTTTTTTAAATCACAGCGGAAAACAGCATGTGGGCGAAACATCGAGCACTTCCTTATGTGGAGAACACTTGTAAAACATGTGCAGGTAACTGGTTGCTCCCTGGGAGTCTCCATATTTTTGTCGTGAGGCCGGCTGCATGTTTTCATATTGGTTATTGAACTATCTATCATTGTAAAACAATTTCCATAGGATTCATATTACCATCTTTGTTCTCTTGCAGGTTAAATCGGTTCCCACACCCTTTGTTGTAACACAAAACTAAGCTGTCTGTTGCCATGTTAACTCCACATGTATCTTCACAGGAAATTTCCAGAAATTATTTCTGACAACACCACCGTTTTTACCTTCAACAAAGAAGAGCTCGAAAATTACGGAAGTAGCAGTGTGTATGTAAGAACTTCTTCTGAACTCGCGGTATAAAATTTCCGGATATGGTGATTAAACTCGCGATCGATAAATTAACTTTCACTAAAATTCTTGATTAGTCCAAAAGAAAGACGACTACATGTATCATATCACACGATATTAGACGAATGTCAATGATGTTTGTGTTTGGAATAATTACAATAAAATATGTAGGGGGAAGGTATTAATTAGGCGGGAAGAATAAAACACTGTACAAGCAATAATTTAAAACTAATATTTACAACAAATAACTTCCATACTAAACATACCAATGTATAAAACGTTACATGTAGCATATCAGAGATGAGATGTTTACAACTAATGTTACTCAAATTATTCAAAATAATGTTTTAACTCATTTTATATTGAATATGTTGTCACCTCGTTGAAATATTTCTGACTTAAATCAGAGACCTATATATAGGTCTCTGCTTAAATCCAACAAATCATAACCATGATACATGTATTTTATGAATGGAATGCAATCAACTAATTCTAAGTGCTTGATGATTGTCACCCGAAAAAAGAATAAAATGAAGAAAAAAACAACAACAAAACAAAAAGAAAAAAATCCTTGTATATTTCGTTAAGTGATTGACAAGCTAATACTAGACGTCTATAGTATCTAATTTCTGCATGTAATTTTAGTTGTGTATTGCGTTTTGTATTCGCTTGTTGAAATACGTACAAGGTCTACAGAGCTTGTGTTTCACTTGTTAAATATATTCGACAGTATAATTAATGTATTGTAGTGTATCGTATTGAATGGCATCATATCATATAGTACCGTATTGTATTTTATGGCATCGTATAGTGCCGAATGGTATCGTATTATATATCGTATCGAATTGTATTGTATCGTATTGTATCATATTGTATTGTATTATATCGTAATCAATTGTATTGTATTGTATTGTATTGTATTGTATCGTATCGTATCGTATCGTATCGTATCGTATCGTATTGTATTGTATCGTATTGTATTGTATTGTATCGTATTATATTGTATTGTATCGTATCGTATTCAATTGTATTGTATCTTATTGTATCACATCGTATCGTATTGTATTATATTGTATTATATTGTATTGTATCGTATCGTATTCAATTGTATTGTATCGTATCGTATTGTATTGTATTGTATCGTATCGTATCGTATTGTATCGTATTGTATTGTATCATATCGTATCGTATTGTATCGTATCGTATTGTATCGTATCGTATTGCATCGTATCGTATTGTATCGTATCGTATCGTATCGTGTTGTATTGTATTGTATTGTATCGTATTGTATTGTATTGTATTGTATCGTATTGTATTGTATTGTATCGTATTGTGCTGTATTGTATTTTATCGTATCGTATAGTATTGTATCGTATTGTATTGCATCGTATCGAATTGTATTGTATTGTATCGTATTGTATTGTATCGTATTGTGTTGTATTGTATTGTATCGTATCGTATTGTATCGTATCGTATCGTATTGTATTGCATCGTATCGTATCGTATCGTATTGCATCGTATCGTATTTTATCGTATCGTATCGTATCGTATTGTATCGTATTGTATCGTATTGTATCGTATCGTATCGTGTTGTATTGTATTGTATCGTATTGTATCGTATTGTATTGTATCGTATCGTATTGCATCGTATCGTATCGTATCGTATCGTATCGTATCGTATTGTATCGTATCGTATTGTATCGTATCGTATCGTATTTTGTTGTATTGTATCGTATCGTATTGTATTGTATCTATTGTGTTGTATCGTATCGTATCGTATTGTGTTGTATTGTATCGTATCGTATCGTATCGTATCGTATTGTGTTGTATTGTATTGTGTTGTATTGTATCGTATCGTATTGTGTTGTATTGTATTGTATCGTATCGTATCGTATTGTATTGTATTGTATCGTATTGTGTTGTATTGTATTGTATTGTATCGTATCGTATCGTATCGTATCGTATTGTGTTGTATTGTATTGTATTGTATCGTATCGTATCGTATTGTGTTGTATTGTATTGTATCGTATCGTATCGTATCGTATTGTATTGTATCGTATCGTATCGTATTGTGTCTGTGTTGTATTGTATTGTATCGTATTGTATTGTATTGTATTGTATCGTATCGTATTGTATTGTATCGTATCGTATTGTATCGTATAGTATTGTATCGTATTGTATCGTATCGTATTGCATCGTATCGTATTGTATCGTGTCTTGTGTTGTATTGTATTGTATCGTATTGTATTGTATTGTATTGTATCGTATCGTATTGTATCGTATTGTGTTGTATCGTATCGTATTGTATTGTATTGTATCGTATTGTATTGTATTGTATCGTATTGCATCGTATCGTATCGTATCGTATCGTATCGTATCGTATCGTATCGTATTGTATCTATTGTATTGTATCTATTGTATTGTATCGTATTGTATTGTATCTATTGTATTGTATCGTATCGTATTGTATCGTATCGTATCGTGTTGTATTGTATTGTATCGTATTGTATCGTATTGTATTGTATCGTATCGTATTGCATCGTATCGTATCGTATCGTATCGTATCGTATCGTATTGTATCGTATCGTATTTTGTTGTATTGTATCGTATCGTATTGTATCGTATTGTATTGTATCTATTGTATTGTATCGTATCGTATTGTATCGTATCGTATTGTATCGTATTGTATCGTATCGTATCGTATCGTATTGTGTTGTATTGTATTGTATCGTATGTATTGTATCGTATTGTATTGTATTGTATTGTATCGTATCGTATTGTATTGTATTGTATCGTATTGTATTTTATCGTATTGTGTTGTATTGTATTGTATCGTATCGTATCGTATCGTATCGTATTGTATTGTATTGCATTGTATCGTATTGAATTGTATCATATTGTGTTGTATTGTATTGTATTGTATCGTATTGAATTGTATCGTATTGTATCGTATCGTATCGAATTCTATTGTATCGTATTGTTTAGGGGGCCGTGGTGACCTAGTGATTAATGTGTACCGACACTTTCTCACTAGCCCTCCACCTCTGGGTTGCGAGTTCGAAACCTACGTGGGGCAGTTGCCAGGTACTGACTGTAGGCCGGTGGTTTTTCTCCGGGTACTCCGGCTTTCCTCCACCTCCAAAACCTGGCACGTCCTTAAATGACCCTGGCTGTTAATAGGACGTTAACAAAAACAAACCAAAGTCATAGGAACATCGTTGACAATTTGTTTTTGTCAGTGAAATCTTCCTTGATCAACCTATTTGTCATTACTGTCCGGTCTATGGTCGTCTTAATATCACTAAACCTAAACACCTGTCCTATACTTCAGACATATATGACTTTTTGCACACGGTAACTATGTACTTTACCGGCAGAAACTTTCAAAAATTAACTGGGATGATGTTATCAATATTGACGATGTAGACGATTCGGTTAGATAATTTAACGCAGTTTTATTAGAAATGGCCAGAGAATGTCTTCTCCATAAATCGATTTCCTTTAGGAGAATAGACCCGCCTTGGATGGCAAACAATATCAGAAAACTTATACGTAGAGGACAATATTGCCATCGTAAAGCTAAGCAGACAGGTACTGACACTCAGCGGGCAAAATTATGGGAAATCTGCAATAAATGTGTGAAATCTATACGTGATGCTAAGACCAAATATTTTATTAAACTCTGTGGACATCTAAGAAACTCGTCCGTAAGTGGAAAATCTTGGTGGAAAGTAGTCAACAGGTTTATGCCGAACTCTGAAAAGGAAAGTTGTGTACCTTTAGTGATTGTCGATGGTGATATTTTAACTGATGACACCACGAAAGCAGATGCATGTAATGATTATTTTTGTATACAATCTAATATTGACGAAACAACTACTGTATTACTTATAATTCCAAATGTTACGGATCAAAGTTTGAACAATATTTTTATTTCTCATGAAGAAATCGTGGATACTATTCGCTGTCTTGATTGTTCTAAAGCGATTAATCCTCATTTGATAAACCCTCGTTTACTGACGGAAGCGGTAGATATGTTGTGTTTTCCACTCCAAACTAAATATAATATGTCTTTATCGAAATCTATATTTTCAAGTGAATGGAAAAATGCAAATGCTTCTCCCATATTCATAAAAGGTGGTAGGACACTTAGCAAAACTTATCGGCCTATACCTCTTTTACCCATTGTTTGTAGATAAATGGAATGATGCGTATACAAACACATCCATAATTTCTCCCAACGCCATCACGTGTTATCTTCCAGTCAATATGGTTTTATACCATTATAAGCCTTGTATGACCACTTCTCTCACTTCTCTATTTACTAAACGTCCTGCCGCCATGGTGAAGAAAAGTGTCCTGAGCATGGGCAATACCATACTCAAGAAAACTTGAGAACGTGCTCAAATCTTGAGTACAGAATTTTTCATGAATACGACTTGAGCATGAGAACAAAATCGGTGAGTACAAAACTTTATTTTTGAGCACAAAATCTTGAGTTTGAGCATGAGCACAGTTTCATGAACACGGGCCCTGTCAATAAACTGTTAAGTATTTCAAATGACATAGAAAATACTTAGGATATTGGCAAAGATAAAATAATGGAAATTTGCGACATAAGCAAGGCGGTTTGATCGTGTTTGGCACCGTGTTCTTTTAACTAAGTTACGAAGTTTTGGGATATCTAGTAAATTGTGGTCATAGTTTTCAAATTATCTTTTGGATCGTAAACGACTAGTTATCATGAATAATACGTATTCGTCTTTGCAAAAAGTAAATGCGGGCGTCCCACAAGGTTCCATATTAGTCCCATTGTTATTTCTAGTTTTTACCAATGATATAGCCGTCAGTATCCAATCAATTATAACGCTATTTGCTGACGATACCTTTTTATATGTTCCAATTGACCCACTCATTGATACTGCTGATATCTTGAACAGGCACTTGGATAAAATATTCAATTTGTAAAAAAATGGCTGGTAAATTTTGACCCTCTGAAAACTGAAACTATTACTGTTAGTGGGAAATTAAACCCGCCAAATCACACCCCCTTTGACAATGAACGAGAATATACGACTTGAATTCGCATAAACACTTGTGTTTTTTCGCATGTTATGGTGGGTGGCAATCTCACATTGAATATATTACTAAAACAGCATACTGTCGAACGCCAAACATTACAACATATGTTTTGTTACTTTATAGGACTAATTCAAGAGTATGGATATATTGTTTGGGACAAACAAACTCTTTACTGTAGGCGTAAACACCATAAAATAATACAATTCCACAAAATAGTACACCACCTTACAACACAATGTCTCAGAAATCTTCTTCCAGACCAACACTCGAATATCCACCAATATAATACTAGAAACACAAACAAATTCGTGCCTGTACGTTATAGAACCAACATGTTTCAAACACCTTTCTTGTCTGTTTCTGTCATCTTATGGAACGAACTTCCCGAAGACATACAGAACGACGCATCTCTTAAAAAGACAAATCTTAATAGAAATGTTCAACAAAAAAATCCTATTATTTCTGCGGTACAAGAATAGGCCAAATATATCATGCCAGACTCCGAATGAAATGCACGCGCAGTTCTTTAAACGATCATGTTTTCCTTGTGTATAAAACTTTATTATCAACTCTAAACGTTTCCTGAACCCTTTTCACCGATATAAATAATCTCTGCTTTCAAATTTCATCATTGTGAATTATTTTCTATTTCCGATCTTGCTATATTACGTGTTATTGGTTGATATCAACCAGTAGCAGTTTCACAGCATTAAAATGTTTAAACTGTAATAACTCGTGTACGAGTTTAGACTCAGGCAAATGTTCGCCCATTCCCTTTCCATTTTTCTTTTTCTTCTTTCTTTTCAAGTAATTAAATAAAGCTGTTTGATTTTTCTATAAGTTTTGTATTTTTTGCTACATTTAAATCTCGGTTATCCACTATAATTTCTGCTAAGAAAACAGATAAATATTAGTTTAACAACTTGGTTCTGGATCCTATTTCGTTGAATGTTATACATGTATACCATATATGGTTTTGCTTGGATGATATACTTACGAAATGAAATATGGTTTATACTAAGATTCGCCATCTTTAACGAAGACTTGGTAGCCATTCAGAACGACAAAATCAAGCTAGTTTTGAACAAACCCGTATATGTAGGACAGACTATTCTAGATATACCTAAAACCCAAATATGGAGATGAGTTAAAGCTACTCACGACAGATACGGACAGTCTATTGTATCAAGTTCAATGTCCAGACGTGTTGACGACATGTATCGGGACAGACACCATGTTCGATCTGTCAATCAACCGACCCGGCAACGCTGTCACGATACCCCCTCTCCCCCCCCCCCCCCCCCCCCCCCCCCAAAAAAACCCCCGAAAAAACCCGGATATTACAAAGACGTCACGGGAAGCGAACCCATTGCAGAGTTTGTAGGTCTCCATGCAAAAATGTACTCGTACGTCTATGTCATGCATACACAGATAGAGATGGAAAATCTCCTTGTAATATGGAACGATATGAAAGAAATGCAGGTAGCTAAAGGCGTCGCAAAGGCGACCATCAGACGTCATCTAAGACACGAAATGTATAGAGACTGTCTATTCGAAAACAAAATTAAAATGTATAAAATGAATTCGATTAGAAGCGATAAATGTCAGCTGTACGTTTATAGGGAACAACCAACCAACTGAAAAAATATATTTTTGAAACAGCCCCCGTGTATAGAAAGTTGAGCCAAGGATAAAATGTCTGGCAGCCACTGATTGGCCAGTATGTTATGAAGTGAGAAAATAGATATGTAGCCTGATAGGTAACTATCAATAAGAAATGTAGATATGAATTTCGTAAGTCCGATTGATTTTTTTCCCAAAATTTCAGGTAATAATAATTAACAGGTAAACATTTAAGATTTTTGAGAATTTTTACTGCAAAATTCACCTATTTTCAAAATAGCTACCCTGGAGAAAATTTGAGCTGAAGGACCCAACTGTGTTTTTAGTAGGTGTTATATCAGACCCTAAACTTTTGTTATAAACCATAATTGTCATATTGAATTCAAGAATTTGAATGAAATACCGCAAAACGTTAACACTTAAGTCTATGGGGAAACTTTGGTTGGTTGGTCCCTATTATACCGTCAACAAGTCGGGTCTGTGTGCCTTCGATGACAAGAGACGGGACTCACTCGATCGGTGTCATTCGGTCATTACAGGGTGAATGTAACAAACGTGTATTTTTATAAATATTTATTCAGATGCCGGACCGACGTCGTCATAAAAATATCGTAAATCATGATCAGACATGTAGTGGTTATAATTCTGAAGTATGAGAGACGCCATATAAAGATTATACATACTTATTGTTGTATTTGAACATTTAAAGTTGTATCAAGTGAAAAATAAATTGAAATTTGTTACTACTAATAATAATAATAATAAAAAAATCATAAAAGAATGATGATTCCGGAAGTTAAAGTACATTGTATGAGAGTTTAAACGAAATATGAGAGAAAAAGAGCAGCATAATTACTCCATACGAAAATATTTTATCCATTCCGAAATCATGTTATTGATACATTTCACTTCTGTTGTGTTTAGTGACTGATGTATTCAATAAGATATTTTAGCGAAAAGTTGTTTTCTTCAATTCTCCCTACATTTCGACATACAATCCAATACTGACTATTCTTCATACGTGCTAAACAAAGCCTTTTTTCTGAATTCAGGACAGCGTTTATATATTATAGCTATTATAAATTTTCGAAATATGACGGATCTAAATAGATCGACCTCGTGACAACCAAATAAAATGCTGATGAAGCATAAATTAGAAGCATAGTACGATTTATCTGTTAAGATGACATCTCCATTTGAATCAATAACCTTTTTAACGAGGTATGTTTTATGCATATTTACATGTGAAAGTGATGTTTTATCTATATTTGATCCTTTTAAAATCATAACATCAAATCCCATAAGAGTTAATCCTTATCAACTTCGATAAGAGTTCAACTGGAGAAGACACAAGATGGAGAAGCTGGCTCACAGCGGCAATTCGTTCTCCTAGTTAAAATGTGCAGGGGTGGTTTGTTGGATTGTCGGTTGCAGTTGTTGTTGTTGTTGCGGTTGCTGCTGTTGTTGGGGCGTCGGTTGTTATTGTAGCGGTTGCTGTTGCTGCTTTTGCTCTCGCTAATGTTGCTGATGCGGCTGTTGAAACTGCTGGTGCTGTCCATCCAGCTACAATAAGATAATGTTCATTGACATGTGTGAATAATTAACATTGTCTAAATACCTTTGTAAAGCAACCTATTACTTAAATTCAACAGATGAAGTTGTTTATCAACCTCATCCTTGAGATTTATACTGTAGAAGAAAACGGACAGATTTCAAAATATGACCAATAAGGAAGAAAGGGGGCGTGTTCTCAGTACTACACCTCAACTGGTTGACTGAACATCGATGCTGATTAAGTAAAAAAAAAAAAGATCTGTGGGTGATTATTTGGTACTACACCTCAGCTGGTTAAGAGAGCACGTAAGAGTAAGCAGAAGTTGTATATATTCGAAAAGGCGAACATCTGCATCTCATTTAAGTTTACATCAGCTAGATATCAAGGTACTGTAACATATCCATTTATGAACCATTTTGTATCACGGTCCTTAAGAGAAAAGCGATACATGGTATAGATAGCACAATCCAAAGCTATTTTTAAGAAATACGTGTCAACCATTATAAAGGTAAGGTTTTATCCAAGGAAGAAAAAAAGTATAGATTTTGAGACGTGGAAATTTTTTACTTAAAATTCATCGCGGAGTTCCAACTGCAGGTAGGGTCGCAACCTGTACTCGATACCGTACCGACACTCGTTTCACAAAATACCAGTATTTGTAAGAATAAAAAAAATTATTCTGCTATAATTAAGCTGAAGAAAAATTCTCTCTTGCAGAGTTTTTAGAAAGCATGTAGTATTAACTGCCATCATTGATACTCCATGTCCGAAGGAATGTATTCTAGTTTTAAACACTAACATAAATCTTTTGAACTACTTAAATAAAAATGGACTTTTTGACAATTAGGTCGAAATTTTGAACTACTTGGGTAAAAATGGAATAATGACTATTAAGTAGAAAGGTTAACTTATTACGTAAAATTTGGCTTTAAACACTAAGTAGAAATGTTTAACTGGTTAAGTAAGTTTGTTTGAATCTTAGACAGTTAAAACCATTATTTTCATCAGGACGGTGAAAAGCATTATGTTCATCAGGACGGTTTAAACAATTAAGTCCTTCAGGACGTTAAAACCATTATTTACATCAGATTGGTTTGAAACACATAAATATGAATGTTAACTTCTTAAGTAGAAATTAGTTTGATACCCTTAATTAGAGATGTTTAACTATTTAAGTGTAAGCTGGGTTTAAACAATAAGTAGAAATGTTTAACAACCTACGTAAAAGGTGACTTTAAACACTTAAGTAGAAATGTTCAACTACTTTAACTTAAGTAGAAGTTTGTTTGAAACTTCAAGATGGTTAAAACTATTGCCTACATCAGGACAATTTAAACCATTACACTGTACGTCCAACAGGACTGCGACAACCAATTCGTCCAGTTGGATTTAAACACAAGGAGAAATGTTTAACTACTTAAATCCCACTCTTGAATGTATATCAACAATCATGCTGTCATCAAATTAATTTTCTTTTCTTGCCTTATTTCAAATATCACCTATTTATCTGAATAACGCCTCCTTCAGTACTTTCAGTACTTTGATTTTTACTATAATAACCAAAACCTTTAGGTAGATGTGATTTTACATAATTAAAATATCCACGAGTTGGTTTTAATATTTCTTGATTTATAATTTCAAAGAATGTTATAGTTAAAATATATATCTAATACATTTTTTACAACTGCGATAATCACGACCCTCAGGAAGAGGTGGTGCTCTGATTTTCATATTTAATTTTTACTTTGATAATCAAAACCCGCATGGAATGATGTGATGTTGGTTTGTTAGTATTATTTAATATAAAAACCAATTTCTGTCAGTAATCTTTGCTGGTCTTCTTTAAACAAAAACTCTTTTACTTTACCTTGGACCAAGTTGGCTTGATTTGTAGCTATATACGAAAATCTATAATTACCATTATGTATCTTTACATATTCATGAGTAGATGAAACGGGTATACACAAGTGATTTCGTTTATAGCTAGCTGAGGTATTAGATATATCTATCAATATGAATGTTATACTTACATTATAAATTATAAGTTCGTTGTAGCCTCACAGTTTCTCTGTATTCCTCTTTTAACATATCTTCATTTTCTTGGCGAGATCTATGACATCATCCTCTTGTGTTAGATCTATACCCTTTTCACTTACTACCTACTTCCACAGACACTTTCCCAACACCTTTCACATACGTCCGTCTCAATTCGACATCCAAATTTCCTTTTCTTTTGTATCAACAGGCACGTTGACCGGCATCTTGCTAGCTAAGACTATAGTTTCCTCTGGGTATATATAAGTTATATATATTAAAGGTTTTGATACGTACAGATGGTATTCGATTACTGCTGATGCTATCCATCCTAGTTAGAGCTGGGTGTGTGAATTTCAACAATGTGAAAAGTATTCGAGCTCGTCCATTTCATCGTGGCGATATTTCCCCCAGGGTATATATTACTCGTTCAACTACTATTCGGCTTCTATTGTTAATGTACACTATGCAAATTATAAAAGGTTATCTTGATAGACATGTCATGCTTCATATCACCTCGACGGGGTTATCCATTTCAAAGTTGTTAATGATTTCTCGTTTCACATAAAGTTAGAAGTTTCAATTGCTTGAATTTGAAATGGATTTGTATTTTTAGATTAGGTTGTGAATGCTGTTTGTTGATAGATCGCTTGGGTTTCTCATAAACTAGGTGTATCACTTTCAGCTATGTGAAAGTTATTGTAGATGATAAAAAACACTTTATGTTACATGTACTTGTATGACGGTTGCACAATATACCCCCAGATATTTGAAATCGCTATGAGGTTGAAAATGACGTGTTTTAATTTCAATAATTACAGACATGTTTTGAGAACTAAGAAATTATAGCAATACTTTTACATTGTTTGTGTCAATATATCTTTCTAATATTACAAATAAATATGTATGTTTATTATTTTTTTGTAACAATATTGATTGTTTGAATTATGTTTTAATTTGATTAAGCTTACGATTGCACACACAGGGTATTTTGTGTCAAATAAATTTATAAATTTGAAAACTGGTTTCTATTCTTTATTTTTACAAATTCCAAAAGAGAGTTAGCATCAAATATAAGGGAAAACGGATGTAAAGGTAAGGTAACATGTTGCCAATCGGGCCCAGTTGTTCAAAAGGTGATTAGCTTAATCACTTGATTAGTGAAAATTTCATTTCTCCTTTACTACAAAATCTATGTCTGAATATTCCTTGAACAAGGCAGATAGGAAGAGACTGACGAATGCTATAGTTTAATGGAATATTGTCAAGTTAGTTTTACCAGAAATGATTTTATCAGGATTTCATAATTGCTGTTAAACTGTGATTAGCCTAATTACAGTTTGAACAACTGGGCCCTGGAAGCTAGAGCAATGTTATTATCACAAATTAAATTAAAATTCCTGCTTGAGCAACTCAACTGGAATTAGTTCATTGCTCCTTTTGTATTTCAATTAAAAATAAGACAAAGCTGTGAAAATGTCTTTTGACTCCCATCTCCATTTTTTACAGACACCAATCACGTCATATTCAGACCTTGGATAATACTCGGTGGATGGCTGTAATTTTACAGGCTTTGGACTGTCTGACATTTAATGTCAGGATGGATTAGAGTCAACTGTCCGTCCGTCCGTCCGCGTCAGCCAGCTGTAGCTAAGTTTGTCGTGCTAGCAAGAGTTGAACTGCTTCCCCGTAGGGCAGCTTTTCCCCTGAGACACGTCAAATTTACCCAATGATGTATCTGTATTACCATGGAGGGAGAAAGCATTTGTTTGCACTCCCTCCCCGATGGCATGAGATGCTCCCCGTCAAATATGCAATGGGGAACATCCGTCTGTTCTCTGTGTGTTGCCGCACAGAGTTTTAATTCTTCATGTAGGGTCGCTCCCCTATATAGACCATGCTTAAGACAGAGTAAGTATGCCCGTCGTCTACTTTCTACGGCAGGTGTTTTATCAGCCATGCTTCTCTAGAAAGTGGGTAATATTGTAATGTACGTTAGTTTTAACTGATGTTTGAGAACTAACTCGACCATACAGCCAATATGTATTGTATGTAAACTCGTATTGCTTATCAAATATGTTCATGTTGATTGGGCTTAACCCCAGTACGGTCTGGTACGGTAATTCAGATTTGGATGCTTTTAAGTCGAGACGGTAAACGACCCTGTTGGATGAAATGTCCAGTTATACTGATGACTTCTCTCTTGATCTGATGTCGGGACCTTGACAAGACATGGTCTGGACCGGACCGGACGTTTCTCTTTAACACTAGCCTGGACCTTCTCTTACTACTGTAAAAGTGGAAATATTTCGCGATCATTAAATCTCCGCGAAAAAATCCACACGCGAATATAATAACACGTGAAAATATTGACACGCGAATATTTCCACCAAATAAACTGAATACACTAATATCCAAGACGCAAGTTCCTGCAGTAAACCATGTCGTCCGTGATGTGTAACCGTTGTCATGGTCGGTCATTTGTCTGAGACATGGCTATACTAATTTGAGTAATTAGTAAAATGATAGTATATCTTGATCTGATGTCGGGACCTTGACAAGACCTGGTCTGGACCGGACCGGACGTTTCTTTTTAACACTAGCCTGGACCTTCTCTTACTATATTGTACTTGACAGGATGTGCGAAACAAATGTTAGTTGTCTTCATTTTTTAAAAGCTTGTCTAGAATAATTGATGAAAATATTACAAATATGGACATTGTAGACAAATAGTGGCAGCATCCCTGTACATTAGTGTCTCCCACCACACTGACTTAATATGAGAGTGTGACGAATGATGAGAGGCAGCATCCTTTTGCATTATTGTCTCCGGGCTGTACGTTATATATACATATCATTAACAAATCAAATTTGAACTATTGTAATGTTGTTTTGGTGACTACCGATTGATGGCCTTTTATAATACACATAAATAGCACAAAACAACATTTTACACGCGAAGTTTATTCCGTTTATACCCTTATTTCTTTGGTTTGTTTGTTCATTTGTTTGCTTCGTGCACACGTAAACAAATAATTGTCACTGGGTGGCGGTTATCTGATATCTGACTTAATAACATATGGGAGGCCCGTCCTGTCCAGATCAATTGAAGCATAGTATTTATCAGAATGATTTTGATGAATAGCCCCTAGTTCCGGAAGTCAATGAGAATCAACGAGTCCAGTCTGTCGCTGACATCTATGTAAGGGTGTGATGCTTTGATAACTGATGACCGGTTGACCCACTATCCGAACATATGACAGATTGCCTCTTCTCTATGTCAAACTGTCCTAGTAGCCCAGACATCATATCGCAGGTAAGCAAGGGGGATTTACTAACGAAAGTCCGCTTTAGACTACCAGTCACGAAATATTACTTAGAATTTGTAAGTGTTTTGACTGACAAAACATATCGTACAAGATCATCACTTGCTTCAGGAATAGCGTGGGCCTTGGGAAAGCCTTGAATTTCATCGTTGGCCTTGAAAAGCCTTGGATTTCATTTTGGGCCTTGAGAAGCCTTAAAAAAGTGGTTTACAGCCTTGAAAAATCCTTGAATATTAAGGGTTTCATTAGGATAAGTGAAACCCTGGCCGCTGATCATTTGGATTCATCTTTGCCTACGTCACCTCATCTACAGACATTGATAATCAAGTGATCAAGTGGAAAGTTAGTAGCTTTTTGTTCTCTTGTGCCCTCTCAAGCTGACTTAGATGACAGGTAAAATGGGCCTTTGGTATTTAATTAGGACTTTGAAAAGGCCTTCCTTGAAAGGCCTTGAATTTGGTTTGACATAATCTGTATGAACCTTGTGCTTGTACTTTCAGGAAAAAAATAAGTGAGTTTCGGAACCCTGACCCGTAGCAATGTTGATTTAGCTGTTAGATTTTGTACAGACCTTCCTAGATTATCTAAACTCATTGTGTTTATATGTGGGGGACCTTTCACGAAGGATGAAAATTTAATTGCCATCAGGCATATACAAAATAATAAGTCACCTGATTTTGATGGTTTCACAAAGTTACCTATTTTACTTTTTTGACATACTTAATGATCAGCTTTTTTTTAATTGTATACTGAATTTATTGAAACGGACGAGCTTAGTGACACACAGAAGTTGTTTATTTCCCTGTAATGTAAAGATTTAGAAAATTCTTTTGATATGAAAAATTGGAGACTTGTTTTACTCCTTAATATTGATTATAATATACTATCCAAAGTTATTACAACTAGATTAAGTACAGTTTATAGACAAGGTTGTCGGTATTGGTCAGACTTGTGCTATTAAGAGTAGATTCATTTTGAGAATTGTTACTTACTTCGCAATATTGTTAATTATGTTAATAAAAAAGATTTAAAAAGTTCATTAATATATCTATTGGCTAAAGGGAAAGTTTTGATGGGGTCAATTATTAAGTTTTTATTTAAAGTATTTTAAATGTGTTTAACTTTGGTACTGATTTGGTAAATGGGCCAGTATTTTACAAAGATGTTTACTCGTCTGTTATTGTAAAATTGGGTTATCTCTGACCCCTTCCCCATGATTCATGGTGTATTGCAAGGTTGTATTCTTTCTCCATAGTTCCGCCAAGTCGGCAAAAAAATTTCCCTCTATGATAATGAAGTACTCGCATTTGCTTCATTGAGGCATTTTGTTTTTTAAAGAAACAAGTGGACCTTACCTAAACACTTCTTAAATTACCTGTGATCACGTGATCTAGCGAAAGAACACTTTTAACATTCTTTGTCTAATGTTTGAATCTCTAAAGGTACTGTGGCAATGTTTGAACATTTGAGAAACAAAACCGCAGATACGGGATTTGTACCTAACAAACAAAAAGGTGTGTCAGATATATGTATGGAGCTTGTCAGAAATCCAGCTTTTTCAGTTGCAATATACTTTACTTTAGCTTATTGTTACCTCAAACTGCTGCAAAACGAATACTTGAGACATGTTATCAAAAGAATATTTTTTCAAATAATGTGTATCGCAGAAGGAAATCGGAATGTAGGAAGAGGTTAACTCAAAATAGGATAACGAGTCCTGGGTGTTTTGAGAAAATGGTATACAGTAAAATGTATGTAGTACCGGGTTGTTAAGTGGCCCTGTTTTAATGTAAAGGGTTATTCATTACCGTTGATTGTTTATGGTATAAATTTTATCTAAATCATGGCGCATTGACTTAATATTGGGTACATGGAGATTTATATAAAAAAAGTGATTAGACATATCAAGGCATCATAAGTTTGAATAAAGATTCCAAAAATATCAAAGTTTCATCGAAAATTTATATACAAATATATTTATATACAAAAAATAAAATTATCGGTGGGTCCAAATTGGCACTCCTCCTTTGCAATAATCAAATAATTATAGATCATTTTACTTGCTATTGAACATTTAGTACATTTTTATACATGTTACATGTATTTAAATGTATTTAGATAAACGGTGGCATAGATAAAGTAACATTTTAGATGATGATAATGTAAAAAAAAAAAAAAAAAGTGTGAATGAGTCATGGTTTTTTTTACAATATAATACTTTGCATCCAGGTTAGTAACAAAAATTATATCATAAACTTAAAATAAACTTCAGCTTGAACAGTTTTTGATATTATAGAGTACTGTTGGAATGATACTTTCCTCTGACAGGTATCAACTATCAAGTGTCCTCCTGTTGTATATAAACACTTGTATAAAGTATTAATCTTTTTACTATATCCTACGCTAGTTATTTTACTCCAGCAATGCCACACAACCACATACATACGATATCACAAATGAAGTAAGAACTTTGAATGTGGATTTATCAATATCCATTTGCTTGTGTTCATGATGAAATTTTTGTACAATCCTGATATAGCCTTTGAAAGCTTTTATAAGTAAAATGTATTTAATAAGAACATGTTTTATTTGAGAAAAGACATTGCTAAATGGTTAAGGATGAAGTTGAATATATTTTATGCCTTAATATATAACCCAAAATCGAATTGTACACTAGATAAAGCTCTTTGTTATGTAATAACGCTTCAACTAATAAAAGAAGAAGAAAAACCCAAACATTTTCAAGTTAATCCTTTAAATTTAAAAACTATACACAATCCCTGCAGAGATCTATTTGTATTGATGGACTCTCTTTCTTAGAAATTATTAAGCCGCTGTATCAGCCAATCAAAAACGACGTTACAAACGGCGACGTTAGTTTTACGTTATGGGGTGATTAGTTTTTTATAAAAATATCTTAAGCAATGAAAATGCTTGATACAAGCAAGATTAAATTATATCAAAAATATCCATTGAAAATAACGTCACTTCGTTCCAAGAAGATTTGCCTTGATATTCCGATAAATGCTATAACTATATTTATACATTTTGTAGGTTTGTCTCGTCTTTTCATCTTTTGGTCCCCATGCTGCAGGTGGATGAATCAACCGCTTCATTCTCTGAAATAACAAAGGGATAGCTTGATAAGTAAAATAATTATATTGCTAGAAAGTGCTGTAATGTATGGATGGGCATGTAGCTTTTTGAACTTCTAAAAATCGATAAAATTATACAAATACCAGGTGTTCTGGACAATAAGCGTCTTTTGCCTCATTGACGATACCCACCTGCACACCTAGATTGATTACATTCTTAATTTTTTTTTAAATCAAAAATAGTTATAATAATGTGGTGAGAACAGAACCCTTATGTACAAAACTGTATATCAACAAGCATGTCACATGTGTGACGTCATACCACACAGGGTATTAGAGCATTAGCATATTTGATCATGATGTCGAATATAAAAGAAAGTAACTAATTGTAGTTTGTCTGTAAGGATGAAGCGGGTACATATCATTATGTGAACATTGTTGAAATTTCTATATTCATTGCTATGTAAATCCGTATAATTTTATCAGCGTTTTACCAATTATGTATCAATTTCTGTAACGTACTGCTGTGACGGTATCCGGTTTGACGATAACATGATTAGTTAGGATTGAATTTTATTTTTAGTACTTATATGTACGGGTGAATCTCTCCAGAATCAGTATTTCATTAACATTCCTCAACTTAATGGAATAGAAGTACACTGTAAATAAGCTACCTTCAAATGTCCATAACCGTTATTGAATCTAAGGAGTCTCTTATTTAAGGAACTTTCCCAAATTCTTCCCTATGGAAATATCAACTTAGGGATGAAACTGGAACAATTCACTGGGTGTCAAATTTTTTATTTCCTTTGTGAATGGTTATTATATTTTACTTGTGAATGGTTAGCAGGGTTCGGCATCACCGTTTATATTTACCTGCGTGAAGGAGCCAGGCGTTCTGATGATGTCGAGGCACATGACCACGGGAAGCGGAACTACGGATGCCAGACAGATGAAGGTTCCCAGTACACTTGTATAAGATGGATATACATATCCTTTGTACGTCGGTTCCTCGTACTTCATTAACGCCACGATGATCAGGACCTAAGACAGAGGACATTTGCTAGCATCATCTGCTAAATAACGTATACTGTTCAGGTCGGTGCGCTATGAATAGCCTATTGTTGTTTGTTGGTGCCAATTGGGCTTGGGGTGGGTTATTGGAAAATACATTTGCTAGTATTGTCTTCCAAAAAGCTTATAATGTTCAGGCCGGTGCCTTGCGAACAATCTATTGGTGTTTGTTGTTTCTTCTTAGGCTGGGGGTGTGCTATTGAAGAAGTTTGTTAGTATCGTCTGACAAAAAGCTTATAATGTTATCGAGTAAAACGAAAGTTCTTTATTATAAAACATCCAGGATATGTTTAGAAGCTAGAAACATTTAAATAATGTAATCCTATACTTTATGTATAACTGTAAGCAAATAAGAAATGAAAAATAACCGATATTGTTTTTAATTTTATCATTGGTCCTATACATCATGTACAGCTTAAATTTGTTTATGACAAACATTTTATTACATTAAAGAATAAGGATCAATGGATATGATTAGTACGTGATCTGAAGATCACCAGGATTTGAGATTTGAAGATGCACTTTTTTACGACTGCATAACTGTGCTATACAGCACTTTTGGTGATTTGAAGATGCACTTTTGCCGACTGCATTACCGTGCTATATAGCAATTTTAGTGATTTGAAGATGCACTTTTGGCTATATCTGTATAAAGGGGGAAAATGCTTTTTCAAACAACATGTGCTGTTATTGAATCTCGGATGTAACCAGAATGAACACTATTGAAAGAGGTATCTATCTTGAACTGATATTGCATTCTCCCACCGATTCTAGTAAAAGGAAGATAAGATTATTTTCTTAGAATATTATTTTGTGCAACTCAAAAGATGAATCATCTGTAATACAATTTTCAGTTTTGATTTGTTTAAAGAACAAATAAGCATCCACAAGTGTGGGCAAACGTATAATTTGATCATTTTGATAAGTTTATCTCAGCTAGGTGGATACTTACAAACATGATGACGGGAGTGATCAAACACCAGGATATCCGGACAATCACGGGAACTGCCGAGCCTGTCATTATCTCCACATCACGACTGAATCTCTCAGCACCTATAAGGAGACAAACGAACAATCAATAATCTCATGGATTATTTGGGAAATATAATAAAAAGCGGTACTGAGGTGATCTGTAACAGAAACCATCACAAGTGGAGGCAAAACGAAGGGTACACTTTTGAAGACAAACGTTGCATCCGTAGCATTGTTTCTTATTAAATCCAGGACGGTCCTTTAATTATCCATATTTTATCATTTGATAAACCAATTAATCCTCGCTATCATGTCACAAAGACGGAATAAATACGCTTCTTTTGCTTCAGAGTTGTTATATTATTCATCAAGTCCAAT
Source organism: Pecten maximus (assembly GCF_902652985.1). NCBI lineage: Eukaryota > Metazoa > Mollusca > Bivalvia > Pectinida > Pectinidae > Pecten > Pecten maximus. The sequence continues at coordinate 5,041,348 of NC_047019.1, read as the reverse complement.
TTCGTCTTCCAATGATCAATCGTTCTATTATTTTGGGGATATTTGAGGTGATTGACAACCAAATGCTGTTGTTCTAGAATTAGCATCAAGCAGTTTTTGACATGTTTGGGCATATGATAAGCTCCTTATGAACTAGACTGAACTTTTCGGAGTTGTCGCCCCTTATCAAAACAACACGCCCTTAGCATCACTCACGAGTCCTAGAAGGACGAAACAGCTGTACGATAAAGTTAAATTCATTTTGATTTTAATTTGGATCTACTGTTTCTAACTCATAATTTGTATTAAAGGCGTAATATCAAGTGTGTATTTGTACGGGTGGTCGAATGACACAGTGGTAACACACTTGCCTTTCAACTGGGCGACCGAGGTTCGATTCCCTGATCAGATGTGAAAAGGTATGGGGTCACCTGCCTGATTACGTGGGTTTTCCCCGGATACTCCAGTTTCCTCCCACAGTAGATTCCTTGCGCGCTTCCATTCGGGCCAGCAAGCGTGATTAATATATGTTTATATAACTTGTTTCGCAATCGTTGTTAAATACATAAAGTTTACATTGATACAATTCTTCCAGTATCAAAGTGACATGATTGAGACACCTACCGTATATCCATCCTATTATGATACACTCCAGGAGGGAAATGAAGAAGATAGAAAATACGGACGCATACCAGTCAATCAACTGAAATATGTAGACTCCCGCCTGAAAAAAAGAAGCATCTGATGCTGAAAGGATCCTTAAATAGCACAACATGGAAACAATGTCGTCCATAGAGTGTAATGACATTATCAATGTCAATAAAAGCTGATAAGAAGTATCAAAATTTATAACATAACTGGTTCGTTCTACCATGCTGCCATGTCATAAATATCTAAGACACATATCTAATAACACTATTTTGACGTCATGATAAATATGTGACGTCAAATGATTGTCTGGGTAGACGGCAACGTCTCATCAGAACCGGATTTCGCCTGTCTTACAAAGAAATGAATTTTTGTTTTGCCTTTATTCTCATGAATAGTAGTTATGTAATAAATATAATCTTACACTCGTGGCTATGTGATTTAAAATTGATAAAACTCGTTCAATAAATTTCATACATGTATGTCACTCGCCTAATGATCATGGCATATCCAATTATCGAACTCGTGTTATGAATTCCATATAACATAGCCACTCATGTAAGATCCTCTATGTAGAATATCGGTTAATTTCAAGATTTTGAAGATTATCAAATTATAGCAAAGATATAATACCGGTCGATATCAAAACGTAGAATAACGGTTGATATCAAAAAGTAGAACATCGGATGATATCAAAATGTATAAAATCGTAATTATAGTTTCTACTCTTTAAAACATTTTACAGTTCATAATCATACACATTGTACTATACCTAAATACATAGAAATATACATAAATGATAAGTAAAGTAATAACGACAAGCAAACGGATGATTTTTAAGTCAATTCGCCGCGAAAAAGTCGTTAGGCACGAAAACGTGAAATTAAGTTGCCGCAAAAATAAGTTGTTTTACAGTAAGGAAGCTGTAAATTTTAAATGGTATACTTAGGCAGGATAGAGTACTTACCTGTGTGGCGAGAATCAAACTAGTGATGAAATACACAGTAAACACTGCCAGAAGTACATGGTATTTCCGTTCTCCAAGAGTCTTTGGAAACATGTCTTTTAGTCCACTTGTTAGTGTTTCCACTTGAGCAAACTGACAAAAAGTTATAAATAAATAGATAAATAGATAAATATTAGAACTATGAAATCAATTTTTAAACATACATTTGAAAAATGAAAGAATATAAATTATAAATGAAAGGGCATTATAAAGAGATTTAACTGTTCTAATGTGAACAAAATCTCAGTAGTCCATTAGGGTTAGCTCCTTGTACTTTTCTTATACCTCTAGGACGTATGAGTTATCGATCGTGCATTTTAATAAAGTTAATGCGATATCTTTGTATATTATGCGCATATGTAGAGAAACAACACGTTACAATGCGCATGTCTAGTCGACTTTGCTCAACCACTTGGTCCGACTAAAGCAACTTGACTTCGTTTGAGCATGCGTTACCATTTGGAAGCACGGCAGTGATTGGTTGTTTTTTCAACACATATGTAATTACATTAGATGGAAAGCCTGACTATAGTAAACAGCTGACGCTCGAAGTAGGCCTGAATATCGGGGTTATTGGCTTCCAAGTACTGGTGTGATTTTATATGCTATTAAACCTATCCAATTACGTCATTTTTTCGTGTAGCGAAATCTTCAAACTTCAATTTGAAATAAATTTCACAACATTTGCACTTCAAATGACCGATTGAGGGAATGGATTCACTGGTAATAACATAAAGTGAAATATATATCTTTGAAGGACAAAGGAGTTACGTCCCCTGTACTGTTATATATCTCGGTATAGCAATGAAGAACCGTCGGCGCTTTCCGTAAACGAAAAAAAACATTCTCGTTTACGGAAAGTGCCGACGGTTCCCGATTGATCTCTGTAGAACATTAGCGTTATCTCCCCTGCCTTGTCATACCTCTGTGTCCAATCCAACATAAAACACCATAATAAAGAAGAGTACGGACCACAGCTGTGGTAACGGAAGTCTCGCTAAGGCTTCTGGGTAGGCCAGAAATACCAGACCAGGACCTGTAATATAAACCGGAGGCAATATTTCCCTCAGATATTCTGTTAATTTATAATTCGATTTTACTTAATATTGAATGTTTTAATTATTACATGTTTCTGTAAAAACATTGATTTTCTACAATTGTATATTTAGAACAGAATTAATAATCCCTTAAAAACAGTGGTACATAGATTCATGCAATTACAGTTGACAAAACAGCAGTTAGGGGATTAAAATATTATTGTAGGTAAATGCTACCTCGTGCGTTATCTAGCTATAATATTGTTGCCCGAGTAACTTGAATATCTCTCAATAAAAGTTAAATTTCGGATAACTGCCAATACATACTTGAATACCTTCACAAATATCATGGATTTTGTCATCGCCTCTCTTGTTTTTCATAAATGTTATCGATTCTTGTATATCTTCACAAATGTCATGATATTTGTATACCTTTACAAGCGTCATCAATTTTAGTGCACATTTACAAAATTTAATCGATTCTTGTGAATATTACAAGCGTCATCGATTCTTGTGTACCTTCACAAGCGACATCAATTCTTGTGTACCTTCACATGCGTCATCGATTATTATTTACCTCAAAATCAGCAATAATACAAATAAGAGAATTGTTATGCAGAAACATGCTTGAAAAACACATTGTGGCTGTATATCGTAGCATAATAGAATACAGTACCTGACTCGGCCACTTCATTGATGGTCAGATTTGCTTCCCGGGCCAGGAAACCAACAATAGAGAAAACTACAAATCCGCAGAAGAAAGCCGTCAATATATCTACTACGACGATCACCAGTGAATCGCTACAAATACAAAAACAAGCATTTTAATAAGACATCCTCGGAGATACATGTATTGATTCTTAGGTAGCATTGGATGCAATTAACAACATTGACTCACTGTATATACACTTTCCCACATAGGTAAATATGGAGATTAGGACAGTTTGTTGTCAACAAATGGATTTAGGCACTTTTCTTACGTATTTAACTACGATACATCATGGTTTAATTCACAATGTACTGCATGCAAGCATGAAAACAAGAAATCTCGCTGACAAAAGATAATATATGAGGCGTAGTAATTTTGTTCTCGTTTCGATAATCTGCTTTAGAACAAACTAACCACGCCAATATGACCATATATTTTATCCACCAAAGGCATCATTTAAAGACACCACCACCTTACCATCCAAGAATTCCAACATTTTAGATTATTCAACATATGTCAGAACTAGTTATTGTTTGTCTAGTGTAAATCGCTACCTGCACAATTTTGAAAAAGATGCGAGCTCAATTGAATTAATTGGCATTCAAGCTATTCATCAACTATACATAAAAAGGTAAGTTTTAAGTAATGAAAACATCAACAAACAAGCATAAAGGTGTTTGGATATACGTACCCCCAATGACACTGTATAATTTTATAAGTATCATTTATTATACACAATGTTAAAATGGAGGTTTCGGTGCATGACTTACTGAAACGTCTTATTTTTAAAGTCACTGAAGCTAGCCATGGTGAGAACACCTCCCCATGCCGGACCGAGTGAGAAAAATGCCTGAACCGCCGCCTCAAACCATACCTGGAAATCAATGGCAAAATGCAATGGATTCATAAAAAGCAGTTATTAGATAAGTGTATTCTCAATCTGATTAAAATCATATGTTCATGGCTTGTACTACACCTGAACACGATCAGGGTCACGTTCAGATCATTTTTTGATGAGCAGTAATTCAATATTGACTAAACAGAGCCGAGAGTTTAAACAGGTCCTCATTGTTACAACAAAGGCGTCATTAGAAACAAACTGCGGGAGTTACTGTAGACACGGAGAGCGAGGAAATTTTACCACTATTCAAACTGGATTTCTTAAAAAGGAAAAAAAAAAAAAAAAACAAAAAAAAAACACGCATTGTAATAATACAATAGCACAAATCAGGATTTTCTGTTTTATGTGTTTTTAGTTTCAAGACACATCATCATCTTTAAAGGTCACATGGGTCAAATTTGTGCATTATCTAAACAATAACGAGTAAGCCAGAAGCTGGCTGATGTAAAAGGCTAACACGTTTATTTAAATGAATGACATTAATGCAATCCTGGTCAGTCATGTGAGCCACATAAGTTGAAATATTTTAACGGATTCAATAATCAAGAGATAAAACTCAGTAATATTTGGTCAGTAGCATTGTGGGGTAGACGATGGACAATTTTAACAGATCTAACGCCAAGCAAACTGAGCGAGTTTGATGATGGTGGTACATGTTTATGTGTTACATATGGAGCATTGGCCATGCACCCATCAGATATAGTTTGTGTCTTATGGAACAAGGATCATTCTTTTCGTTCGTGCTTAACAATTAACTGGTAGATATTTTATGATTGGATGCTCTCCGACTTCAAACAGACTCAATATACTAGTTTTAACGATTCTTCTATGAGATGTTTGTGCGATACATTTTGTATAGTTAATATTTGATATTTCACTTGCAATGAACCTTTATCTGTTTTTGCGAACGTCATTTTCTAGTGTGTTTGGCTCTAATGACTCCAATATTTAATAGATCTAAACACAAAGTAAAATCAGATATCTTAAGAAAATGGCACGTGTTCGTTTACCTAAAGTAACAGCTGCACGAGCGCACTTTATGTGACAACCACAACGCATGGCGCACATTAGTAAAACAATGTAATATTGACAGAAACAAGGCAATCTATGAACACAAATAAAGATTTGCATGAAGACTCCGGATTTGATATCACATAAAGAACATACTATAAAACGTCTACAGACGCATGCTGCCGTCATAATACAAGACTAGCTATGTCATTTACGCCTACTTTTACTTTCCATTCCATTAAGCTTCATATAGATGAATCCTCGATATGTTTTATATGCATGATTACCAACACAAGGAAATGGTTCAGTCAGACAATGGCCACTTTGAAGCTTTGATGTTTTAAACTTAATGATTTACACAATAGCATATTCACATTATTTATAATTGCCTACCATCAGCGGAAATAGGCAATAACATTCCTTGAATTACGTAAACAAGATTAAACTGTAACATGGGAATTTCTGATGTAGCAGATTAGGCAGGCAAACCTCAATAAGTTAGGGAGAAGATTTAATTATACCATGGCAATTGCTGATATAGCAGATTAAGCAATCATTCCACGATGTGTTAGGGAGAGGAATGAACTGTACCATGGCCATTTCTGATGTAGGCAGTCACGCATCAGTGAGTTAGGGACAAGATGAAATTGCACCATGGCAATTTCTGGTGTAGCAAATGAAGCAGTCATGCCTCAATGAGTTAGGGAGAGGATTAAATTGTAACATGACAATTTCTAGTGAAGCAGATTAAGCAGGCATGGCTCAATGAGTTAGGGAGAGGATTAAATTGTGCCACGGCAATTTCTTATGTAACAGATTTAGCAGCCATGCTTTCACGAGAAATTCTCTCTTGTGGTGTAATCAGCACATATTAGACTTGCTCTAGTTAATGTAATGTAGCACATACCTGCTTGTTAGGACAAACGACCATTTGTTTAAACATGTGTAATTTTAGTTTACGGTATCTTCTAAGATGCCCTTATATATTGCATCTTTATATCTCATTTCTAGCAAATAAAACGTTTAGAATGCATTCCTCAATCAAAATATATTGTAAACGTACTTTATTCGGCACATTCAAATTTTAGCGCATTCCCAAATTTGATATAGAAACAGTATAAGATTACCGCTAAAAACAGATCACCGCTAAAATATGTTCGTTTACAGTATCTAAGTCATATCGAGACATCAGCAATACCCAGGAAGACACTAATCAGCATCATACGCTTTATTGTATGTCATATTTGTCACACTGGAATTTGATTGATCTCATGAAATCTTGTAAGATTTTATAATCATGATATAATGGTGTGCTGTCCTGATTCGACGATTAATGCGAGTTTGCGAGTTATAGCGCCTTGTTTAGAGAGATTTTCTCTTTAGCTCGATCGATTGATCATAAGGCTTGTAAGGCAGAGGTCCCGGGTTCGAACCCGGGCGGAGACAATGCTTGAAATTTAATCAATTCTGTTAAATAACCTGTTACGTGTACGTAAGAAATCCAAAAACAATACAATATAGATATACATATAATAATTATTATGTAGATTATACTGTTATGTTAATAAAGTATTTAATTATTACCTGGAATTCAGACAGTTTTTGGAAGTCGGGTTTGATGAAATAAATGATGCCATCGAAGGAACCCTCCAGAGTGAGGCTCCTGATGAGAATTACTGCTAGCAGTAAGTATGGCATGAAGGCGGTTACGTACACAACCTAGAAGTAAACAGAGGAAGCTATAGAAATATTTTTGGACAGAAGATAGTAAATAAGCATACATAATCACGACAACATTAGTATAATTATCATTTTATTGCATGTTGTCACATCAGTTTTGGTAAGATAGCACCCTTTTTTGAGGACTAAAAAATAATGATGATAATATTATTAAATATTAAACAAACAGTTATGCTTATGAATTGTGTAATTTTACAACCACAGAAATGTGTGCAAACAAATCATTGTCTTGTGTATTTTATTCTCCTGAAATTAAAGACTGAAGAGATTTAATATACCGTGATAAACTGTGTATTTGCTGCTCTTGGGTAGCCTGCGGTAGGTAAAATGATACTTTTTAATATTTTGTTTAACATTCGAGATAATCAGATTATCAGCGGGTATCATGATGAATGTTCTGAAAACTAACAGCTTTTGGCGATTGTCCATACTTCATACGTATGAAGTATACTGTTAAAATGTGTGTGTGTATATGTATGTATGTATGTATGTATGTATGCGAATGCTTATGACATCTATGTGTTTATATATAAGCTATATATAAAACAACACATCTGATCAGATATCCCACAAAAGGCTTAACAAATTGTATAGCCCACGGGGAATACACATGCAATAACGGTAAGCAGAGAAACCGGTCAGATTTCCATACCTTTCCAACAGACTTAACACCCTTTATGATACAAAGGAACGTAACGGCAAAGCTGAGAAAAAGTGCCAGGACGATATGCCATTGTGGCATACCCCAGTCTTCAAGGCCGCTAGACGCATTCAGGATCTGGTATCTGGAAAAATAATGATGTAACAAATTCATCGCAAATTCATTTTAACCATCTCGGAAATGTAGAACCCGAAACCATTTTATCTATTATTTGTTTTTTTTTAAAACTGAAAACTAACGAGAAAATTGCATCATCTGATTTTTAATTTTTGGTAATCTAAATTGCATGTAGGTAGTAGCTCAAGAGGAAGATACCGTAGTTTTACCAGTATACAATATAATATTGTTGTCAAATCATTGAAACCACAAAACAAAACAAAACCAAATTACCGATATCATCGTTTATCATCGTTGTACACTTAAAATATTAATAATCTCTCTCTCTCTTTAATCTTTGCTTTTCGCTTATCTTTTTAATTCGTTATATTTGAAAGCCAGCTCTAGCAGGTATTGTGCAAGCAAAGGGACAACGTGTGCAGAAATGCGTGACCATTAAAAAGTATATTTCCTGTATTATATTATGTTTATTTATAGATTCCACATGTTATTCTTGTATATGTATCTCCTCATTTCCCTTTTTTATTTTTATACTGCTCATGTTTATTTATTTAACTGTCAACCGGTTATTTTTTGTCTTATTTTAACGTGTTTTCAGATTTAGTTTTGGTGTACTAACCATATGCTAATTTTGCTAACAACGTTTGTAAAAGCTTTGTAAAACTAAAGTTTAAAATTCTATCTAAAACTTTGAAAATACTTGCTTAGGTATTTCTATGTTCGGATATTTAATCTTTCAACAATACGCAATGATTGACGTTAATTACATAAACAGTGTCATTACGGAGAACCGAATTGGCGTTCATTAACAATGCAGTGCTTTATAATCGAGGTATAGCACGCCACTTTTATTTCCTTTTTGAAATATAACACACAGTCCACTTGACATTAACTATGACTCGTTTTAACTATTAGATTGGTTTGTTTGGTAGTATATTCAGGCTAACGAAATTTGATAGTATCCATTTTCATTGTAACGAACTATTCTGAATTCATGCTATGTTTAAGGATGAAGGGGTGTGCGATCAAGCGTATTTTCAATTTCCCTGGCTGGAGATATCTAGATAATTATATATCTCTCAGGTGTTCGTCTACTTTCCAAACTAAAGGAGATTTGGATTTTAATATTGTTTTTTCAGTAGTAGTTGTCTTATTTTCAATAATATGTACTGGTTTCAGTAAGCTATTTGGTACATTGAAGACAATATATTAAAATGGAGGAAAAGTAGTTGAAATATCACCATGGCTATCATAACGATTCTATTATCTACCAGTTGATTTGCAGTTTTTCGCAATTTTATTTATCTTCTTAAAAAAGAAACTGTGATAAATTGAAATAAACATATTTGGAGAGATCATTTATTTCAGGTGATTTTATAGAATTTCTACATATAGATGTTAATTTCTGAATATTTTTCTTTTAAATTAGACTCTCCAGAAACCTCATAGAGAGGGAGGGCTATTATTTAAATAATTTGAAGTGTCATTGACATTTGATTAAACTTAAGAAATAGCAACAGAGGAAATACCGTCATATGATAACAAAAGCATTACTTGTATTCAGGTTGTTTTGGGTATTGTATATATCACGTTGAACAATATTGCATTACGCAATTTAGTATTGTAACCTGTGAAAAAGGAACATCTCCGAAATGATTATATTTTTGAACGGCATGGCAATTAGAGCAATTTTGTTTTTGGCAGTGTGCGTGCACCGGAATTCTAAACAAAAGCTAGTCTGTCTTAGAAAGGAAATTATGTAATGTGCACATTGTCATTAGAATCTATTATATCGTAATTATTAGCAATTATTGAGGTATTTCTTCATTAATCCACGTGAAACATTGCCTTAAAGAGAAAAGTAGTTTGGGCCTTTGGTTGTTCTTTTGCCCCCAAACCGGAAACAGAAAGCGTCGTGTTAAAACTGGATCTCCAAGTAGTAAATGACAGCTTGCCAATGAACAATAGAGAGACAACATGTTATTAAAAGCAAGGACAGTCTTGTGGAAAAGAAAAAAGAAAACAAACCACGATAACACAGTCATGTCCGGAATCTCCAATGTTAAAGTACACTCTGGTAATTTTAAATTTTAACTGTGATTTAGTTCGCTCTAGCATTAGAAGTTTTTTTAACAGCATCTTAAACCGTATTCTCTGGACTGTGATCATAATTATTAGGCCCTCCTAAAGACCTGAATGGACCTGGAAGGACCTGAATGGACATGAATATAGCTGAATTCTCGTTCAGGTCCACTCCAGCTTTAAAATACGTTACAGAGATACGTATATGCATATAAAGGTATATTAGTATGTAATAACACCCTTTCTTTTATAGATCACTGATATATTAAACATTTAAAAGTAACAAAAACCCATAAAACCCTTTCAGTTCTAGATTCAGGTTATTTCACGTCTTGATTTCTTCACAGTGCTTTATTTTTACAACTTTATCTCTAACAATAGATATCCCTAACACAAATCACTCAAGGTGCACTTTAACTCCCACGGGATAGAACAACATACCTGGAATCTAAACGTGGCGTCTTATTGTCCGTTGATAGGCCCAGTGACCTATCATGTCCCCAAAACGTACGATATTGGTATCCTTCCTGACTTATATGGCTCTTACCATGACATGTAGTAAACATTAATCTAGATTAAATTCCTTTTTAACCTTATCTTGCGGGTCCAAAGAAAAGCGCGCAGGGGGTCTTAATGAATAAGCGACCTACCACGAGGATAAAGATACTAGTTGGACAGAATACCCCCTACGTGTTATGTGTCATAGGTTATCGTGAAAGGTGAGAATGATATCCCCTAGACTGTACACCCGCAAAACATGGTCCCATCGCATTACCTCCAGAACTCATTTGCTGCCGTTGGGTAGAAGCCCATGGTTGTGACCGTTTCCGACGCGGTCATAGATAAGTTGTTTTCTGAATATGTTATGTTGTCAAGGGTTGACACATTGTGGGGTATCTCGGTGATCTTTGTCCTCAATGTGACGCACATGTCCGTATTCCAGGAATTATCGCACGTTGACCATGGTAGTGTGGGGAAGAAGGAGTAGAAAAGATAACAAAGAGTCCAGGCCATTATGAGACCGGAGTACCACGTGCATATGAATGAAATACAGCACATGCAAAATCCAAGACCTGAAAAAAAATTAGAAATTTTCTGCGAATCAGGGCACTTGTAACAAATTATGCTTATCAGTGAATTGTTTCAAAATAGCTTATTTTAAAATGGATTTGAATTTTCTAATGGAAGGTTAGGCCACTAGTTATTTCGAAATCTTCTATGTAGTTTTGCACCGGGCACATGAACTAATGGAAGATATCGTGTTTTCCTCCTCATTAATTGCATTTTTCTTCCTAATTATCTTAAATTCATTCGCTGAAGAGCCTGATTATGCGACAGTTTTGTCATTTTAAAAAACAATTATACAATTTCATGAATATTTTTTGTTTTGTTTCAATGATATTTTCTGCTGTGGTAAAATGTGATAGCAATGGTTTATGGCAACGAAATGAATTAATAAATCAACACAATGCTATATATAACATATAACGTACCTCTAAGGAGGGGACATATTTCCCACACAACGAGTGTGCTTTTTCCGGCAAATTGTGCTAGCGAAAGCTCAAGGTAATACAAAGGAAGTCCACATATCACCATGCAAATTACAAACGGGACCAGGAACGCACCTGGAATTAAACAAAGACAACTGTTGTTTTCTTCAAAACTTTAAAAATATATTCTACCAATGATATACCTTCTAAATAGCGTTTATATATCGTCATGCATACCTTTTAAATTCATGATTTGGTTTTGGTTTAAAAAAAACACCATTTGTTACAAAAAGATTATTTAGAGCGTATTAAACGGGTTATTCTTTATATGATCAATACAAAAGAAAAATAAAGGTACGAAGAAAACAAGAAAGAATATATATATTTGTTTGAATACCGAAAGTTTATAAATACATAAATTAACTATCATATGAAGGTAGGAATTTTCACATAACGCAAATAACGCATGGCTGAGAAAGCGGAGTGAAAATGAACGGAAAGAAATCACCATTGTACCAAATAGAAATTCGTGTTGATTCCCGTTCGAGAACTATTGATTGAAACAATGGAAAAATTATACCATACTAACGATATTCCATATAAACTGTAGTCGAGAAAACTGAGTTAAATAGAAGAAATTCAATGCATAAGACCTGTGCTATTTTGATATTAATGAGACATTTTAACAGACATAACATGTTACAATACGCAATTGAGTAAAAGTAAATAAAACAAACCTCCCCCGTTCCTCATACATAGATACGGGAACCTCCAGACATTTCCTAGCCCGATCGTATATCCAATCAAAGCTAACATATATTCAATCTTCCGACTGAAAACTTCTCGCTTTGATGACACATCATTGTTGATTTTCTTGTCTCCCAACAGCCCTATTTCCACAACCTCCTCCTTCTCGTTAGCCATGCTTTGTACTGACCGGAACAATGTTCACTCCACGTAATTACTACGCATGGACTGATTTTTAACGGACAGTTTGTCTACTACTTCAGTTCTGTCATAAATTTAAAAGCCATTGTTATCTGATACGAAGGTGTACCAACCGTATGGTAAATGTTGTGTATAATTTATCGTGAACATTTAAATTATTGATAAATTCATATTATCCACATGTGTGCAGCATTTTACGAAATGTCATAACCGATACGCTCCGCTGGTTGACTAATCTTCAACCCTGCATGTACCAGGTTTACATTCTTAGGAATTGCTGTAAACAGTCAGAACATACATTATTTTCTATTAAATTTATTCTTTTCAATCATAAGAGGGAAAAGTAATTATATACGTACAGTGAAACCTTGATGCATCGAAGTTAGTGAAGGGTCATAAATAACTTCGAGATACCCGAGTATTCGAGGTAAGAGAGTATAGATTCCATCCCCTCCCCCCCCCCCCCCCCCCCCCCCCTCCTAAATCCGCCAATGGTAATTGTAAGACTTCCTTCGATGTCTGATTTAGAATATATGCCTAGTCCATTATTTATAGGCATATTCAAGCGTATTCATTTTGCATATTAAACATTTGATTCTACAAAAAGTAATCACATAACCTGGTAACACATCTTTTTACCAATAAATTTATAATCATAAACTATATACACTATTTCTTACCCAACTTCTAATTAAAAATCACTGATAACCAACTAGATTTTTTAAAATTAAGGGACGTTACTCTTTACAAATTAACGTAGTTCAACTTGCTATAAGCGTTATTTCAAGCATACACGTTCAGCTACAGTTATTTAATGCATGTCTGACCTGAGGTTTAGCTGAAAGGAACAAGTTGGTCTTACGAAAATCTCTGAGCAAAGCTGTAATAAAATATATTCAGTATTCCTTTTTCAACCATAGGAAATCCACTTAACTATTCCAGTACTTAAATATTTCCTAAAACATATCCAGAATTATTCACAGTTCATCAAAGTTACAGAAATGGAGTCGTCCTCTGATGCTTCCATTCTGTCTACACTCCCGACACCAGCAATACGGGAACAGCGCGTTAAGCCGGTGAGTTTATACGAATCGCGCCTTTCAAGTCCAGCAATTTTCCCGCAACTCCAACTTTTCACGATGAGATACACACCTGGCTTGTCTACCATAAAAGGAGTTGCTTACAATCACCTCTGTCACGTGATTTTATAGCGAGCGTGCACCAATACACTACTCGATTTGCACGCCTATAAATTGTGGACTAAGCATATAACCTAAATAGAGTTTAAAGAACTGAGTGAATATTGCGATAAATTCATTCTTTCCTGTGTGTTGTTTTTACACCGACGAGAATGGGACACTTAGGCCTTTGTAAAGTCTAATATATAAATATATATTCTTTCTTTAATTTTTCAGTGTTTTCATTTTTCGTTTCGTTTCAATTCGTTTCGTTTCGTTTACTTTCGTTTCGCACTTTACAGGTACCCAGTCTTATGAAGTCCACAAGATAATAAATGTGTTAAGCGGTTACTTCAGGTTTGTTCACAATATAGACATGTGCAGATAAACTGACATGGCTTTGTTATCCTGTAACTCTCCAAACAATGAAATGAGCGAAATTACTTATCTGTATGCCAAACGGTACCCATGGCAATAAATTCAACACTGGGCGTGTGAGGAGGCTCTGGTCAGTTGGTGTCTTAGATGTTCTGGACTGAAGCGACGTTTTCATCTAAAACCGGTTCTATAATAACCTGTGCCCGGCCGAAATGATCATACTGGCTCTTGAAAAAAAACCAAAAAAAAAACTCGTAGACTCCGTAGACTTCCTGATACAAGTAACCAAACTCTACCAACAGTGAAACAGGATTTCCCGTGTTCACTCAAGCGGCAAACACTACTTCTACTAAAAGGGATGTATATAGGTGGTTTAGGTATTTAATATTGTAATTGCCTGACACACATGCTATCCAACATATCATTTTTCATCACATGCCTCGATGCTGCAACTGTAAACTGGGGTCAAGAATGTATCTATCTTATGATCCACGAAACACTATACACGTATCTAAACACCAATGTGTTTCATGTTTCCTGCTCCCTCAGACCCGTAAACATAAAAATCGCCGAGCTTAAGTGTTCACTTATACTAAATCTTTACAATTTTTTATTTACAAGATAATAACGAGATACATCTAATACAAAATACCATTATACGGCTTCCATGCCAGCAGGTAGTAAAATTAAGCGTTGAACTTGGCAACAACAAAGACATTTAAATGGCAATGTACGTGGAAATTTCTCACACAACCAGAGTTGGTTGACAGTGATGAATAATATGAACTCATGGCCAGTGACCACGTTTTAAATACTTAAATCAGACTCAATTTAAGAATACTGCATACGCCTATATGTTTACATTTGCACTGCAGTGTCATTATATGAACCTACAAAGCTCCGTTTAGCTTCATTCAAATATGAACAGAATAGAAATCAGTACAAATACGAACTCGAGATGGATGTAAACAAACAATGCAAATCATTATTTACTTTTGTTTAAACTAGAACGAAACGTCGTGCCCTTATTTATTCACTTTAGCTTAACACACTTTATCACTTTTTGGACAGAATTTAATTAATTTTTGTGAAGATTTGAAAATATTTGCATGACCCCCTGTCCGCCATGGAAAGGTGGAAAGGTAAATTAAAGTATCAAACTACAGGTTATAGTCATATTAACATCCGCCGATTACAGGAAAATATAAAAAAAATATTTGCATCTATCTCTTCTTCAGCTTAGTAAGCTCTGACTGCGAATAAATTAGCGTATACGCAGTGAAAAAAGATTGAGCGGATTAATAAGTGCGGGAATCGGTAACATACATATAAATCATGACGTCGTTTCTTTGTGACATCACCAAACGTCAACAAGACGACGCCATTTTGAAAGGACTGATCAACACAATTTTAGCGTTTTCTCCTGTTACCCGATTATCTCATAAAAAGCTAACGTCAAGTGAGTTTTTTTTTATCTAGACTGAATATTGCGGAACTGCATGGATGCATAATTAACTTCTCCACGAGATAGGCGTACAACAAATCGCTGAAGCGTACAGCTCCAAGAACATTCGACCACGTCATCACTAACTTGAGTCAATACAAGCCGTGCTTGACAACACTAGTTAATCCAAACGTAAATTGTGGATTGTGAATATATAAATTAATTAAAAACGAAAAAGGAAAAATGTTGAGTTGTTTCTTTTAATTTTCTTAACTATACTTGTGTACTTGTGTATCTACGTAGATTTACTGGAACTATATTATCAACAGCTGCAGTAGTTACCAACGTCGCAACATGTCCCGATTTTTCTTTTTTTCGTGTGGTATGATTTTTTTTATATAAATATGAAAATTGTACCTCATTTTGACTGTATATAAAGTAGTATGCCTTCAGCTGGCAACGAACATATTCTATGGAGCGCTATCGCGATAAACATAGCAAATATTTGTTACCAACTGCGGGCAAACTGCCGTATAAGCAGTCAAAATGAGGTACAATTAAGCACTGAACTGTTCCAGATGGTAGTATACAGTCGATATGAATACAATTTGGGTGACAGATAAATATAATGCCGGCCGTTAACTTTTTCCAGCTGTATAGGCACAACTGTTAGAGCATTAAGCAAACATAACATTGTCATGTAAGAGTTAACACGGACAGGTAGGTCAGGTAAACCAGCTGTTTCAGCATGGACAACCGAACACTGAATTACTGCGAGAAGGAATGTCGTTATGCCGTTAATGAGATACCCCGTACATTTATGAATGGCAATTCAGAAGGAAATACACGCAAGACGATCATCATGTGTTCATGACATTTTAAAAAGCTCCAGACGCGATCGATTCGCTATTTGCTGACATCTGAGCAGCAAGTAAATCGCTTGAAGTGTGCCAAAATCGTCTATAATACGATTATTGAAACATAAGAAAACGTTCTGGTTTACTTTGCGCTCCATTGCGCCTGGAGCTTTTTAAAACTTTACTTGGGTGGACTACTTTGAACCCGAGGACATTTCATATTCGATTTTTGGGGCCCAGTATTTAAAATCAAATGCATACAAGGCAGGGAAATAGGCAAACAGCTTAAAATGTAAAAAAAAAAAAAAAAAAAAAGAAAAAAAAAGTAAATTCAGTTAAGTACATTAGGACAAACAACTTATTTACGAAAAGAAGAGGAAGTACACGGTGTACCTATTGATTACCTGTGGTCTATATTTTTTGTTTCCTTTACTAAGAAAATGCGTCCCAAATTACAATTGGTTGGTACAGTTTTCCAGTATCTCGCCATTAAGCCAAAGGAACGCACCAAGCAGAGTCTACTCTCACGTCATGGACAGCTCGATTGCAAAAATTGTGTCTCTACCAATAGAAAAATCAAATTATACATTTGATTTATGGCATACCGACTTATTGAATCGCTCTCTTAATAGGATCATGTTTGTATTCATCAAGTGTTAATAGTCTGAACCAAAGACCCACATACATTGTAGCACGTATCGTCAGATGTCAAGATCTACATGAATGCTCTCCGTAAAATTTCCTTCCTGAATGATCTATCATTGTCATACGTCTGTGAGTCAAGACGTCAAAAGTGTATAAATTGGTAAAATGCATAGGAAAACCAAAAGTAAATATAAGATTATAGATGGTGAAATGCGTTGACCACATACTTAAAGGTAATACAGTTTGGTTAATCAATTTGGGGTATGACATTATTTTATAAGAACGATGACTGAAACAGCTACAGGAAATCTTAAGGACTATAAGTCTACTAGCAGAGCCTACCAACCAATGAAAGTTATATAAATGAATAGGAATATCAATATGGATCTATTCATAAATCAGTATCGAACGTACCTGAAGCCTTCCTCATAGGGGCAAACGCTCTAATAAAGGTCAAAAGTAGGGTCTATAACAAGGGAGACATTAGGAAGAAAGTTGATCAGAATGAGGAGAAAATGATATTCCAAAATCCCGTCTGATTCGAATCATGCAATGGGGCAGCATGCACAACATGTCCTACCTGTCCTCAAAATGGTAAAATGTGATATACTTAAAACAATATTTCACATAACCTGGTCTGGTATTTTGAATGTGTAATGTTCTTACACTATTGCAATTGTCTTTATTTTTCCACGAGGACAAATACATGCAATGACGGTGTACAGTGAGAACGAATAAGTGTCCAAGAAATAAAGTCCATATCCCTGTCACATACAGGAATCGATCAATCAATGAATCAATCAATCAATGAATCAATCAATCAATGAATCAATCAATGAATCAATGAATCAATGAATCAATCAATGAATCAATCAATGAATCAATCAATGAATCAATGAATCAATCAATGAATGAATGAATCAATCAATGAATCAATCAATGAATCAATCAATGAATCAATGAATCAATCAATGAATCAATGAATCAATCAATGAATCAATCAATGAATCAATCAATTAATCCATCAATTAATCAATGAATCAATCAATGAATCAATCAATGAATCAATGAATCAATCAATGAATCAATCAATTAATCCATCAATTAATCAATGAATCAATCAATGAATCAATCAATGAATCAATGAATCAATCAATGAATCAATCAATGAATCAATGAATCAATCAATGAATCAATCAATGAATCAATCAATGAATCAATGAATCAATCAATGAATCAATCAATTAATCAAACAATCAATCAATCAATTTGTTAAAGTGTCATATATCACAATTACATAGCAAAAAGAATAATGCTACAAAGTATATCTTATATTAACCATGATAAAATATAGAATATTGATATCCTAAAAAAACTGTTACAACAAGTAATGTTAGATAGATAAGCAGGTAATTGGACAGCCCCTACCTACCCAACTCTCTGAAATTGTACTTACTTATGCATACATGATTAAAAGACTTCTCTCACAATTATTGCATTGAAAATATTATGTCTTTTTAAGTAGTGTTGAATAAAATGAATAAATAAACAAAATAAATACACTGCCCTCCAAAAGTTCTGTTACACTTTGAACGTTTAAATCGAATGGGTAGCCAACAAAATTTGAGAAATTGTTTGTTTTTGCTTAACGTCCTATTAACAGCCAGGGTCATTTAAGGACGTGCCAGGTTTTTGAGGTGGAGGAAAGCCGGAGTACCCGGAGAAAAACCACCGGCCTACAGTCAGTACCTGGCAACTGCCCCACGTAGGTTTTGAACTCGCAACCCAGAGGTGGAGGACTAGTGTTAAAGCGTCGGGACACCTTAACCACTCGGCCACCGCAGCCCTGTTTTGCATTTTAGAGCAATTGTAAAACAAGTTATATCAACTGACAAGTATATCGATACATCTTGTTGGTCCGGATGGAAGCGGTGAAGGATCTTACTGTGGGTAAAATATACATTATACATGTATGTCCAGTTTTCAGTAACACGACTCTCGGGGTGAATAATGTCGTAATCGTCATTAAGGATATATTGATGATTTTTGTCGGCCAACTGATTATTGTCATATAGATAATAATCAAATTAAGATTTTCATCATACAAACATAGCATTTCTGGCGTAATATTAAAGATGAAAGGAAAGTCTTATATGTTTCCTCATTACACATTGAATTTATATTGGGGTTGAATTGCTTTATTTTTCATTTTTATTGTAGCTATGAATATAATTAAGTACGCGTTGGCGATATACAATAATTCGTATTAAATTATATTTGCTTTATGTGAATAGATGACAAAGAAAGCACAATTTACGGAAATGAAATGGGGACTTTTTTCTGGCGTATTAATATTTAACTGATTATTGAGTGGAAAATCAGCACGTGATACGATGTTTTCATACTGCATTCATAGTGTTTTCATGGGAATATTTGTTGTTTTCTCTTGGAATGTTCACATAAATAACCAACACCCAGAATATGAATATATAGTTATACATATATCAGTTAAAACCGACAGTGTTATGTAAGGAAAAGAATCGTAGATTAAAATTAAATACTGTTGAAAATTCTACTAGGACTGTAACAGGTACCTGCTAAATTAAACGTGACAGTAATTCAGGAATAACAATTAACTAGAAGTGAAAGGTTTAACTCGAAGTAAAATTCAGTTCCAACAGTTAAAATTATATAGAATTTATACTCGTTACCTCGAATACATGTGATATCTCGAAGTTTTTATGACCCCCCCCCCCCCCCTCCCCCCCCCAACTAGCTTCGTGATAACAAGGTTTTACTGTACATGAATCTACAAGAGTTCTTTTAAAAATACACATCAATATTTGCTAGGATTGGAAACAGTTATTCCTTTTTTCTTCAGACCTTGTCAATATTCTTGTACACATCCTTTAAGTCTGAAAAAAACTTTTACAGAAACAAGAGAATTAAGCGTTTATGATGGAAAATAGCCGCCAACGTCATTGCTCCGGTTTTTCCTCACATGTGTCAATTTTGAGTTTAAGTAGGTGCGGATACTTTTTGTCATAACTCCGAAAAAGTGTTTTGACAACAGAAGTATGATAGAAATAGGTCTATATACCAAACAAGTATATGTACGTGCCCATCAATAACAAGGCCAACATCGTGAGGATTATATTCCTCGGGCGAAAACACCAGTGTTACATTTCTCTAATGCTAATTGGCTGTCAACGACAAATGGAAGTAGGCATCTAACGATATTCCAGACATGTCATTTGGGCATTATCTTCTCAAAATAAAAACATATTATGTTCACAAATGAACGTTTAAAACGTTGTTTAACTCGATTAGCAAACAGACGATCGAGTGTTATGTGAACTGTTCAAGTATGCGTTTCAAATACGAAACACGAATTGATGTATTGAAGGATGGATGGATGTGAAACCTTTTCACAACAATTGGAAGGGTTGAGTAAGTTCAGCTTTCGGAAATCATTCCAAATGCCATAGCAATTTCGCTATTGCCATAGCAATTTCGCTATCAAAAGCCATCTTTATCTTAATGAAAGCAAATGGTACAAAAATAATGAAGGTTCCAGAGAAGACAAATAGTAAACCCCATATTGATTAATAACATATCCATAAATGATACATTTGTTTCAATCTGAATTCAGGTGAATTGATATAATTGGATTTATTCTAAACACTTAAAGGTTTTAAGTTTGCAGCATAGTTTGGTTTGGTTTGTTTTTGTTTAACGTCCTATTAACAGCCATGGTCATTTAAGAACGTGCCAGGTTTTGGAGGTGGAGGAGAGCCGGAGTACCTGGAGAAAAACCACCGGCCTACAGTCAGTACCTGGCACGTAGGTTTCGAACTCGCAACCCAGAGGTGGAGGGCTAGTGATTAAGTGTCGGGACACCTTAACCACTCGGCCACTGCGGCCCCTTACAGCATACATGTCAGTCGGTGCATATATAACTTGTAACACAGTAACGCTGTTACGTCATCGGAATGATATGCATTGCAGCGATGCATGTTTTCTTTGAATACACTAACGAGGAAGATAATTTGGCGAAGCCTTAAAACACCTCTCCGAATAATGACGTCAGCGATAATAATGAAAGTTTCTTTGAATGGAATGAGTAAATCATTTCCGTAAATGAGATGAAAGATAGTAAAGTGTGACTTAACTGAATAAATCAGCATTCTTTTATTAGATACAGTTTTGTATGAGAGATAAAAAAAATATGAAACGAATTGTTCCTCAACAATGAAATTAGAATAGGAATAAAAAAGGTTTTTGACATTAAAGAGAATATATTGCAAATAGAGTTAATTGGACCGCTTTTATTATGACAAGAGGCTTGGAACATTTAAGGGGGCAGAAACTGCTGAATAACCAAGTAACCATGCTTCTATTTTGAAGAGAAATCCTTATCGTGAACTCAATGAGTAACAGATGTAAACAAGTGTCAAGCGGCAGATCAATTTAGAAAGTGATGCCAACCCCGGTCAATGTCCTTTCACAAAATCTATCGCGATATTTGATGAATAGTTTGTCATACCAACTTCGTGGAGCTAAAGACCTTACGTACATATTCCTGAACGGAAAATCTGTTTTGCTAACGACCTTGGGGAAGAGATTATTCTTAGGGGTATAATCACTCATTTGGATTTATTGATTTAATGCAAGGGAACTACTTCTTTTTGAGTCATTTATAAAAGATAATAAAAAGCACTGCTGAGATGTAAACAAGGATCTATATTGTTAACAGGTCAATCTCAAGCTTGAGGGTAGATAGATGAAGGAAGCTGGATTCAATCACGATCTCAATCCACTTCAGTCGGGATAAACATTCGATCACAGGAGTAGCGTAATCATCCATTTCCCCTAGGCTTTATATTGTCAATATTCATCAAATGGTGTATACGTTTGGTAGTAAACATATTTTTGGCATACGATACAATGATAATATATCGTTTCAAGGGAAAAGATTTTAAGCCTACAATTTACTACATTAAGATTGCTTCACCTTGAAACACGGCTTTGCATGATTTTATGTTTCTGATGTCATTGTGGCTTGGACACTAGGACATTTGAAAAATATATTTTTTTGAATTCATTATTCTAACGTATCAACGTAATGTTATTGGAAAGGAATGCAATATCATTGCATCATTGTGTGCGTAATAATTCCTTAATGAATCGGATTTTGTCTTGCAGCAGGTGCCATTCTCATGACCAATCGCGCATATTTCAATTCAAATTAAGTAAAAGTGTATATGCGATGATAGAGTATCAACCTGCATGAATTAAATTGACATATGTCTAACTCTGGACGACAGGTATACCTCCACTTTCACCGGAGTAAGATTGTCTTATTCCACCCTAGGGTTGAGATAGGTTAATCTCGCTTTCATTTAAGGATTGATTGTACATGAACTGCTTCGCAGTTCACTTCATTTGCAAGAGGTTCCATTCCCTTCATCAGTCCATGCAAGCAACAAAATTGACAATCAATCCTTATATTTACGTTAACCAAATTAAAAACTTCGCCACCAGATTGCAGCAATGTGACGTAAGTGCGTCACTTTGTAGCATTGTTATACTTATCGTACATGTGTGCACAGTAGTGGAACAGCAGACAGTCCGCTATTCTCGTCGCCAAGGCAACACAAACTAGCTATATATATAGATGTATAGTGCCATACACGTTTTGATTATTACGATGTTGATACACATAAATACGATATTTTCAAGGTAAAATATTCATTTATAACAAATATTTATGATATTGTATAATAAAAACTTAGCAATACCCATATAAATACGAATTTAAAGTGCAGTGTTGACAGTATAGTATGTGTGTGATTTGGTCACTCGCGACACAGGGACTCGGTTAAAAAAATGAGCACAAGGTTAACGTGACGACAGTTCAGTGAAATATCACAACATTAAAAAACAGTGTTTATATACTCTCTAAAGCCTTGAAAAAAATCGATTTTGTAAGGTTATATAATTTGAATGATTGTTGGATTTTCAGTCTTTCGATGATTTACCTAATGCGCTACGTAGGTCATGAGCTCGGTGCTATCGGGCGTGTCAGTGTTCTGTCAGATCCTGTTTTCTAAACTGTCTGCATTATACTGGCATTTTTATTAGCACATAAAGCGGCTATTCCACTTGTGTTCATATACGTTTATAACAATGTTACACAATTCACAAAGTGAAAGTGCATTCAAGTCTGAGGCGGTACAGAACTCGATCGCCATTTTAAACTCAGTGAATGTATTCACACGCGGCAAGAAAGTGATTCGTTTCTCAGAACAGAAGCACGCGACCCAAAATCTTCAACGGGAAATGAAGTGATCTGAGTTTACTATGTTCATTGAGGCGGAGCGAAGTGAAAATGTAAATATTAAGCGTTGCATGAAGACACGTCATCGATACAATAACGTGACGTCATAATTAGACAACGTTGTATTGATGATGTAAGGATGTCCCACACGGCCAAGCGACGGGGTAGGGGAACAACAATAATTCACAACAATGACTTTGACAAGCGGGATATCAGCTCAGGGAAATATGATCAAGTTGGGAAATACGAGGCTTGCCGAGAAAATGTATATTAGAAAGTAGGGGAATTATTCATCTCGATGCAATCTTGGCCATATCAGCATTTAGATATGTGAACTAAATCTGTCCTTCCAATGCCGCACACCATGGAGATGTCAAATAAAAACATGAGTTTTATTTATTTATTAAAATAGTGTTATAAAAAATAAAACCAAAAAAACCCACTTATAGTAACCACTCTAGATCAAAGCTGATGAGGGGTTAAAATCTGGGAGGAAACCAGAGTACCCAAAGAAACCCACGTATACGGGACGTTGACCTAATGCCTTTTCATGTCAGAGTGAGGAATCGAACCCCGATCGCCTAGATGGAAGGCGATGGCGTTACAACCAACAAAAGCCACCTTCCACGGGTAGACTCGATCTGATATAAAGACGATATAAAGCGTTAGAGCTACGTCAGGTTTAAAACCTTGAAGGAAAAATAAAAATGATAATAATAAAGAAGTGATTCTGCCCGATATTAAGTTGTCTGGGCCATATGATCACCACTCCCGTCATGGCTTTCGACAGCTGTTCAATAAAGTAACTACACCGCTGAGATATCAACCAAAGACCGAAAAGAACATGGAACTACTCATGGCTTTAAGTCATTGTGATATCGAGAGTAAAAATCGAGAATAGAATAAATCATCAATGTTCATCGAAAATTTATGTTCAAAATTTTTATCATAATCGCTACAAAAAGGCATGTCATGATGTTGTGTGTAATTCTCTATACTGCCCGGATGAAAACATTTATCTCTAGCAAATATATTTTGATTGGACAGTCGGTAATTAATATTTAAGTTGACTGGAAAGGATTTACGATGATATATTGCCTGTGTGTATGGTGGATTTTCCCCTCTGGATGAAATAAACATTTGAATATGACACCAGGGAAATATGTGTTGTGGATATTGATTGCTCATGATACTTCAGACACACGCCATACATTTGTATATAGGTTGTGTGGACGTTCTTCACTGAAAAATAAAAATATTTCAATTCTCTTCACTCATACTATTTAAGCGATAATCACACACTACTCTCACTATATAATATCATATAATCATATTCAAATCACTTGTATGCCGAATGGCACAGTCAGATGCTTATTTCTATACTAAAAGCAAAATGAAATTAAGCATGTATATATTGGTCTGTATTATTAGAATGCATGTCGTCAGTATACTGTGTAGATGGTAATATTCGTGGGAGTTAGTTTTGCTGTATTCTCGGACATTGAATATAGCGTGAAAAAAAATACCCAGCGAATATTCAGATATACAAACAAGTATATTTATAAATAGAAGTGTATATTGCAGAACGCTTACTTGCCGTGGTTCAACAAAATTTTACACTCGCGAATAAGGTGGACAACCGGGAAATATTAACCTCGTGAAATTTAACAAATATACAGAATGTTTCAACCTCCTACCAATGTAACATTTATTACGGAAAGTGTTTAACACAATGCAGTTAGTTCATATCTTTATAATCTTAATCAATGGATTTTTTTAAATATATTTTAATATACCCTATTGACGTTTACCCGGTATAAGAGAAAATGAACAGTCGAATTTGTTTAAGTTTTCAAATTTGTTATTGTTAATTTTTTTCTGAAACTGCTATGAAAATAGAACTTGCTTCAGTTATTAAGTTCCGGCTACATGAACGAAACCAAGACACTTTATCATGTACCGTAGAGGAATTACTTCCAGTGGTTCCTGCGCTGCCAGCTATTTGTAAGTATCACGTGACCAAATTACATGCAGAGATAACCACTTCAACCGTAGGGAAATTGGGATCAAAATGATCGATCCTTTTTAATCTAACAAATATTGATGCCAAACAGTTTTAGTTATGCATTCCCAGCATGCACCCTACATGCCTTGATAATAGTTCCACATACGACTTTTCCCGGATTTGACCTAGATTTGTATGGCGGATGTCGCTGTGACCTAGATTTGTATGGCAGGTGTCGCTGTGACCTAGATTTGTATGGCGGGTGTCGCTGTGACCTAGATTTGTATGGCGGGTGCCGTCGGTGAAACACAAGACGCTGACTCTTCCGGAGTACTCGGTCTAATTATCTTTGTGGGTTTTTTTTCCAGAAATCTCCTGTAATTCTATATTATATTTATATTTTTAATCGATATTGATTTTGTATTATCGTTTGGTTATTATGTCGGTACTCTTCCTTGTCAGTTAAGCTATATATAATTTGAATTCCTACCTATTCAGTCATATGAATATCGCTTTGTCTGTAATCTGTTTGTTGATAAAAGTCGTCCTTACATGATCTCACGACTTTATTTGATAAATCCACCAAACTACAGGGACATTGTTTAAAGTTATTAGCAAAGCGTCCTGTTATTCCCCATAGTCAATAGCTTCGTGAACTTTTGTCCCGCTATGCCGTTATATTGATTAATTGTACCTTCAAAATCCTGAAGAGGTATGAAAAAAATGAAAACCTTTGGGTATCGCCTTCACGCGCTTTGATTTAATTTTCTTTTCTTTGTACCGAATAATTCTGAATTATATTGCATTGACAAGTCAAAGATGCCTAAATTGTTTTGATTTTTTTATCGCTGCATCTTCTTGAGCTACAATTGATTGAAATTCAGTATTTTTTTTTATCTTTCAGTTACAAAATCAAGAGTTCTAATTGCGTGACGGAGTTTGCTGACATATCCGGGTTTTGCAGCTCTTCCATCGGTGACATTTCAGCGGGCACGAATCTCCAGCTTTTATTGAAGACGACTTCATATGAAGATTCTTTGTTTGTCACTTATCAAGCTAGGGTTTAGTCCGAGAATATCCCCAAAGGCAGAGGTTTTGTTTCCCGTTACTCAACTGGCTTTACTTGTCTGACATGTCTTTATATCAGCCATAATGTCTCCCACTCACACCGGGCCACCAAGACAGTTCTACATTAAGGGGTCACTGCCTTACTTTTATTTTTCAGGCCTGGAATATTTCCTTACAACAATCTTCGTCTGTTTTAATTGATATAGCTATAAAATATGTAAATAAACAACGTAAATATTTGTTACCTGGAGTATAACGCGGAAAAAGGTCTTTCTTTATGTTGAAAAGCGATAGGTACAATATTAATGAGTTTGCAGAAAACAATATTCAATTTCTCCTTAAATACGTTGATGACAGCGAGAATTTAAACAATGTTAGGCATTCTATATTCATTTAGTCACTTTGAAAATAATTTCCTTGAAAACTAGACACGTATTTTATGTCTAAATATAAAAGATACCATGACTTTAACGAAGTTTTGTGTAACTTATTATATTCCGTTGCTGTGTTCGCTCGCAAATATGTGTCAGTATACGTTATCTAATTTGGTTTTTTTTTTTGGGGGGGGGGTGGTAAAAAGTATCAAATGGTGCTTCATGTCACCTGAACGAAAACAAAAACAGCTAGGGGTAGACACAACTTCGAGGAATAAAAGCCAGCTGCATAATCAAAACAGAAGTTATTTAATCATTTAAGGATGTACTTTACCTATTACGTTTGTTTATGACAACATTATTTTGATTATTAAGATTTGTTTTGTCTTAAATCTAATCATATTTTATAATTATGTTGATACAGCAGCTGCTTTCGTGAAATGATTTCAATAAAGCTGACATTTAAGTTTCGCCAGACAAAATGTAAGGAATAGTTCGGAGGTAAAGTCAGGCATTTTCAGATAGCTGGTAAATTATGATTTTATTAATGAAATATCAAATACATGCTTGTTTATATTCTTACTATCCCCGTCTCTTGCTTTTTCTTGATACTTCCGGTTTGAGGTAATGTATAACGATTAAAATCGTATGAAGTTCCGGATAGATTTTTCGTAATGATTTTGGTCGAAAATTTTCTTTAGAGTTCTAACACCCACAGTGCAAAAGAAATTCAAACTCATTATTCGCGCTGTATATTAAATTGATTTTAGATTTAGGGAAAGCACTGCATGCATTATAAAAATCAATCATAAAAGATTGCTGAGAGAGGTCATTTTAACACCACTAGCTTAACACACGAAAAGTACATCTAGCCATTTTGAATCAGCGCTCTACACAGTCTTGTCATGAATTTGTGTCTGATGCAGAGCTGATTCGATAAAAACACCGCTCTATCCGCCAAAGCGGCAGGCAGCGGTGCGTGGTTATAAACCGGTAATGGATGAAACGAGTGTTCTTTATCTGAAAGGGAAATCTTTTAGAAGAAAGCTGTACGGATTATCCTAGCTTGAGGTATATATAACTACGGTATTACCGCTGGGAAACCTACTTCACTGTTTCATTGTCTGAGTTCTAAATCTGCCTATACAAACACGCGGCGGTTCGCCAACCATTAGTGTAACTAAGTGATTATACAGGAAACACGTCATGATGATATTTGGAACAGTTTATGGCTGATTTTAGTAGATATTATCATCTGATGTAAAGTTTCTCCAATCGAAATAATTAGATTTATAAATACATTCTCCATTTCTTAAATTTACTTTTTTAATCGTCATCATCATCATCATCATCATCATCATCATCATCATCATCATCATCATCATCATCATCATCGTCGTCGTCGTCGTCGTCACCGTCACAACCACCACCACCATCATCATCATCATCATCATCATCATCAGTTACAACTTATTTCTGCACATGAGATAATTACCACTAGCATCATCCTCATCATAACGTGAACTTGATAAAATGACAAAAGGGGAGCTCTAAGGAAACACAACAATTGAAAAGAAGGCAACATAAAACAAAGCTTGCCTCCTTCATCACAGTAGGCAAAGTATTGTTTGAGTCATCACAAACTGAAGACTGAACATCTTCTCAGGCAGAGTGGAAATCGTGATATTAAGCGGAGTTTAGGTAGTAAATCCCCCTTGATTTCCTGCGATTTGAAGTCTGTGTTTCCAGAACAGTTTGACATAGAGGAGGCAATCTGCCATATGTACGGATAGTGGGTCAACCGGATTAGCGACGTCTGGAATAACAAGTCATTAGTTATCAAAGCATCACATCCTTACGTAGATGTCAGCGACCGATCATGCTCGTTGATATTCATTGACTTCCGGAAGTCAGGGCTATTAATCAAAATCATTCTTATAGGAATATGTTAGAGATTACTTAAAGAATACTTCATCTCTTAAGGTAGCAATGTTTCTAAATACTGACTTTCCAGAAAATTTATTTTCATTTAAACAAATTTTGAGGAAAAAAAAAAAAAAAAAAAAGGCATCAAATGAATAGACACTTTTACTTAAACTACATATGTATCCTCGCTAAAATTACATTTAAAATGATTTTGGCTACAGTGTACACATAATAAAATAAAACAGATAAGAGGATAAATGATATTACAAAGAAACCGTTGTGAATTCTGAAAATGATAGAAATGATATTTAAGGAAAAGAACAATATCAAGGTTAGGTTTGAATTTCAAAGAATATCAGTTATATATTTCAGGCGAATAAGGAACAGATCGACGAAGAAAAAATGTTCAATGAAACGCTAACATTAAAAATTATATAAGATAGGATAAAAACAAATGTATATGAATTTAAGATGAGCAATTTTGGCACGCTTAGAGGACCAGAAACAAAAGGAGCAACAAACTGAAGGAACGACAGCAATAGTAACTGAGGGGCAACAAACTGAAGGAACGACAGCAATAGTAACTGAGGGGCGACAAACTGAAGGAAAGACAACAATAGTAACTGAGGGGCAACAAACTGAAGGAATGACAACAATAGTAACTGAGGGACAACACACTGAAGGAACGACAACAATAGTAACTGAGTGACAACAAACTGAAGGAACGACAGCAATAGTAACTGAGGGGCAACAAACTGAAGGATCGACAACAATAGTAACTGAGGGGCAACAAACTGAAGGAATGACAGCAATAGTAAATGAGGGGCAACACACTGAAGGAACGACCGCAATAGTAACTTAGGGGCAACAAACTGAAGGGAAGATAGCAATAGTAGCTGAGGGGCAACACACTGAAGGAACGACAACAAAAGTAACTGAGGGGCAACAAACTGAAGGAAAGACAACAAAAGTAGCCGAGGGGCAACAAACTGAAGGGAAGATAGCAATAGTAGCTGAGGGGCAACACACTGAAGGAACGACAGCAATAGTAACTGAGGGGTAACAAACTGAAGGAACGACATCAATAGTAGCTGAGGGGCAACAAACTGAAGGAAAGACAACAATAGTAGCTGAGGGGCAACAAACTGAAGGAACGACCGCAATAGTAACTGAGGGGCAACAAACTGAAGGAACGACCGCAATAGTAGCTGAGGGGCCACAAACTGATGGAACGACAGCAATAGTAACTGAGGGGCCACAAACTGAAGGAAAGACAACAATAGGAACTGAGTGGCGACAAACTGAAGGGAAGATAGCAATAGTAACTGAGGGGCAACAAACTGAAGGAACGACAGCAATAGTAACTGAGGGGCGACAAACTGAAGGGAAGATAGCAATAGTAACTGAGGGGCGACAAACTGAAGGAACGACAACAATAGTAACTGAGGGGAAACAAACTGAAGGATCGACATCAATAGTAACTGAGTGGCGACAAACTGAAGGAAAGACAACAATAGTAACTGAGTGGCGACAAACTGAAGGAGCGACAGCAATAGTAACTGAGGGGCAACAAACTGAAGGAGCGACAGCAATAATAACTGTGGGGCAACAAACTGAAGGAACGACAGCAATAGTAACTGAGGGGAAACAAACTGAAGGAGCGACAGCAATATTAACTGAGGGGCAACAAACTGAAGGAACGACAGCAATAGTAACTGAGGGGCAACAAACTGAAGAAACGACAGCAATAGTAACTGAGGGGCAACAAACTGCAGGAGCGACAACAATAGTAACTGAGGGGTAACAAACTGAAGGAACGACAGCAATAGTAACTGAGGGGCAACAAACTGCAGGAGCGACAAAAATAGTAACTGAGGGGTAACAAACTGAAGGAACGACAGCAATAGTAACTGAGGGGCAACAAACTGCAGGAGCGACAACAATAGTAACTGAGGGGCGACTAACTGAAGGAAAGACAACAATAGTAACTGAGGGGCAACAAACTGATGGAACGAGAACAATAGTAACTGAGGGGCGACAAACTGAAGGAAAGACAACAATAGTAACTGAGGAGCAACAAACTGAAGGAAAGACAACAATAGTAACTGAGGGGCGACAAACTGAAGGAGCGACAGCAATAGTAACTGAGGGGCAACAAACTGAAGGAGCGACAGCAATAATAACTGTGGGGCAACAAACTGAAGGAACGACAGCAATAGTAGCTGAGGGGCAACACACTGAAGGAACGACAGCAATAGTAACTGAGGGGTAACAAACTGAAGGAACGACATCAATAATAGCTGAGGGGCAACAAACTGACGGAAAGACAACAATAGTAGCTGAGGGGCAACAAACTGAAGGAACGACCGCAATAGTAACTGAGGGGCAACAAACTGAAGGAACGACCGCAATAGTAACTGAGGGGCCACAAACTGATGGAAGGACAGCAATAGTAACTGAGGGGAAACTAACTGAAGGAACGACAACAATAGAAACTGAGGGGAAACTAACTGAAGGAACGACAACAACAGTAACTGAGGGGAAACTAACTGAAGGAACGACAACAATAGAAACTGAGGGGCAACAAACTGAAGGAACGACAACAACAGTAACTGAGGGGAAACTAACTGAAGGAACGACAACACTAGTAACTGAGGGGCGACAAACTGAAGGAACGACAGCAATAGTAACTGAGGGGCAACACACTGAAGGAACGAACTTAATAGTAACTGAGGGGCGACAAACTGAAGGAACGACAACAATAGTAACTGAGGGGCAACAAACTGAAGGAACGAACTTAATAGTAACTGAGGGGCGACAAACTGAAGGAAAGACAACAATAGTAACTGAGGGGAAACTAACTGAAGGAGCGACCGCAATAGTAACTGAGGGGCAACAAACTGAAGGAGCGACAGCAATAGTAACTGAGGGGCAACACATTGAAGGAACGACAACAAAAGTAACTGAGGGGCAACAAACTGAAGGAACGACAGCAATAGTAACTGAGGGGAAACTAACTGAAGGAACGACCGCAATAGTAACTGAGGGGCAACAAACTGAAGGAGCGACAGCAATAGTAACTGAGGGGAAACTAACTGAAGGAGCGACATCACTAGTAACTGAGGGCAACAAACTGAAGGAACGACAGCAATAGTAGCTGAGGGGCAACGAACTGAAGGAATGACAGCAATAGTAACTGAGGGGCAACAAACTGCAGGAACGACAGCAATAGTAACTGAGGGGCAACAAACTGAAGGAAGGACAGCAATAGTAACTGAGGGGAAACTAACTGAAGGAACGACAACAATAGAAACTGAGGGGAAACTAACTGAAGGAACGACAACAACAGTAACTGAGGGGAAACTAACTGAAGGAACGACAACAATAGAAACTGAGGGGCAACAAACTGAAGGAACGACAACAACAGTAACTGAGGGGAAACTAACTGAAGGAACGACAACACTAGTAACTGAGGGGCGACAAACTGAAGGAACGACAGCAATAGTAACTGAGGGGCAACAAACTGAAGGAACGACAGCAATAGTAGCTGAGGGGCAACGAACTGAAGGAATGACAGCAATAGTAACTGAGGGGCAACAAACTGCAGGAACGACAGCAATAGTAACTGAGGGGCAACAAACTGAAGGAAGGACATCAATAGTAACTGAGGGGAAACTAACTGAAGGAACGACAACAATAGAAACTGAGGGGAAACTAACTGAAGGAACGACAACAACAGTAACTGAGGGGAAACTAACTGAAGGAACGACAACAATAGAAACTGAGGGGCAACAAACTGAAGGAACGACAACAACAGTAACTGAGGGGAAACTAACTGAAGGAACGACAACACTAGTAACTGAGGGGCGACAAACTGAAGGAACGACAGCAATAGTAACTGAGGGGCAACACACTGAAGGAACGAACTTAATAGTAACTGAGGGGCGACAAACTGAAGGAACGACAACAATAGTAACTGAGGGGCAACAAACTGAAGGAACGAACTTAATAGTAACTGAGGGGCGACAAACTGAAGGAAAGACAACAATAGTAACTGAGGGGAAACTAACTGAAGGAGCGACCGCAATAGTAACTGAGGGGCAACAAACTGAAGGAGCGACAGCAATAGTAACTGAGGGGCAACACATTGAAGGAACGACAACAAAAGTAACTGAGGGGCAACAAACTGAAGGAACGACAGCAATAGTAACTGAGGGGAAACTAACTGAAGGAACGACCGCAATAGTAACTGAGGGGCAACAAACTGAAGGAGCGACAGCAATAGTAACTGAGTGGCAACACACTGAAGGAACGACAACAAAAGTAACTGAGGGGCAACAAACTGAAGGAACGACAGCAATAGTAACTGAGGGGCAACGAACTGAAGGAATGACAGCAATAGTAACTGAGGGGCAACAAACTGCAGGAACGACAGCAATAGTAACTGAGGGGCAACAAACTGAAGGAAGGACAGCAATAGTAACTGAGGGGAAACTAACTGAAGGAACGACAACAACAGTAACTGAGGGGAAACTAACTGAAGGAACGACAACAATAGAAACTGAGGGGCAACAAACTGAAGGAACGACAACAATAGAAACTGAGGGGAAACTAACTGAAGGAACGACAACAACAGTAACTGAGGGGAAACTAATTGAAGGAACGACAACAATAGAAACTGAGGGGCAACAAACTGAAGGAACGACAACAACAGTAACTGAGGGGAAACTAACTGAAGGAACGACAACAATAGTAACTGAGGGGCAACAAACTGAAGAAACGACAGCAATAGTAACTGAGGGGAAACAAACTGAAGAAACGACAGCAATAGTAACTGAGGGGAAACTAACTGAAGGAGCGACATCACTAGTAACTGAGGGCAACAAACTGAAGGAAGGAAAACAATAGAAACTGAGGGGCAACAAACTGAAGGAGCGACAGCAATATTAACTGAGGGGCAACAAACTGAAGGAGCGACAGCAATAGAAAACGAGGGACAACAAACTGAAGAAACGACAGCAATAGTAACTGAGGGGCAACAAACTGAAGGAAAAACAGCAATAGTAACTGAGGGGCGACAAACTGAAGGAATGACAACAATAGTAACTGAGGGCAACAAACTGAAGGAACGACAGCAATAGTAACTGAGGGGCAACAAACTGAAGGAACGACAGCAATAGTAACTGAGGGGCAACAAACTGAAGGAACGACAGCAATAGTAACTGAGGGGCAACACACTGAAGGAACGACAACCATAGTAACTGAGGGGCAACAAACTGAAGAAACGACAGCAATAGTAACTGAGGGGCAACAAACTGAAGGAACGACAACCATAGTAACTGAGGGGCAACAAACTGAAGAAACGACAGCAATAGTAACTGAGGGGCAACAAACTGAAGGAACGACAACCATAGTAACTGAGTGGCGACAAACTGAAGGAACGAACTTAATAGTAACTGAGGGGCAACAAACTGAAGGAAAAACAGCAATAGTAACTGAGGGGCAACAAACTGAAATAAAGACAACAATAGTAACTGAGGAGCAACAAACAGAACGAACGACTGCAATAGTAACTGAGGGGCAACAAACTGAAATAAAGACAACAATAGTAACTGAGGGACAACAAACTGAAGAAAAAACAATGCGACAAACTGAAAATAAGCTATACACTCACAGTTGATGCTACTCTGTATAAGAAAATCCGGTAAGGAGAAAGAAATAATTAGGCATTGAATACAACATAAGAAAGCATGAATCAAACAAAATAGTAAAGAAATTGGCATTAGGCCTTAGTCAACTCCAGTCTGCGTCGGAGAGAACGATGGACCATGAAATTTCACTTGTAAAGATATATTGCTAGCTTTCAGCGGTATTCTGGTAGGAAACCTCTACAGATCACACATGAAAAAAATCTGTGTTTCTTTGCATGTTTGGACTTTCTATAAAAGGATCAAGCTATCATACCAATACAAATGCCATTTACAGGGTAAAATGATTTATTCGTGGGCCATTGTTTATTTATTGGATAACGTAAAATCGACCAGATATAAATAAATGAGCCACGTACATTACATTAAGATGTTTGATTGAAAACAGCGGCTGATGCATTGATATAATTGCCTACCACCACTCAGGGCTGTGACGTGGTTGCTTGGCGTTTGTTGTTGTGATAAGATTGATCGCCGGAAGTTTCTGAGAGACAATTGATTAGACTAACGGTGTCTTTACGATTACCATGGAGTATAGAGTGCCACAACTTGGCGTGTCATTGCCACAATATCGAAACTAGCATGAATATAATATCCGAGAATTAGAGGGTGGGCGTGGAAGACGGCGACGACATTCTCAAGCCGTGACTTGTTTATCGTTGGTCCGGAAGGACTTTAAAAAAAAAACGCAGCAGACTCGAGGTTTTTTGCCATTTATTTGTTTGTGAATTACATACTAAGCAGAAAAACACAGCGCAAATAAGTCTCATGGGTATACAATTCGATACCACGCAGACTCGTACACGCTACTTTGGACATATTTGAATTGTTGGTCAACAATAAGCTGTTTTATTATTGCAGACGTCTACAGTTTCAACCCTTGTGACTCGTGTGCTACAATTTTCTGCCCATGAATCCGCATGTTACCATTTTCAGTCAGCACATCGCCATAACCGACTAGTTTGCTGTCTGCCGTTGCAATTCGTGCGTATCTACTGGTACAAGCAATTTGATATCAAGCATAATTGCTCATGCTATGCTCATGGTATGACCATGTGCTTGATTATTACACTCATTGATATCTGATATA
This sequence comes from Pecten maximus, assembly GCF_902652985.1. Classification (NCBI taxonomy): domain Eukaryota; kingdom Metazoa; phylum Mollusca; class Bivalvia; order Pectinida; family Pectinidae; genus Pecten; species Pecten maximus. The sequence goes on along the minus strand of NC_047019.1, from coordinate 5,006,006 downwards.
ATTGGATTATTTATTTAGAAACATTTTTTTTCCACATGTATAGTGCATACTCGTAATAGTACACCATAAACATAATTTGTGAAAATATCTTCGTTCATCTAGAGATAACGATAGCTAATCGTGTTGGATTTGTGATTATAATGCAATATTTGTGAATAAACATGGCTAACTTTTCAAACGTGACAGATATTTCTGGAATTTTCATCAATGTTTCTGGGAATTTGACCAATGTTTCGGTCGATATAGCGAAGACAATGGGTCCCAGACATAGGGATATGTTCACAGTACTTCTTCTCAACTTTCTGTACGTCGCTATCTTCGTGTCTGGATTAGTTGGAAATACTTGTACTTGTATTGTGATTGCAAAAAATGCATTCATGAAAACAGAAACCAATTGCTACCTGTTCAGCTTGGCCATCTCAGATCTTCTCATCATTGTTTTAGGTAAGTCGGATTATTTTTTACCTCAGCATCATTCTGTAGATATAAATACAAGTATTTTTTTTTTATCTATTTTGTAAAATATAGACAAACAGATAGTGTTGTATGGCTATGGTACAAATATATAACATTATATAAATATATAATCAGTATTATCTCTTATAGATATAAAGGAAAAGGAATATGTATATAAGTACAAATGTATCGCAATATACGTAGTATACATTCATATATAAATGCATTTCATTTTACAGACTTAGGTACACATGAATTACATTGTATATAGGTATAGATACAAATGTATTATATTGTATGGATATAGGTAAAACTGTGTTACATTGTAAAGGTATATGTACAAATGAATTACACTGTAAATATATAGGTACAATTGTATTAAACTGTATAGGTTAAGATACAAATATATTACGTTGTATAGGTATAGGTACAAATGTATTACATTGTATAGGTACAAATGTATTATATTGTATAGATACAAATGTATTACATTGTATAGATACAAATATTACACTGTATAATATAAATACAAATGTATTTCATTGTATAGATACAAATGTATTACATTGTATAGGTACAAATGTATTATATTGTATAGATACAAATGTATTACATTGTATAGATACAAATATTACACTGTATAGTATAAATAAAAATGTATTTCATTGTATAGATACAAAGGTATTACATTGTATAGATTTAGGTACAAATGTGCTACATTGTATATGTATAATAGGTACAAATGTATTACACTGTATAGTATAGGTACAAAAGGAATTACATTGTATATATACATGTAGGTACAAATTTGTTACATTGAAAAGATAAAAGATACAAAAGCGTTACGTTGACAGACAAGATAACAAGCTATTAAGATATAAAGATAAAAGGTTCGGTGTATTTGTTTCGTTGTATAGAATCACACGCATATACTGTTGAACAGACAAAGGTACCCATTGTTATATAGAATTACACATGCGTTGCAATTTTAAAGATATCAGCATAAACTAATACATATATACATTGTACATTATGTAGACATATCCATATATGCCAATGTGTTATAACTACATTCAATAAAATAGTTATCTCGAACTATGATAACTCAAAACATTGCTTGACTCGAAGAAAAATTCAGTTCCAACAATTAAAATATTTGTAAAACATGCCCAGCCAAATTTGACTAACGAGATTTTTTTAAAAATATTTTTAAATATTTAATATATCGTCGAGCTAAGTATGTGCAAAAAAAAGTGTGCAATGTTATAGACATAATACTTATTAAGGGTATTGTGACGTCATATGAACTCCCTGTACAATTACCATTGTCTGTGCGAAAGGCATCAATTACCTTCTAGCAAATGATATTTGGTTCGTATGCCTACTTGGAAGCATATATTTATAATTTTTATATATACAATAATCTTATTGTGTAAATTATTATTGGGAATAAATAAAATCTATTCAGCGCTCGGACAATACACAGCCAAGCCTGTGTACGGGTTCCACAACCCACGCGTGGTAAAGGCCGGGCGTTCCCTATGGTGCTTATCCATTGTGATAGGATGGTAATTCACTTAACGCCTTAAGAACAACATTACCACTGCCAAATCATGTTATTATAATTCCTATCTTCCTATCCCCAAGAGAGAGTAAGTTCAAGGACATACATTACAGAAGGTCGGAGTGTAGCCCTAGGAAATTGTCTACCGCATTTTCATTAATCGTTTTATGATTCCACTAGTTATCATTTATGATTCTGTGTCGTAATGAAAATGAAAAGTTAATTCGCTTGTGTGGTATATTAATGTAGTAATAGTGAAGATGCAATATAGTATTAAAGGAATATTTCCTACAAATTTGGGTTCCATTTTTTTTTTTAATTTGTAGAAAAGCATCTCTCATGTTTCTCATTTACCTTATAAACAAACACGATATCTTATTTGTGGAAGTTCTTAGCAATATATATCGAATTACAACTCCCATAAACACTTGCATGCGTCAAGACAGCTTTACGTTCAACCGGAACCCCTCGAAATTTTCTACGATAGCAGATGTAGGAGAGATGTTCCGAATGGTTTATACTGTATTCCGCAATGCGCTATGGTAAGTCGGTCTCATTATAGAATATCCAGCCATTTTGCTTGTTCAAATTGACAATAGTGCACTTGGTACTTCTTGACGCATGCTAATTTTCCCGACAGAATTTTCTTCAGAAAAAAAAACAACAAAAAAAACTACAGGGACCTCATCAGGTCTGGTTGATAGGATGAGCTATAAATCTGTAATACTTTCTCTTGCTTCAACGACAATTGTACAATGTTTTGTTTGTGGGATGAAACATTGCCATAAATAAGAGGTATCAACTGTGATTCTTCGTGTAAATGTTGTTGACATCCTTAGCACTTTGCCCCTGCATTAAGCACTTGTTCGTATATTTTACACTTTTTCTGTATCATTAACACTTTGTCCGTATATCTAACCCTTTGTCCCTATATTTAGCACTTTGTCCCTATATTTAGCACACTGTCCCTATATTTAGCACTTTGTCCCTATATTTAGCACTTTGTCCCTATATTTAGCACATTGTCCCTATAACTAATACTTCGTCCCTGTATTTAGCATTTTGTCCTTATGCTTAACACTTTGTCCCTGTATTTAGCACTTTGTCCCTATAGCTAACACTTTGTCCCTATATCTAGCATTTTGTCCCTATATTTAGCACTTTGTCCCTATAACTGACACTTTGACCCTATATTTAGCACTTTGTTACCATATTCAGAACTTTGTCCCTATATTTAGAACTTTGTTTCTATATTTAGCACTTTGTCCAAATAAACCCCGTATGTAACTCAGAAAGTTTGATCAAGTTACAATTACCAACCTTTCAGAAGGTTTTTAGCAGAATTCAAATGCTTAACTTGTTGTTCAGTAGTCAACAAATTGGAGACCCATCGGACACTAAATTGATTTCTTTCTTCTTAATTTAAAAACATTGACATCTGAAATATATCTCGAAAACAAGGAAGTTCCTTATTAACCCCAAAACAACTTTTTTTTATGCTGAAAAACCTGGACTGTCTGACCATCTAACAACAGTACTCAATAAAACGATATAAGTACCACGTGTACTGCACAGCTCTGCATGTATAAGTTTTGAATGTATATATAAAGTTCAGTGAGGAGTTTTAATAAAGACGTATATTTCAAACTTAATCTCATTCTTCATTTTAGCATTAAAATCTAATTATCCCTGTCCCTGATCAGGAGTGAATATCACCCATTAATGTCTTACCTGCTGAATTCTTGTGGAGTTGTATTACATCTCTTTAATGTCTTATAGGTGTGCCAAGGCGCTGTGTTTTTGCATTGCCTGTTCGTATCGGAACCGTGTAGTGATAGATTTTGTGAATGGCCCTTCGCTTTCTGAATTCTTAATTCTGCTGATTTTTTTTATCATTGTATACGTCTTTTAAGGAACGTTGCCACAATGTTTCCAATGATAACACCGATCCAATTTTTGTTTATTGGCAAAGCGTACGATAGTGTATATACATTTCAAGATCGTTCTGTCGGGGCAATCTAGACTATTATCTAGACCACAGGCGCTTGCATAGAAAATGTGATTTAAAAAAAATGTCTGATATGACAGTGGTATGTGTATTCTGTAAAGTCTAAGTACTTTAAAGAGTACACATACATGTACCACAGCCATATCAAACATTGTTTGAAAATCACATTTTCTATACAAGCGCCTGTGGTCTAGACTAATGGCAGTAACATACACGCCACGGTATCCGGATCTCTTTGGGTTTTACCTTTAGTTTACTCATTTCCTTATTTTATTTAACGATCGATGGATTCTTTTCCTGTTATTTCAACGTATATTCCGTTCATGTTGTCAAATTTGTTTCCACTTCCTGGTTGGAAGTTCGGCCATGCCATTGAAGACGTGGTTAAGATATTTCACAAAGCGAGAAAGAGCATTACAACTTCAGCTTGCAGACTTTGAGCTTAAATTCCCTACCTCAAATGTCGGTTCATTTTCATGTTTAATATAAAGTCACAACAGACCTTTGAAATATCGTCAGTGCTCTTTACTTTAATGCTATTTAAGGATTGAATCTTGATTTGGTCGATTTCATGGGGTCATGAATTGAGTTGCTCTTGAGACAAATTTAATGAACTGCCTCGCAGTTCATGTTGAATTTGTCTCAAGAGCAACTCAATTCATGATCCCATGAAATCGACCAAATCAAGATTCAATCCTAATATTTCAATTGTTGTTTTTTGTTTTTTTGGTTTTTTTTTAAACAAAAAGTCGGCCTAGATATTAATGTCTCGACGCTTGTGCAAGCCCAAATGGGGAAAAGCCCGAGGAGTTCCGGATTGTGCATGTCTAGTCAGTCGAGAAAAATAGTCCGCAATTTTAGGATTAAAAACAGCATTATTTTGTCAAAATAGAAGTATCTAGCATATCTGGTCTTTCATAAAATGCTAGAATACATTATAAATTTGATAATTTTAATAATTGTTCCATGTTTATAACAACAATGTAGAAAAAGTGAAATAGTTCCGCGGAAGGATTTTAACCATGTATTCATACGCACTGTTCAGTGTTAATCTGGTCAAATTCATGAGCAAATGAAACAGATTTGGTAGTTTCATTGAGTCCAACTTGAGTAGAAATTGAAATATTTGAATAACAAAACTGCCCAGTATTGATTGCATGGATCCGTACACATTATCGGCTTTACTGAGATATGGTGCAATGTGCGATTTTGTAACAGTTTTCTAGCAAGGTCAAATGAAGGACGTATCGATAATAATTCAACGTACTGCAGCAGCTGGCAAGACAGTGCAACGTAAAACCAACTAAAATCACATTATGTAGATTCGGTGTTCATTTCCTTCCGGAAAATATCTTTCAGAGTTTTTTTTTATTCAATTATCCCAGAAACGCAGACGACACATACACTGTATATCAATTTCTCCATTGTCTAATACATAAACATTACAATGTGTTTATAGCGATACGTAAGCAACGCAACAGACAATTGTATAGGTAAATAATGAGGCTGTAGTGGTCAATGTCCTCAGTCGAACACTTTATACCATATAATAGAACGCTTCTGATTCTTGATGCAGAACAGGCATATAATTATCTGCCTTGTGTCTTTCCTTTCGGCAATTCAATTAATATATGTACGTCTGCTTATTATTAAGTATTTATGAGCAAGACGAAACAACAACAACAACGACGACAACAACAACAGTTTGTACAGTAGACGACAGCCAAAATGAACAGTTGTGGGTATCTATATTAAATTAAACTATTTCTTATTACAGCAAATTTGTATATATGTTTATGGTATTTGGATGAAGCGCGCGACTTACTTATATGCCAGTTGTATATGCACTAAAAAAGCATGCATTGTATGAAATTGGAAACGTAAATACACATGTATAACTAAACTCCCTATCTTCCTACCTCGTCTTGCAGACTTGTATCGAGATAAAACTTATCTTAATTGGAATAAATTTGTTGTATCATGTGGCGTCATATGTAAAACGTATAATTAAACATCATGTTTGGTGCGGAGTAGAAGACGCTTGTCCCCTTGAACGTCTGGGTCCTATTCTTTCTGAGCTCTTCCGGGTCCCCAGTACAATCTTTGTTTGGTCAACATGTTGTACCTACAAATGGGTACTTTATTGGGGTTTTTTTAATTATGAATACGATTTCATTTGTTCTTTGATAATCCTTTGATAATTGTTTTTGGGTAATATTTACATTTTCACTTCGCTCCGCCTCAATGAACACAGTAAACTCAGATCACTTCATTTCCCGTTGAAGATTTTGGGTCGCGTGCTTCTGTTCTGAGAGACGAATCACTTTCTTGCCGGCGTGTGAATACATTCACTGAGTTTACAATGGCGATCGAGTTCTGTACCGCCTCAGACTTGAATGCACTTTCACTTTGTGAATTGTGTAACATTGTTATAAACGTATATGAACACAAGTGGAATAGCCGCTTTATGTGATAATAAAAATGCCAGTATAATGCAGACAGTTTAGAAAACAGGATCTGACAGAACACTGACACTCCCGATAGCACCGAGCTCATGACCTACGTAGCGCAGTAGGTCTAACATTAGCTGTATCTCGAATGCCATGCTTAATACCATTTCACAGGTCACAGAAAATAAAGCTCAATTTAAACACTATTTAACAACACAAAACGTAGCAGAAGTATGCTATATCGAGAACAGGGACATATGTTTTATTGTCGTAATTTTACTCAATCTAAACATATGGAGGACACAAGTTTCCAGCCGTCGAATACCGCCAATTTTCAAATCAATGTTTCTTTACTTACTATCATCAGAATTTACATTCCAAAACGCCAGTGCGACAATGAAATCCAATATTTCAAGAACACCATGAATATCACCAGCTAACCTGCGACTAAAATCCACATTGCTACACTTTTTCTCGAGCTCTGAATATCCCGGCTATTAGACTGCATCACATCATTTTTTTTAACATAGTCCCTGTGTCTCGAGTGACCAAACCACACACATACTATACTGTCAACACTGTACTTTAAATTCGTATTTATATGGGTATTGCTAAGTTTTTATTATACAATATCATAAATATTTGTTATAAATGAATATTTTACCTTAAAAATATCGTATCTATGTGTATCAACATCGTAATAATCAAAACGTGTATGGCACTATATTTTGTGTTGTCTTGGCGACGAGAATAGTTGACTGTCTGCTGTTCCACTACTGTGCACACATGTACGATAAGTATAACAATGTTACAAAGTGATGCACTTACGTCACACTGTTGCGACCGAATTTTGCAATCTGGTGGCGAAGTTTAAAATTTGGTTAACGTAAATATAAGGATTGATTGTCAATTTTGTTGCTTGCATGGAAGGGAAGTGAACCTCGTGCAAATGGTACATGAACTGCTTCGCAGTTCACTTCATTTGCACGAGGTTCACTTCCCTTCATCAGTCCATGCAAGCAACAAAATTGACAATCAATCCTTAAATACAATGCGTTTAAAAAAAAAATTATGATAGTCATGAAAAAAGAGAAGAATGTGCTAGCTTCCACTAACAATAGTTCTCCTACATCACACTTTCAATACATTGGTGTTGTTAAATTATAAAAGACATTGCGATCATTCCTGCAGCTGATATCTTTGAAACAAACCATTATGTCGTAAAAATCCTGCGATGGAGGAAAACTGTATCGAATGTGAAAAATATTAAACCGGTGCAGTTGTTTATAAGGCAGCTGATGTACATTTCTGTTTAGCCGATATCATTTATCGGATGGCTTGGAATTTTGAGAGACGAGAAAATGTATAACTCGTACTAATTTGTCAGGAAGATTAGAGCATCATGGTGCTTCCATTAATGTCAAGGTCGATTGAAATGTAGAATGGCTAGACTACTTATGTCAAAATGACAAGAAAATTGAAAGACCTGGAACCTAATAAAAGGAATTAAAAGGTCTGTGGAAATGGTATTAGACAGGCAGAGAGGCTAAAAGGTTATTTTAGTTCATAATTCACTACGATAAGTACGGCCCCTGTCAATAATGTATCTGTTTAAATGGCATGTCGTCGTCGGGGCACTTAGATGGAATTCCATCAATCGATATTGTCTGAAATCATTTTCTTTAAATCAAATTTAAAGGTCATTTTATTGTTTACGATTTATAATGAATATTTGATGGATCGAAATTGACAATCTAATACTACAAACAATAATATGTATTTGATTTTTTGATTTTTTGATTTTTTCATATATAGAATAGGCAAATATTGATATTTTTGTTGTTGTTGTTGTTGTTGTTGTTGAGAAATACATGTAGTATTGAAACTTCGTCAAAGTGTATTATATATAAGAACATCATTGGCCAGTTTTTCTCCACAGTTCTCTCTTACTAAATCATTGACATTAAAAATAAAACGCATAATAGCCAAGTACAGGTTAAACGCACATTCGTTGAATGTTGAGACGGGTAGATATCATGGTATACCCAGAACGCAAAGATTGTGTACATTATGTGATTGTAATGACGTCGTAGACGAGTCTCATTTCATTTTATTATGTCCAGTTTATATAGAAATATTTACATTCTGTGTGACAGTCTCCCATTACTCCTGTGTTAAACCAGATGGTATTGATCACCGTATAAATGCAGCCCAGACCACATGACGTCACTTCCGACAGCGTCAAAAAAATGTTTAGCAATGCGTTGCGGGTGAATCAAACCCAGCTAGGATTTCGACTAAGAACAATCGCGTAATTATGACGTCATTCTATTTATCTGTCACCCAGATTGCATTGATATTGACAATAAATACAATCTACCAAGCGTGTAATTGTTAATTAAGAGCTAGATATATAAAACCATATTTTTATCGCCGAACATCGGTTTTCAATATGACTGAACTTTTCTCCACTAATAACATTGAAATATTAAGGAATTTAGGTAGATATTTAATCCATCCCACGGCGAAGAGGAAGTTAGTGTTGAATAGGTAATTCATGTACATATTATGTTTGTACATCTGATGAACTATGCTTTATTCTAATCTCACCTTTCTTCGATGTAATATTTTTATCATGAATAGTATTGCTATTGATAGGCTGCTTGTGTTTCTCCGCAATCTTGAAAATAATACATGTATGTTTTATTATGTATGTATAGAATAATCCAACAACAACAACAACAACAACGACAACGACAACGACGACGACGACAATTGACAAGTCATTGTGGTTCCGCTGATATCATCTTTTGTGTAGTGTTTCATTCTGATTAATCTGAAGCGAGAACACCCACCAGGGGAAGGTATTTCTGTTAACATTAATGTCCCAACGATCCATAAGTTCAATTAAAATCCTATGTGGATCATATCATATACAGTACTGTGGATCATACACATTTCTGTGGATCATACACAATTCTGTGAATCATACACAATTCTGTGAATCATACACAATTCTGTGAATCATACACAATTATGTGAATCATACACAATTCTGTGAATCATACACAATTATGTGAATCATACGCAGTTCTGTGGATCATACGCAATTATGTGGATCATACACAATTATGTGGATTATACCCAATTCTGTGGATCATACACAATTCTGTGGATCATACACAGTTCTGTGGATCATACATAATTCTGTGGATCATACAAAAGTATGTGGATCATACACAATTCTGTGAACCATCAACAATTATGTGGATCATACACAATTCTGTGGGCCATAAACAATTATGTGGATCATACAAAATTGAGGGAAAATCCTGCTTCATTGGAACTTTCTTTTCTGGTAAACCTAACATGAAATTCAAGATGGACGCTATGACTGCCATATTGAATGTGGTGCAGTCCGAATTTCAGCAAGAACTCAGTAGAAGGCGCCCCTTCACCGATCATCGATCAGTTATATATATTTGGATGGACGGGCGCATTGAGCTGGACAAACAGAGGATGGACGCCGTAAAATTGACACAAGACGACGGACACTAGACGACGGACGAAACGAGACGGACACAAGACGACGGACACTGTGAGACGGACACAAGACGACGGACGCAGTAAGACGAACACAGGACGACGGACGCTGTGAGAAGGACACTAGACGACGGACGCTGCGAGACGGACACAAGATGACGGACACTTGACGACGGACACAAGATGACGGACACAAGACGACGGACACAAGAGGACGGACGCTGTGAGACGGACACAAGATGACGGACACAAGACGACGGACACAAGACGACGGACGCTGTGAGACGGACACAAGATGACGGACACAAGACGACGGACGCTGTGAGACGGACACAAGATGACGGACACTTGACGACGGACACAAGATGACGGACACAAGACGACGGACGCTGTGAGACGGACACAAGATGACGGACACTTGACGACGGACACAAGATGACGGACGCTGTGAGACAGACACAAGATGACGGACACAAGATGACGGACACAAGATGACGGACACAAGACGATGGACGCTGTGAGACGGACACATTATGACGGACACAATACGACGGACGCTGTGAGACGGACACAAGATGACGGACACAAGATGACGGACACAAGACGACGGACACTGTGAGACAGACACAAGATGACGGACATAAGATGACGGACACAAGATGACGGACACAAGACGACGGGCGCTGTGAGACGGACACATTATGACGGACACAAGATAACGGACACAAGACGACGGACGCTGTGAGACGGACACTTGACGACGGACACTAGACGACGGACGCTGTGAGACGGACAAAAGATGACGGACACTTGACGACGGACACAAGATGACGGATACTTGACGACGGACACAAGATGACGGACACTTGACGACGGACACAAGATGACGGACACTTGACGACGGTCACAAGACGACGGACACAAGACGACGGTCACAAGACGACAGACGCTGTGAGACGGACACAAGATAACGGACACTTGACGACGGACACAATATGACGGACACAAGACGACGAACACAAGACGACGGACACTGTGAGACGGACACTTTGAGACAGACACAAGACGCCGGACACAAGACGACGGACGCTGTGAGACAGACACAAGTCGACGGACTCTGTGAGAGGGACGGAAGATGTCAGACACTGTGAGACGGAACAAGACGACGGACTCTGTGAAACGGACAAAAGAGGATGGACGCTGTGAGACGGACACAAGACGTCAGACACTTTGAGACGGACACAAGACGTCGGACGCTGTGAGAGGGACGGAAGACGACGGACGCAGTGAGACGGACACAAGACGACGGACGCCGTGAGAGGGCACAGAACGATGAACGCTGTGAGACGGACACAAGACGACGGACACCCGCTTTGAGACGCACACAGGACGACGCAGTATTTAATCTTGTACCACCTGATTGTATATTACAATCAATATTTACTTCAATTTCAAAATTTTGTCTGGAGTAAGACATTTAGAACAATCATATAAGAATGAAGCCTTAAGACATTGTCACGTTTTTTCTTTTTATTATTTTGCAATCGTATACAGGTATCTTGAGCGGATCTCGAGAAAGTGAAAAATAAAATGATTTCCCGTCTGCAAAATAAGACACCTTGCGTGTCTGTGTATAGATTCGTCAAGCTTAAAGCCTGTCCATCACCCAGAACAGAAAACCATTTTACTCATTTAGAATATCTAATAAATTTCAAATATTGATCAAGAAGAACACAATACACACTTTTTATTATAAACAATTATGTGGATCATACAAAATTGAGGGAAAATCCTGCTTCATTGGAACTTTCTTTTCTGGTAAACCTAACATGAAATTCAAGATGGACGCTATGACTGCCATATTGAATGTGGTGCAGTCCGAATTTCAGCAAGAACTCAGTAGAAGGCGCCCCTTCACCGATCATCGATCAGTTATATATATTTGGATGGACGGGCGCATTGAGCTGGACAAACAGAGGATGGACGCCGTAAAATTGACACAAGACGACGGACACAAGACGACGGACACAAGATGACGGACACAAGATGACGGACACAAGACGACGGACGCTGTGAGACAGACACAAGATGACGGACACAAGATGACGGACACAAGACGACGGACGCTGTGAGACGGACACAAGATGACGGACACAAGACGACGGACACTGTGAGACAGACACAAGATGACGGACATAAGATGACGGACACAAGATGACGGACACAAGACGACGGACGCTGTGAGACGGACACATTATGACGGACACAAGATAACGGACACAAGACGACGGACGCTGTGAGACGGACACTTGACGACGGACACTAGACGACGGACGCTGTGAGACGGACAAAAGATGACGGACACTTGACGACGGACACAAGATGACGGACACTTGACGACGGTCACAAGATGACGGACACAAGACGACGGACACAAGACGACGGACGCTGTGAGACGGACACAAGATGACGGACACTTGACGACGGACACAATATGACGGACACAAGACGACGAACACAAGACGACGGACACTGTGAGACGGACACTGTGAGACAGACACAAGACGCCGGACACAAGACGACGGACGCTGTGAGACAGACACAAGTCTACGGACTCTGTGAGAGGGACGGAAGACGTCAGACACTGTGAGACGGACACAAGATGACGGACTCTGTGAAACGGACAAAAGAGGATGGACGCTGTGAGACGGACACAAGACGTCAGACACTTTGTGACGGACACAAGACGTCGGACGCTGTGAGAGGGACGGAAGACGACGGACGCAGTGAGACGGACACAAGACGACGGACGCCGTGAGAGGGCACAGAACGATGAACGCTGTGAGACGGACACAAGACGACGGACGCTCGCTGTGAGACGCACACAGGACGACGCAGTATTTAATCTTGTACCACCTGATTGTATATTACAATCAATATTTACTTCAATTTCAAAAATTTTTCTGGAGTAAGACATTTAGAACAATCATATAAGAATGATGCCTTAAGGCATTGTCACGTTTTTTCTTTTTATTATTTTGCAATCGTATACAGGTATCTTGAGCGGATCTCGAGAAAGTGAAAAATAAAATGATTTGCCGTCTGCAATATAAGACACCTTGCGTGTCTGTGTATATATTAGTCAAGTTTAAAGCCTGTCTATCACCCAGAACAGAAAACCATTTTACTCATTTTGAATATCTAATAAATTTCAAATATTGATCAAGAAGAACACAATAACACTTTTTATTGGATATTTAATCGAACGATTTCGGGGGTTAAACTCTAATGCATAAAAAGGGGCGGATGTTGTTAAAGATAGGGATCACATACCCGTGTATGTCAGTCGGTGTATATTTCACTCTGAGATTATGTCTGGTTGTAAATTGATAGAGAGGTCCCGACCCGTCTGCAGCTGTATAGAGTAGAAAGACAACCCCTTAGAGGCAGAGGAGCGGTTTCCTTATAGAAGTAGTCAAAATTAGTTGATAAAGTTGAGTGCTTTACTACGGAAGCCCATTGGTGCCAAATTACGGAAGCCCATTGGTGCCAAATGTTATATGTAAAAAAATAAATTTATTGCGTTTAAACGCAATACTTTTGCGAATAAACGCAATACGTTTGCGAATAAACGCAATACTTTTTGCGCAAACGTATTGCGTTTATTCGCAAAAGTATTGCGTTTAAACGCAATAAATTTATTTTTTTACATATAACATTTGGCACCAATGGGCTTCCGTACTTTCCAGTTGAATAAGCTTTAAATCGTTTTTTTTTTAACCAGGAAGAGAAACGTTTAGGAACATGGCTGTCATGCATGATACAGAGAAGCGTATTCCAACATTAGGATTGTTTGTAATATAATCTGAATATGTTAAACCATGGTCACTAAACGATGAACAGATGAACGATGCAGGCCCTCTGGGCCTCTTGTTACATTTTTTCTGGTAAGGATTGTAGTGCTGGGAGAAAACCTAGGGGTAAAATAAATTAAATATATAACGTGAAACACTTCTAGGCCGGCAAATGATCTCGTGCCGACATAAATGTCACGTGGGATTTACGATTATACATAATTCATAAATATTACACTGTCACCGTCTGATGTAAGGCCGTATGAGCTTGCTAGCAGAGGAGGTTATGGATTTCCATCCCACGATATCGGAGAATTCTGTGAAGACAAGTGTAGAAGAGTTACTTCCCTTGATGCGTTGGCTTTTCGTGACGAGTTACGTCGATCAATGACACCAAAATTACAAGGCTTGTCATATATATTGAGACTCGTGCTAGTATTCCACATAGAAAGGTATTGTGATTTTTTTCTGAGTTTTATAGATTTGAAATAAATGTCAAGTATTAAGATAGCATAATTCAGATAAACACAGAAAAAGATCGGCCTTTTTATCCTACAACGAAAAAAATCTTCTTACCACAAACCGGACACAATACAAAGAAAAAGTATCTTTCTGACAAAAAAAAGAAAAAAAAAAAAAGAAAAGAGAAAAAGAAAAAGGGAAACAAACAAACAAACAAAATTAAAAACAACTGTGTTAATCAGGGATTAAAGGCACTAGATATCTGTTATTTTATAGTTCGGATTCTTTAAGACAGTGAACGTGTTAATCCAGACACGTATACAGGGGAACATTTTGATTTCGGATACAGAAGAGTCTTAAACTTCTTAGTCCGAACTCTAATGCATAAAAAGGGGCGGATGTTGTTAAAGATAGGGGTCACATATCCGTGTATGTCAGTCGGTGTATATTTCACTCTGGGAATATGTTTCAGCCTCAGTTGTAACTTTCATCTCACTCACAGACACCAAGTTAATTATTAATCGAAGTCTGTAAGCGTGAGTTCAGGGTCAATATTAATATACATAAATTATACAGTCTTGTGTCTGTTGTAAAGTGGATCTACACCTACATCGTCTGGAGGTCAGTCTGGAGGTCAGTCTGGAGGTCAGTCAGGAGGTCAGTCTGGAGGTCAGTCTGGAGGTCAGTCTGGAGGTCAGTCTGGAGTTCAGACAGTCTGGAGGTCGCTATACATTTCTTACGTATGTCCGTTCATTATGACTTAATTCTTGTGTTAGGGTTACAATAAAGTGTATTTGGGTTATTATACAAGACGTATTTACGAAAATGTAAATATTTATATATTGGTTTAAACAGTATTTATTTGTTCAAAATGATAATAAGACAATACATAGATATTTATATATTAAAAACATGTTTTTTAATTACGTAAAATCAATTAGCACATACGAATGATTAATTTAGTACAAAGTTTTTAAAAACAAAATTTCACCAGAAAAACTGATGTTTATACATACCCCAACATAATTATACCGTCTACAGCTCAGGATACAGGCTGTACAAAATGTAATAATGCCGATGATATTTGTTCGGCATCTGTATTCCAGCTAAAAACTCAACTCTGTATTTACATTTTCATACATAAAATGAACATTGCATGTAAAAAGTAACATTTAATTGCGTAAAACAACAAGACTGTCAAACAATTTACGTTCTATAATTTGTTCATTGTTATTGATATCAAAAGTATTTACCTTGATACTCTGCAAATTTATCAATGGGATAGTTTGTCTTATATGTAGACTGTGTTTGGAGGTTTTACCAAATTCATTAAGAAATGAACTGCGTCTGAAGAAGCAACAGACAATCTGTGACTTTTGAACACCGAACTGATATCACATCCATCATTGTGTAAAGTATGGTTTAATCTCCTAACGAAATGAAGACGTTAGATTCTCCAGCTCGTGCTACATCAACTTCGCTAGCCAAGAATTTTGTGTTCCTTTCCAAGATTACAGCATTTGTATGAGATTTATCTCCCTTGGCTCAAAAAGATTTCTGATGTAGAAGGAAACAAAAACAGATTTTGATAATTACTCAGACAACCAACAAAAATGCAATATACTATGCGATCATACACAAATGACGGAAACTATTATACTCCTCATACAATCAAATAGTGTTATCATACACTCCTCATACAGTGTTATCACACACTCCTCATACAGTGTTATCATACAGTGTTATCATACACCCCTCATACAGTGTTATCATACACTCCTCATACAGTGTTATCACACACTCCTCATACACTGTTATCATACACTCCTCATACAGTGTTATCAGACACTCCTCATACAGTGTTATCATACACTCCTCATACAGTGTTATCATACAGTGTTATCATACACTCCTCATACAGTGTCATCATACACTCCTCATACAGTGTTATCACACACTCCTCATACAGTGTTATCACACACTCCTCATACACTGTTATCATACACTCCTCATACAGTGTTATCAGACACTCCTCATACAGTGTTATCAGACACTCCTCATACAGTGTTATCAGACACTCCTCATACAGTGTTATCAGAAACTCCTCATACAGTGTTATCAGACACTCCTCATACAGTGTTATCACACACTCCTCATACAGTGTCATCATACACTCCTCATACAGTGTTATCACACACTCCTCATACAGTGTTATCAGACACTCCTCATACAGTGTTATCAGACACTCCTCATACAGTGTTATCAGACACTCCTCATACAGTGTTATCACACACTCCTCATACAGTGTTATCAGACACTCCTCATACAGTGTTATCATACACTCCTCATACAGTGTTATCAGACACTCCTCATACAGTGCTATCATACACTCCTCATACAGTGTTATCATACACTCCTCATACAGTGTTATCATACACTCCTCATACAGTGTTATCATACACTCCTCATACAGTGTTATCATACACTCCTCATACAGTGTTATCATACACTCCTCATACAGTGTTAGCATACACTCCTCATACAGTGTTATCTACACTCCTCATACAGTGTTATCATACACTCCCCATACAGTGTTATCACACACTCCTCATACAGTGTTATCATACACTCCTCATACAGTGTTATCTACACTCCTCATACAGTGTTATCATACACTCCTCATACAGTGTTATCACACACTCCTCATACAGTGTTATCATACACTCCTCATACAGTGTTATCATACACTCCCCATACAGTGTTATCATACACTCCTCATACAGTGTTATCATACACTCCTCATAGAGTGTTATCATACACTCCCCATACAGTGTTGTCATACAGTGTTATCATACACTCCCCATACAGTGTTATCATACACTCCTCATACAGTGTTATCATACAGTGTTATCATACACTCCTCATACAGTGTCATCATACACTCCTCATACAGTGTTATCACACACTCCTCATACAGTGTTATCATACACTCCTCATACAGTGTTATCATACACTCCTCATACAGTGTTATCATACACTCCTCATACAGTGTTATCATACACTCCTCATACAGTGTTATCACACACTCCTCATACAGTGTTATCACACACTCCACATACAGTGTTATCATACACTCCTCATACAGTGTTATCACACACTCCACATACAGTGTTATCACACACTCCACATACAGTGTTATCATACCCTCCTCATACAGTGTTATCATACCCTCCTCATACAGTGTTATCATACACTCCCCATACAGTGTTATCACACACTCCTCATACAGTGTTATCATACACACCTCATACAGTGTCATCATACACTCCTCATACAGTGTTATCATACACTCCCCATACAGTGTTATCATACAATCCCCATACAGTGTTAACATACACTCCTCATACTGTGTTATCATACACTCCACATACAGTGTTAACATACACTCCCCATACAGTGTTAACATACACTCCCCATACAGTGTTATCATACACTCCCCATACAGTGTTATCACACACTCCTCATACAGTGTTATCATACAGTGTTATCATACAGTGTTATCATACACTCCCCATACAGTGTTATCACACACTCCACATACAGTGTTATCATACACTCCTCATACAGTGTTATCATACACTCCTCATACAGTGTTATCATACACTCCACATACAGTGTTATCATACACTCCTCATACAGTGTTATCATACACTCCCCATACAGTGTTATCATACACTCCCCATACAGTGTTATCACACACTCCACATACAGTGTTATCATACACTCCTCATACAGTGTTATCATACACTCCTCATACAGTGTTATCACACACTCCACATACAGTGTTATCATACCCTCCTCATACAGTGTTATCACACACTCCTCATACAGTGTTATCATACACTCTTCATACAGTGTTAACATACACTCCTCATACAGTGTTATCACATAATCCTCATACAGTGTTATCACATACTCCTCATACAGTATTATCATACACTCCTCATACTGTGTTATCATACACTCCACATACAGTGTTAACATACACTCCCCATACAGTGTTAACATACACTCCCCATACAGTGTTATCATACACTCCCCATACAGTGTTATCACACACTCCTCATACAGTGTTATCATACAGTTTTATCATACAGTGTTATCATACACTCCTCATACAGTGTTATCATACACTCCCCATACAGTGTTATCACACACTCCACATACAGTGTTATCATACACTCCTCATACAGTGTTATCATACACTCCTCATACAGTGTTATCATACACTCCACATACAGTGTTATCATACACTCCTCATACAGTGTTATCATACACTCCCCATACAGTGTTATCATACACTCCCCATACAGTGTTATCACACACTCCACATACGGTGTTATCATACACTCCTCATACAGTGTTATCATACACTCCCCATACAGTGTTATCACACACTCCTCATACAGTGTTATCATACACACCTCATACAGTGTCATCATACACTCCTCATACAGTGTTATCATACACTCCCCATACAGTGTTATCATACACTCCCCATACAGTGTTAACATACACTCCTCATACTGTGTTATCATACACTCCACATACAGTGTTAACATACACTCCCCATACAGTGTTAACATACACTCCCCATACAGTGTTATCATACACTCCCCATACAGTGTTATCACACACTCCTCATACAGTGTTATCATACAGTGTTATCATACAGTGTTATCATACACTCCTCATACAGTGTTATCATACACTCCCCACACAGTGTTATCACACACTCCACATACAGTGTTATCATACACTCCTCATACAGTGTTATCATACACTCCTCATACAGTGTTATCATACACTCCACATACAGTGTTATCATACACTCCTCATACAGTGTTATCATACACTCCCCATACAGTGTTATCACACACTCCACATACAGTGTTATCATACACTCCTCATACAGTGTTATCATACACTCCTCATACAGTGTTATCACACACTCCACATACAGTGTTATCATACCCTCCTCATACAGTGTTATCACACACTCCTCATACAGTGTTATCATACACTCTTCATACAGTGTTAACATACACTCCTCATACAGTGTTATCACATAATCCTCATACAGTGTTATCACATACTCCTCATACAGTGTTATCATACACTCCTCATACAGTGTTATCATACACTCCTCATACAGTGTCATCATACACTCCTCATACAGTGTTATCATACACTCCTCATACAGTGTTATCATACACTCCTCATACAGTGTCATCATACACTCCTCATACAGTGTTATCACATACTCCTCATACAGTGTTATCATACACTCCTCATACAGTGTTATCATACACTCCTCATACAGTGTTATCACACACTCCACATACAGTGTTATCATACCCTCCTCATACAGTGTTATCATACACTCCCCATACAGTGTTATCATACACTCCTCATACAGTGTTATCACATACTCCTCATACAGTGTTATCATACACTCCTCATACAGTGTTATCATACACTCCTCATACAGTGTTATCACACACTCCACATACAGTGTTATCATACCCTCCTCATACAGTGTTATCATACACTCCCCATACAGTGTTATCATACACTCCTCATACAGTGTTATCATAGACACCTCATACAGTGTTATCATACACACCTCATACAGTGTCATCATACACTCCTCATACAGTGTTATCATACACTCCTCATACAGTGTTATCATAGACACCTCATACAGTGTTATCATACACACCTCATACAGTGTCATCATACACTCCTCATACAGTGTTATCATACACTCCTCATACAGTGTTATCATACACTCCTCATACAGTGTTATCATACACTCTCATACAATCATACAGTATTATCACACACTCGTCATACAATCATACAGTGTTATCACACATTCTCATACAGTGTTATCACACACTCCTCATACAATCATACAGTGTTATCACACACTCCTCATACAATCATACAGTGTTATCATACACTCCTCATACAGTGTTATCATACACTCCTCATACAATCATACAGTGTTATCACACATTGCCCCAATTATTTCAGTTGACTTTTACTTGACAGAAAACGTTTACACGTGGTATTCTAATTTGCATACAAATACTTTCAATGCCATAATAAATGTTTCATTTATCTTGTAACACCACGTAACACGCAACGTACAAATGCTTCAGTACACATGCCTGGGTAAATGAGCATTGTCATTTAACAGTACACACTGCTAGACGGGACCATATCCTGAAATATCCTCCAATTCATATATTCAGTGTTGTACGCATTTCTGAGCGAAAATGATTTGGGTTGTTGAATATGTATTTATTGTACATGTATGCCATCATGTAATAACTCATTTTAGTGCATTTTTTTTTTTAGTTTTTCCTTAAGTGAAATGTTCTTAGAGTTGTTCACAGGAAACATCCATCATGTCATAGCCATTATTATATTTGAAGCAGTTGTACAATAACATCATGTTTAGGTCATACAACTCTCGTGCTAATCATCGTTTGTCCGTCCTTTTGCTTCGTCCATCCGTTAATGATTTCTATTTACGACTTCCTCTCAATAACCGACCCAGGATCATGATATTTCTCTACTAACATAATGGGATAAAGGACTAACATGTCTGTGCAAATAAATGACGTTGACCTACTTCCAGGGGTCTGATGTGTTAAAATCTCTAACGACCTTTTATCGATAATCAGGATGCAATGAGTCATGGAAATATGACAGTAACATGCTGTGACGAAGTACAATGTACATCGAAGCTTGTTGAGATGTCTGACCTTGACCTACATCCAAGGTCACAAGGGGTCAAATGTGTTCAAATCTTTAAACAAATTATTCTCAACACGCAAGAGGCCATGTGCCATGGTACTGAATGGGACTGAAGCATGCTGGAGCAGCCACGTTTGTACAGATTGTTGACATTGACCTACTTTCAAGGTCAAAAGTGTTTAAATGTGTTAAAATATTTTAATGTCTTCTTCTCAATAACCATCAAAACTTTGGTTCTGATATTAGTCAAATGAAGTTGTAGCATGCAGTGATGAAGGACAGTCAAGCCTGTACAAATAAATGGCATTGACCTACTTTCAAGGTCAGAGGGGTTCTAATGTGGTGAAATATTTGAATCTCATATATCATTAGTCAATTAGCATGCTGAGATAAATGACCACACGTTTTGTCCAAATGAGCTTTCAATGCCACAGAGGAGAGATCATTTAAAACACAACTTAAAAGCAAAATATATTCTATAAATAAACTTCAGAGCACAAGTCACCAATTAGTCCCATGGGCCTCTTGTAGTTTTAATAACACAGCGAAATTTGGTGTGTGTTCCTTTGTTATTAGTTGGATCTATACTTGGGGAGATGCTAGTCCTTCGCAAAATACTGCATAACAACTTCCTTTATAGTTACAGAATTCAAAAATCAGGACCTGGCTACTGTATATACTGTAGCTGGTAATATTCGCGGGAGATTTGACAACGCAATGCTTCCGGTCATTGAATATAGCGCGAAAATAAATACCAAACGGTTATTCAGATATACAATCAAATACATATATATGTAGAAGTGATTAATGCAGAGGGTCCACAAGGCGTGGTTGCATGAAATTTAGTACCCGTGGACTACATCCGACTAGGGCAATTGCAAAATATGAAATCGTGAAGTTTAACAAGTATTAATTATGTATAGTACCACCAATAAAACGAGTGAAGTTTTAAGTCAGGTATGCTACACACGTGCAGTTATGCAAATGACAAGCATCTCATACGTAAGCGCAAGTGTTAAAATGTACTTTAAAACGACAATAGGTGCGCAAACTATTCATGCAAGTGTTATCTGAAAATAGATCTCAGAGGCGCGAGAGTCGTTTCCCCCTCATCTCGATTCAGAACTGACATACTGACATTGCTATATGGAACTCCGATCGCTTCCCTTCTTCAATATTGCATGCAAGGCTCTGGCCTTTTACCACACACAATAAAACCTCTTCCCGTACCCTCTTCCAAGTTACTTAGATGATATATTCAAATCTTCTACGTGTAGGATAACAGTTCACGTTCATTACGACATGAACCTGCAGATTAAAACATGCAAAGAACGAGCAGAGGATCACGACATACGTCAATGCCAAAGCCTCGGTTGGAGAAGAGAAACATTTTCATCCATAACACGGCACAGGGTTTGGTTTGTTTTTGTTTAACGTCCTATTAACAGCCAGGGTAATTTAAGGACGTGCCAGGTTTTGGAGGTGGAGGAAAGCAAGAGTACCCGGAGAAAAACCACCGGCCTACAGTCAGTACCTGGCAACTGCCCCACGTAGGTTTCGAACTCGTAACCCAGAGGTGGAGGGCTAGTGATAAAGTGTCGGGACACCTTAACCACTCGGCAACCCACGGCACAGGGGTTTGATTTGGGACGGTTACAATATAATTATGTAATGTTCACCTTTCATACGAATATACAGGTATTAAATCTTTGCAGTTTCATTTTATTATTTCAGACCTAACCCAGGGGACTAGTTATCAAGTGTCGGGACACATTAACCACTCGCCCACCACGCCCCCCTGTTGCTTGGCGGCTTAAGTGAAAAATACAGAAAAAATTTTTAACTTCCAGTTTCAGCCTCTTATTTTTAATGAGAAAACTATCAGCATTTTTTACCTTTAGTAACGAATTTTAAGAGTCCATTTAAAATGGTGCGCTGATATTTCACCTATCGCTTTCGAAAGCCAAAAAGCGAAGATAAAATGTCACAAAAACGTCATAATCTAAAGTAAGATATGAAGAAGGACCGGACAGCAGATGTTTTTTTTATTTTTCTTTCTATAAAATAAACACTGCATCACATTGTGACCGACAGATTTGTTCATTAATTAGGGTACGTGTGTGTTTTAAATGACGCAAACAGGTATGAAATTTAAAACAACAGAACATTCCTTATGTTGCTCGTTGGTGATGATTTTATCATCTGTGTGACATTGAAAGAAAATATTCAGGTCACCTTCAGAATAAAATACCTCTTTTTAACACATGTCGTGCATAATTATGTACGTCATAGCGTAAAAACAGAAGATAGATAAATTTCTTTTGTCAACAGAAGTTTTGTCGGGAAGTGTAGATCATGTCTCTTCCTCTGTATTAAGTGGCTTGTCAAAACCATTTCCTCTGGCCATAAATCCGTTTAACTGTGATTTATACACCTGTTTGTATATCAGTTTACCAACAAATACCAGATTATTTTGTGTAGCTGAATAACAAATTGTTTAGTTGTTTTTTGTGCGAATACAACTAGGATAATGCTGTATATTTTATGTAATATTGTACAACTGCGGAGAAAAGCCACACAAACTTTCATGATGATTCGATATTTATGGCATACCCAGTAAATTCCAGCTCCGTTATATTTTCACATGTTTTAGACTTATTTTGAATATCCGGACTTCCAATTTTTTTTTATTTCACATCTTCTACTTTCGGAAAAAGAAATAGCTTTGTATATTGTCTTTTCTCTTAAGTTCTTTCCTTCTTTCATTCCAAACGTTGATTTTCAGATGCATTGAGCACTTCGAGAAAGGGCGTTAAATTAGACGTTGCAAATTGTGCCCAATCCTGTTGCTTAACGAGTCGTAGAAGGACAAGCTGTATGGCGTAGTAATATATCGATTATTCGGCATTTGATGAATTCATTATTAATTTAGATTTAAAAATGTTACATAATTGTACGCCTGTAAGATAATAATACAATTTAACATCAAGCCATTTATACTTTCGCTTCATTATTTTAAAAAATGAGCAGCTTTTTGACAAGCAACGTCATTGTACAAGATGGCTAAGCTATCTGCTTTCAGCCAACTCCTCTGATACTTTGCCGCAACTCGATGACATGAACTTGATGTGATTCCTTTTCGTTTTGTTCCTAATGTTATTCGTATTAATCAATAAAGATTGATTCTGCTGATGTTGTTTATGACATCACACAATAGGAAATTCGTGGCGTGACAAATCCGCAGTTATTGACAAAGGAAGTCCTACACGATATCAGATTCAGAAATGGCCATACCAAAACATCAAAACAAAGACGAGATTGGAATTTTTAATGAAAACAAAAAGAAGAAGAAAACATAAAGAACCAAGGACAACATTATATGAAAGTTTAAACTGCAAGGAAGTCATTTATCAAAAAGAAATACAACAACGCCCACACGAATTAAAAAATCGCCAAAACAATCGGGAAAGCCAGAGTATTATGAGGAACATCAAAACAAGGGAAGACACAACGGCAGTCCCAGGAGAGACACCGAGACAAAATGAGAGACTGTCCCCTGAGAGACACCGAATCAAAATGAGAGACTGTCCCCTGAGAGACACCGAGACAAAATGAGAGACTGTCCCCTGAGAGACACCGAATCAAAATGAGAGACTGTCCCCTGAGAGACACCGAATCAAAATGAGAGACTGTCCCCTGAGAGACACCGAATCAAAATGAGAGACTGTCCCCTGAGAGACACCGAATCAAAATGAGAGACTGTCCCCTGAGAGACACCGAAACAAAATGAGAGACTGTCCCCTGAGAGACACCGAATCAAAATGAGAGACTGTCCCCTGAGAGACACCGAATCAAAATGAGAGACTGTCCCCTGAGAGACATCGAAACAAAATGAGAGACTGTCCCCTGAGAGACACCGAAACAAAATGAGAGACTGTCCCCTGAGAGACACCGAAACAAAATGAGATACTGTCCCCTGAGAGACACCGAAACAAAATGAGAGACTGTCCCCTGAGAGACAACGAAACATAATGAGAGACTGTCCCCTGAGAGACACCGAAACAAAATGAGAGACTGTCCCCTGAGAGACAACGAAACATAATGAGAGACTGTCCCCTGAGAGACAACGAATCAAAATGAGAGACTGTCCCCTGAGAGACATCGAAACAAAATGAGAGACACCGAAACAAAATGAGAGACTGTCCCCTGAGAGACACCGAAACAAAATGAGAACTAATTACAGGAACTGAAAAGCCATTAACACAATATTAATGTACTTCCAGGAAAACAGACGTTCTAGAAGGCTCATAAACGTCATTTTCAGTCGTTGTTTGTGTTTATGATAAATATCTATACAAATACTATTTATACCTCATTTCGATCATTCATGTTGTACATTGTAAGTCTTTATTGGGGCGAGTATTATTCAAAGTCAAAATACACTTTTTACCTCAATGGGAAAAGAGAATGGATTTCTACGATAAAATTTACAGGAAGAATGAAATTAACATTAATTTATCGGTGAAATTCCATGTCGGAAAAAACTGAATATATTTAAATATGAAATTGAAGGTTAGGTCCGTGCAGAACCGGTTGTCCTTGTAAATTACTTAATGTCCTATGCCAACGGTTTACAAAACTCAGTTACATATCAGAAATATTTATCGAGTCAAGAAATCATAGCATATGTATGTTATTAAGTTGACGTTAATGCAGTTTATGAAAAGTCAAAATGGCAGCAAGAAATAGTTTTCTTTCGCCCATCGTGACAGTCACTAAGTGAGGGCCCCACTGAAGCACGTTAATTGTAGAAATTCCTGTCATCACTATATCTTATTTGGAATCTGCCTAACGACGCTTTGTGAGTCGCTGTCCATTTTATACAGAGTTGGCAGAAAAAATCATATGCATAAAACTCGTTATATATTACCCCTGAGAAATTTTGAAGTGGTTTGAAATTAGGCATTTTCCCTTTTTATCTGACTTAACCATTTATATAAACGAACATACAATGTACTTTCTGACCTAAATTCATGAACACGGACTTTACAAAAGAATCGATTTTCAAACCTCATTAATGGAATCGTCCTTCCTTCAATGTTAATTGCAATAAGATTTTTTTAATAAGTTGATATGCAGTGTACATGTATCCCCTTCTCAAATTTCCTCAAAAGCTCCAAAAAAAAAAAAAATAAATAAATAAAAAAAAAAAAAAAAAATGAATAAATGAAGCATACATTATTGTGTTGTTAATGATATGCTTGAAATTTGGGAGGAATGCTTCAATTAATCTTGAAGAGGATAATATGCATTTATTCGCTAAAATACTGAAACAAACATATACGGTTCTGAAGTCTAACCAGAGTTATCGTTCCTAGTGGTGTCGTAGCAGGAACGATAACTCTGGACAGACTCAGATACAATCGGGAACCGTCGGCACTTTCCGTAAACGAGAAAATAGTATTTTCTCGTTTACGGAAAGTGCCGACGGTTCCCGATTGACTCAGATAGTGCTAGTAAGTCCGAAACATACGTTTGGCTTCCGGTTTAGCACGCGCTAAGATTTTTTGGTGATTAAGACGACCCTTGTCGGAACCCTATTGTGTTAGAGAGTTTCTTTCTTCTGTAACAGTGTTCTTGGTAAAAAATGACCTAATTGCGATGAGCGACTTAAAAATTAGTAGGAAGTAGGAACTGGTAAAACCTGACTTGACGTTGTCAAGGTAACCGTAAAGCAGACAAATTACACAATGATACATCATTATCAACATGGCCATTATGTGAACATCATAGTCGGTTGTGTCTTTGTTAGCGTTTTTTAAATTGGCGTAATGCGGAGATAAACAGTTTTAAAGGGTTATAGTTAAAGAAAAAAAAATGTGAAATAACAAATTATAAAAAAAAAAAAAAAAAAAGTTTCATTTTCTTTGTATATTACATAAATATTTACACCTACATGTAAGTGAGAATAGAGGTGGTTTCACAGAAAACTATATAAAGACCACCAGTCATGTCGGCTTTGCGTGCAAGTTAAAGAAAAAATGACTATTAGCCTCGTTATTCCCGAAGATTTGTCGCTTTGGCGTCTCAAACCGAACCAAATCGAGATTTAATTAAAGGATAAAATCAACAAGGCCCCGACGCGCCGACAACCCTATATACACGCCAAAACGGTGTTTTAACTCGTCAACACACCAAAGCACCAAAGCGCCAAAATGATCCTGCCATAATCGGCCACTAAATCAGTCTTTATCCTGTATACCTACCAATGAAGTCGGGGCTGCAGCCTTATTGAGATTCTGTTTACTGTCGAGGGGAATTAATAGTATGTGGATTTTGAAAAACTCCAATAATCTTTTGATTAATCTGAAACATTCTTTTATCTGAACTCTTTACACTATCATTTCCTATTCCAGATTTAAATATCGCAATCGTTCTCTTGTGGTGACGGCTGTCATTTCCAAGACGAATGATGTTATAAGTAAATACATGTATTAGTGAATGGTACAGGGACGTATTTCTCGAAACGTTCGATTGGTGCCCGTAGAAAATGCACCGAAAGAGAAATCGTGAGTGTGATGATTGATGATCCGACCGACAATATATTTTTCTGAGTTTGGTAAACATTTCTTCCAGTGGGCTATTGGCATACCCTTGGCTTTGGAACAAGCTATGTCCCTCTGTTGGTTGACAGTTTTTTTTATTCACATACGAGGCCGGTTATACCAACGAGCTCATCAGAACAGGTAACAGGGACCTTGCAAAGTCCATCATTTTAACTACCTGATATTGACGATATTCTATCGTAAAAAAAAAACATAAACTTTATTGACCATGTCGAACTTAAAATCTCGGACATCAGTTGCTTACCTAAATCTTAACTTACAACGTAGCCAGCAGGGACAGCTTACAACTACGCTGTATGACAAGCGAGATGATTCCAATTTCCCGTTTTTTTGGGGGCTGCGGTGGCCGAGTGGTTAAGGTGTCTCGACACTTTAACACTAGCCCTCCACCTCTGGGTTGCGAGTTCGAAACCTGCTTGGGGCAGTTGTCAGGTACTGACCTTAGGCCGGTGGTTTTTCTCCGGGTACTCCGGCTTTCCTCCACCTCCAAAACCTGGCACGTCCTTAAATGACCCTGGCTGTTAATAGGACGTTAAACAAAAACAAACAAACCAAATACCGGTTTTTAATTTCCAGTTCTAGACAGTAACATCCCGTCTTTCCCTACCTACGCGCACGGTGTTTACATGCCTAAGTCTATTCATTATTCAAGGACTTTTTTGTATTATCATGAGATTTCCATGACAGATGTCAACTACCGACGAGGAGACTAACAACACAAGGATTCAAGAGACGCAGGTTGGTGAGGAGAAGACCATAGGACAGTTTAATGGTCGACTTCATGGTCTCGCTTGGAAATATTCTATTTGCTCGTGCAATATGAAGCCGGACTTGTTTGATACTTGTTGATATGTCTAGTGATTTCGTTGTCGCCACCCCAGTTCTCATTTTGAGAACGTAACTTACTCTGGATTTGACATACATAATAAGTAGATTTGTGTGGCGGGTGTCGTCAATGAAGCAGAAAACGCTCACCCTGTCGGAACACCCCGGAACACCTCGGGAAACCTCGGAACACCTCGGAACACCCGGAACACCCGGAACACCCGGAACACCTCGGGACACACTGGAACACCCTGGAACACCCGGAACACCTTGGAACACCCCGGAACACCTTGGAACACCCCGGGACATCTCGGAACACCTCGGAACACCCCGGAACACCTCGGGACACCCTGGAACACCCCGGAACACCCGGAACACCCGGAACACCCCGGAACACCTTGGAACACCCCGGAACACCTTGGAACACCCCGGAACAGCCGGAACACCCCGGAACACCTCGGAACACCCTGGAACACCCCGGAACACCCGGAACACCCCGGAACACCTTGGAACACCTCGGAACACCCTGGAACACCTCGGAACACCTGGTCTTATTCTCCTTCTTTTTTAAGCGTCTCAATTTAAATGTTTATGCTGATGTTTGTCCTCGTTTTACCGACTTATCGTTTTAGTGTCGATTTTATGCCAGGTATCCTCTCTGGTTTTGGTTTGCGACGAAACATAACTTCCAGGTTCCGAAATTCACCAAAGAAACTGGCGGAGAAGGGTAAAAGTCTAAAGAATCCAAAACAAATCTTCACATCTTTCAATCAGTCTTGTTTTTGCTGGAGCCTCTGGGTTTGAGCCATGCTGATCCTCCATTGCCATCTGTATAGTATTTGTATATCGCTTCTCGTTGTTTTATCCTGTACTGTATCACAAGCAGCATTTGCACTAGGCGCACTCCAGAGTTTAGTCTCGCCACATTCACACTGTCTCCTTACATCAACAGGATATCATCCCATAGTCGACTTACTAGCTTTTATCGTTGGTAAAGTGCTCCTCCATAACACACCATGACAAAAAAAAAAAATAATAAATGAAAAAAAAAACAAACAAAAAAAAAACCAGATAAAGTACAACGTAAGAAAGAAAATTAGTCTCCATGGAATAGACAAATATATTTTTCGTCATTCAGACTTGATAAAATGCCAGCACGTCCTGGTAGTTTTCACTAAAAGTGATTTATTGGTCTCAAGGGATTTAATAAAGAAAAGAGCTAGAAGCTATTCGGTTCGATTAAAAACTTGCTCTAGACTCATAAAATGTTTAAGGTTATTAAGATAGAGTTGTAATGTTGTCTAAATGTCTTCGGCGGTGAAGTGGCAGAAATCAATATAAAAATGTTAATAAACCTAATGCTTTTCTGTAGCTTAAATTTGTATGGAGAGATGCATTGATAAGTGAAATTATGAAGGAAAAAAACTATAAGGGAGTATATATAAAGCGTTTACGGAAGCTCGGCCCCTACTTAATCTAGCAACTTCATCATTAACCGAATTATAACCATTATCATTGTTTTTTGATAATAAATAAATAAATAAATAAATAAATAGATAGATAAATAAATTGAAAAAAAAAAAAAAATAATGAATGAATAAACAAACTAATAAAAAACATAGATAAATGAATAGAAAAAAATTATCAATTAATGAACAAACTAATAGATAAATAAATAAAAATAAATAAATGAATAAATAAACAAATACTGTAGATAAATACAAAAAAATATCAACAAATTAATAATAGATAAATAAAGTAAATTAATAAATAAATAAAGCAGATAGATAAATAAAATAAATTTTACATGTTTTATAACTTATGATCTGCCCTCACTGAGCTTTCTCTACCACTGTAAGACGAAGCAGGTTTGTCAGCTTAAAAAAATTCTCCATTTTTACCGAAATGTACCACGATGGCATACATAACTTATTTATATAGGGTTATGCATTGCATGTCTGGTCAAAACCATTCCATAGAATGCTAGCCAATTCGAGGCAGAATGGCAACATTGCTTGCGATGCAATTTAGCTTTCGTTCCGTCAAAACCTTTTTCTGCGTACGTCCTTTAAATATCTGCTAGGCCAATTAGAACAATGTTAAGAGATATCAAAGCTCATGTTCGGTATACAAGGTACTATTTGTGATTTGATATGACAGATTATTTCCATCAAAACCATAATTACGTCATTCCCAGACGATTCATAAACAGATATTTTATCTTCTGCTGCGGTCTCGATTCATGTATTTATATATCTGCGTGATTTTAAACGGTTCAGTTTCTGCTCAAATAAAATTGCCCGCCTACATATATTTTCACGATTTTTTGAACTGATTTTAATCGAACTGGTTTCCTCAACAACATGATTTAATGTTCCTACATTCTTGCTGATTCTGTCTATAATATGGGAGAAACTGTTTCAGATCAATGACAGGTATTGTAAGGATGGTATTTGTGTGTGGAATATCGCGAGTGGTGTGTTTTTGTGTGGGATATCGCGAGTGGTGTGTTTTTGTGTGGGATATCGCGAGGGATGTATTTGTGTGTGGGATATCGCAAGGGATGTATTTGTGTGTGGGATATCGCGAGAGGTGTATTTGTGTGTGGGATATCGCGAGGGGTGTATTTGTGTGTGGGGTATCGCGATGGGTGTATTTGTGTGTGTGGGATATCGCGAGTGGTGTATTTATGTCCGGGATATCGCGAGGGGCGTATTTGTGTGTGGGATATCGCGAGGGGCGTGTTTGTGTGTGAGATATCGCGAGGGGTGTGTTTGTGTGTGGGATATCGCGAGAGGTGTATTTTTGTGTGGGATATCGCGAGGGGCGTATTTATGTGTGGGATATCGCGAGGGTTGTATTTGTGTGTGGGGTATCGCGATGGGTGTATTTGTGTGTGGGATATCGCGAGGGGTGTATTTGTGTGTGGGATATCGCGAGGGATGTATTTGTGTGTGGGATATCGCGAGGGATGTATTTGTGTGTGGGATATCGCGAGGGATGTATTTGTGTGTGGGATATCGCGAGGGATGTATTTGTGTGTGGGATATCGTGAGGGTTGTATTTGTGTGTGGGATATCGCGAGGGGTGTATTTGTGTGTGGGATATCGCGAGGGGTGTATTTGTGTGTGGGATATCGCGAGGGTTGTGTTTGTGTGTGGGATATCGCGAGGGGCGTATTTGTGTGTGGGATATCGCGAGGGGTGTATTTGTGTGTGGGATATCGCGAGGGGCGTATTTGTGTGTGGGATATCGCGAGGGTTGTATTTGTGTGTGGGATATCGCGAGGGGTGTGTTTGTGTGTGGGATATCGCGAGGGGTGTATTTGTGTGTGGGATATCGCGAGGGGCGTATTTGTGTGTGGGATATCGCGAGGGTTGTATTTGTGTGTGGGATATCGCGAGGGATGTATTTGTGTGTGGGATATCGCGAGGGGTGTGTTTGTGTGTGGGATATCGCGAGGGGTGTATTTGTGTGTGGGATATCGCGAGGGGCGTATTTGTGTGTGGGATATCGCGAGGGTTGTATTTGTGTGTGGGATTTCGCGAGTGGTGTGTTTTTGTGTGGGATATCGCGAGGGGCTTATTTGTGTGTGGGATATCGCGAGGGTTGTATTTGTGTGTGGGATATCGCGAGAGGTGTATTTGTGTGTGGGATATCGCGAGAGGTGTATTTGTGTGTGGGATATCGCGAGAGGTGTATTTGTGTGTGGGATATCGCGAGGGATGTATCTGTGTGTGGGATATCGCGAGGGTTGTATTTGTGTGTGGGACATCGCGAGGTGTGTATTTGTGTGTGGGACATCGGGAGGTGTGTATTTGTGTGTGGGATATCGCGAGGGATGTATTTGTGTGTGTGGGATATCGCGAGGGTTGTATTTGTGTGTGGGATATCGCGAGGGGTGTATTTGTGTGTGGGATATCGCGAGGGATGTATTTGTGTGTGGGATATCGCGAGGGGTGTATTTGTGTGTGGGATATCGTGAGAGGTGTATTTGTGTGTGGGGGATATCGCGAGGGTTGTATTTGTGTGTGGGATATCGCGAGGGTTGTATTTGTGTGTGGGACATCGCGAGGTGTGTATTTGTGTGTGGGAAATCGCGAGGGGTGTATTTGTGTGTGGGATATCGCGAGGGGTGTATTTGTGTGTGGGATATCGCGAGGGTGTATTTATGTGTGTGATATCGCGAGGGATGTATTTGTGTGTGGGATATCGCGAGGGATGTATTTGTGTGTGGGATATCGCGAGAGGTGTATTTGTGTGTGGGATATCGCGAGGGGTGTATTTGTGTGTGGGATATCGCGTGGGGTGTATTTGTGTGTGGGATATCGCGAGAGGTGTATTTGTGTGTGGGATATCGCGAGAGGTCAAACTTAATTATCCTGGATATTGTAGTTCCGGTTTGTGTTGTTTTAATACTCTGATAAGTGTAGCGCGTGATGGATGGCATTTTAATGTACCTCAATGCCAGAGCTCTCAAACAGACTTGATAGTGACAATGTCAGACAAATGTAAATATATATTGATGAATTTATATTATAACAAAGATAACGCACAAATTGATAATGGTGACAAAATGAAAAAGATGGCCCTTCAATTATCCAGATATATAATACCAAAATTAAATCGTGACTGTAGTTCTTACTAAATATGATAAAAAGAGTGTTAATATAAAAACATGATATAGATTTGTATTGGAAACCTGGAATGGTTTTTTTCTTTCGACCAGGTAATTCGGAAGGAGACGCGTCTGATTCATCAGTGACACCCGCAATGTAAATCTAGGTCAAAATGGTGTTTGTTCTCATTCTCAAATTTAAAGTTACTATGAAAACACTTGGCATATCAACAAGCATTGAATAAGTCTGACTTATACGCACACATGCCGTAATGATGATATGAATGTTTGCTTCGGCATGTACAGTTCGCAGTTTCGGGGTTTTGGCCAGGGCACGTCATCAAGATTGTAACCGATCTATTTCGACCTTCTTAACACACACCGGACCCTTTCAGTTATGAAAATACATCTGTTCAAATGAGGATTCTGGCACTTATCTGACTATACAACTGATGCGCCTTTTCTTTTGTCCTGTGCGTTTGGGAGACATAAACGCTAGATATCGGAGGAATTTGACGTGAAAGTTCATGACTATGAACAATTGACCAAGCCCGGAAGTAACATGGCCTTCAAGTTTAAGTTTGCTTCAAATGAAAACACGATTTCCATTTTAATGTTCTAGACAGAATGAAGAGAAACGTGCCATTTCATGTATCAAGGTTGGGTCTGTCATGCGGTTGACATTTTAGAGGAGTGTGCGATCTCTGTTTCTGAGCGTAATAAGGTTGTGAAATAGCGAACAGGGTTGGCTGGGACACGGCGGATGTATATGTGAATGATCCTATCGCTGATGGTCCTGACGACTCTTTATGTCCCAGGCAGGCCGAGGCCAGAGCTGTCAGAAATAGGAAGACCAAGATGTCTAACAACACTTCCCAGGCCAAAGCGTATTTAAGGGGAGATAATCACCAACGTGTAAGTTTCCATAGTTCATGTTCCAAATTGTTCACAATTGCATAATTTCTGATTGTTTAAACCCAAAGCTGTTTTTCTGCGCAATGATATACGGTTAACATTTAAGATTGATGCGGCATTGAACGGGTAATTGCACAGGACAGACTCGATTCCTTGGAAACGCTTGTTTCTTTCGACCGGATTTACGTTATTTCAGAGGAATATTAGCTCTTCTAAATGAAAGTCGTCTTGACAGTAGATAAACAGTGAGTCCCAGGATATTTCTTTCGAAACCGATTCCTGTCTAACCCATCACATCAGTGTCGCTAACTTAGCAGACGATATTCAACTTCACACACAGGGGCTCGATTTTGGAGTAAGGTAGGCCTTTGACATCAGTGAATAACCACAAAACTAAAATCCAGTATGCATACACAACTTGAAACCATGTCGATACTGCCGATTTTTCACATGATTTTATTTTACAAATGCTTGATGTTTAATGTTGTCGTGTCTAGCATTTCTGAAAATTCGGCAACGAGCCCCTGTGTGTGTGTGTGACGACATTGAAATTGTTTTTACTTCGTATAGATCAAATATAGCGCTTATAATAATTTTGTGTCGACTTCATTTTTTTTTTTTTTTTATTATTATTAAATTTTACTTTCATAATTTGTGTTGCTTTATTATTTTTGTGTTGGTTTATGTAGTCGTGTTACATTCGGCTCTAGGCCGAATGTAACTGGTGGCCATTATTATTAAGACAGAATGTACACTCTTTTGTAAATATAAATTGTTAAACGAAGGTTAATTGTTGCTATTACTGCATGTAAAATATTGACATCATATCGAAGATTAAAAAAAAGATATTCAATGATGAAATCCTAAACATATAACCTCTGACAGGATGAGTTTTTGTCATTTGGTGTGAAAATGACATAGTTTAGTGTTTTGAGGGAAAAGCGGATGCTATCTCGAGGAACTCTAGGAAAAACGAATGTTATTTCGAGGAAATCTAGAGAAAACAGATGTTATCTCGGGGAAATCCGGGAAAAACGGATGTTATCTCTAGGAACTCTAGGAACTACGAATTTTCGAGGAACTCTAGGTAAAACAGATGTTATCTCGAGGAACTCTAGGTTTAGAGGGAGTTATCCCGAGGAAATCTCGGAAAAACGAAAGTTATCTCGAGGAACTCTAGGTAAAACGGATACTATTTCGAGGAACTCTATGTTTAATGGAAGTTATCTCGAGAAAATCTAGGTATAGAGGGAGTTATCTCGAGTAAATCTAGGAAAAACGAAAGTTATCTCGAGGAACTCTAGGAAAAAAGGGATGTTATTTCGAAGAACTCTGGGATAATCTGATGTTATCTTTAGGAACTTTGTAAGAGATCTGATGGCGATTCAAAGACCCCCAAGAAGAGCTGTTATTTGCACGATGGAAAATGTTATGCATGCGCACGCATTACCGCGACACGAACATCTACAGAAGGTCGGTATTCAATAAAGGTGCTCTTTAAAGAAAATAATCATACAGACACTGACTACACACATATATCAATTGTAGTCTGGAAGAAATTCCAGCTCATAAAAAAATATTTGCACTTCAAAATTCCTTTACGCGTGTCTGATTTGTGAAACAAGTGTGCATTCCTCTGAGCACTTCATCACATTAATAATCACTGAGAGCCAGCATGTAGCACAGATGCACATCAGCCATGCAAATGTGAAACATACGGCGCAGTCTGGATTTAGAACTGGAATTTGTACTTTCAAAATTCATTTCTGAAGTGAGATAATTCTACCGTAAAATTATACGTTATAAGTGCTAGTGGCAGCGCTGATACTTGTGCTTTAGTAAATTGAAAGGCCTGTCGTATTTCCTGCAGAGTTATTAAGGTAAGGTATCTTCTAGCCCAAGGACACAACCACGACAGCACAGACAGGTGTGTTTCTCAGGTTAGGGAGCGTAGAACCCCGCATCTCCGATCCTCACCTAGATTACTTGGCCGTAGCTCTAAACGACTTAGTTAGCGCGGACCCCAGTTAACCGGGTTACATTAACTTCATTAACCAAATTATAACAATAATTACTGGTTATTTGGTAAAACACTTTACCTCTAATTGTTATGGATGGCATGCGGCGAGCCTTTTTTATGTTGTTTATTGAGGTAGTCACAAACTACTACAAGGAAATCTCGCCTAAAATTACCCTGGCTGTTCACGGAGCCTTACACCGAGCAAACAAACGTGGCCGGCGCTCTAGCCGACTCGGCTGTCGCGGCCGCATCAATAAAAGGCGAGGATATTGACAAGATAATAATTTTGGTATGATGAAGTAAATGTCTGTCTGTCTTTGTCGTGTAAAAATGTAATAATGACGTTATTTGTGAAATAGTAAACTCGATAAAATCAATAAATGATTACTTCAAGTCTAGCCGTTAAGACAGTTTCAGTAAAAAATCTCCAATGCTATGTTCCATTTGGGTAAAAATAAACACTACAGCACGAACCAGCAAAAAGGCGAGCGTGCCACCTGTTAGGAAACATCTAAATGTTTTAAGAGACAATTAGTCAACTCATTATTTAGAAATCGGCACGTTATAAATACATTGCCGCGTAAATAGTAAGCTGATGGCAAATATATTGGCCCTGTATCAGAAAAGTTTTTAAGAAGAAATTTAACGGGCGATATTCTATTTATCTGTCGCTCAAATAGTTTTGATTTGATTTTAATATATCTTATTTGTATCAATATATACAAGAGGATTGGGCACAAGTTTTCAAACTTATATGAAGCCCTTTCCCAATTATCATGATTTTTTTTTTACAATTTTTATACAAGATGACGTTTGAAACATTAACAATTATATTTGGAGAGAGTGAGAGAGAGAGAGAGAGAGAGAGAGAGAGAGAGAGAGAGAGAGAGAGAGAGAGAGAGAGAGAGAGAGAGAGAGAGGGGTGTATTATGATTCGAATTTATTCAAATATTCTATTGATAAATGTAGTTTAATTATTTACTAAACAAACAAACAATTCCGATGCCGATAGGCTAGCAGAAGATTAAACTGTTCGCTGCACAAAAACACACTGCTATTTCTAATGTTCGTTATATCCTGTTCCGTGGTAAGCTTTCTCCGTTCGATCCATTGCCTTCTGGGGAAAAATATTAGTTTCTCTTGTGCTATCGGAATCGGAAGAGACTTTATAAACGCATTGAATTCATTGTATTCATATCGACTGTATACTACATGTAGCATCTGGAATCTTTGAAACAGTTCAGCATGTTTATTTACATTTTGACATCTTTGATAACCTGAAACAAAAAGGGCGTTTTTTCCCCGCTATCATAAGCACTGACGTCAGCAATTCCCAGAACAGCCAACATTTCCGGCAAAATATTATATTACCTGGTGTCGTTATAAACAACGAGTGCTTATAATGGTTTAAACACAAATAAAATTTTTAATGTATCATAAAAGTGTCATCGTGTCGTAAATTTTTTATCGGTCATATGTTTTATTATTTTGATGTTGTGGAATAAATACCGTTACCGCTCATTGTTTTATGATTTAGAAGTGATGTGGCAGGGTTCACACAGTATACATCGAGAGTCTCGAGTAGATTAGTTTCCAAGGAAATGGTTATAATCCATCGACTGGATTTCCGTTATTTGTTATCAGAATATCCATTTGAATTTTATTATTGAAGGTCTTCTTGTCAGTAGGTAATAACGATTGCATTATAAAACGAGCATTTCTTTTGAAACAGATTCAATGCAATATCCGTCAGGTCGCTAACAGACGACGTTGACGTATCCTTCAGGTCGCTAACAGACGACGTTGACGAACTCATATAATTTAGTGGCAACTTCGTTTTTTACATCAACTCATAATTTCATATTCGTAATGGTGCTTTAACTTTTTTTTGGCGGCCTATGTAACTAAATGCTAACGAATTCGGCAATCCCCCTACATTTTGTATATTGGAACCGGACGTGGCTGGCGGCCATGTTTGTTTACCCGGGACACCTCTATTTGTATCCTTACACTGACCGAATCAATTCAAGTTGTAGTACACAGTCTCATGTTATACAGCTAACGGCATTTGGGCAAAAGATATGGCTCAAAGTGTATGAACAATTATTTGAAATCAGGCGTTAAGCTTATATATATAACCATCTGGTAAGTATTTTATTGATAAATCGCGAAAAAAAAAATCAAAATATCGACATAAGTTGTTCATGTTCTGTACTGAATCTCACTTTAATGAAAAAAGTGTTACAAGCAAAATCCAGTTTCAATAAATTGTCCCATATCACTTTAACACTAGCCCTCCACCACTGGGTTGCGAGTTCGAAACCTACGTGGGGCAGTTGCCAGGTACTGACCGTAGGCCGGTGGTTTTTCTCCGGGTACTCCGGCTTTCCTCCACCTCGTTACGCAATTTAACATATCGAGTGCAACACGTCGTGTTAGAATAGATACAATTGAAGACAATGAATGAAGTTGATATATCCCTTGCCGGGCCCCGTTTGAAATCCATTTCCGGGCTCTCATTGTCCTTCATCGATAGATCAATTCGGAATCATGTTCACATCATACGATTAAATTTCAAAGGTAGGGCAGAAAACTAGTAAATGCAAAATAAAAGGTTTCGGTTTGTATCAACAGCAAAAAGCATTGTTTTATCAACTGCGTATTTGTTTGACGTGGACCAATGATTGGCTATGTTTCAAGTGGGTTTCACTTCCTCTTCGACACTCCTAGCAATCGTTCTGAGTGCAAAGCTTGACCTTAAAAACAAGATATAAATTTCATTAATATCATTGAGAGTTTCACTTTTAAAAGCCGTTCAATATAATCATACGTAGAAATATAGCAGAATTCTAAAGGGCGAACCATGCCATAGACTGCTAAGTTCTGGGATCAGAATTAGAATACAAAATGCGACATTCATTTTGCTTATCAGAGGAAATAAAGTATTTCGGAAGGAGAAAAGCAAAACTAATATCCGAACCCTGGTATATAAATCGCAAGACAGTAAAATCCGGAACTATTTGTAACAAGTAAGATAGTAGTGTGCCTCTACCGGGGATCGGACAAGCGACCCTCGGCTTACTGGTCAGCCACTTTACCGACTGAACTAAAAGGAAATTCCCCCTAGCGTGAAGCTACATATGTAGAAGACGACCATATCACTATGTACAATGAAAATATGCCATATATTTAATGAAGGTAAAAATTAGCCAAAATATTACCATAGTTACATAATTGAATTGTCAATAATGCGTCTGTTTATTTTACTCCGCTGGTGGAGATAGGTCAATATCTGTAAACGTTATAGAGTCATCCCCACTGACAATCCCTTTTACAATGTCTATAAATCCAATTACGCAATGCTGCCCACGTAAAAACACGACGACGGGATAGCCTTGTTTTGAGTTTTCGTCTGTATGAAGGACAATACTCCATCAGGTTCTCGCCTGGTTACTCTACAACTAACTATAAACAGTGTCTTGCATGTATCACATTACAAATGAATTTCGACTTATATCGAACCCCGTCTGTAGATTTTCAATAAAATTGTTGTCTCGTGAGATCTCGTCTACGTCCGAGACTAGCTGTGAAAACGAGGTACTTCATATAAACCTCGGATTCGTTATTGCCTGCAGTTCTCTTGGGAGATAAAACCACTATTGTGAGCCTGAAGGATTCTGTCTAGGAAATTAACTGTTCGATTCAAAATGACAGTGTGGTCCGCCTGTGAGTTTGCTGACATGCTCGAGAACAATCAGTGTGACATCTTTTTCCTAGAATTCCTCCGACTGGTATTGGAGATTTCCTACAGGGCTATTTTAAATGGCCCAGTTATACGGTTAAACTATTATGTTCTCCTGTATCGATATAAAGAACTGAACACATAGAAAACAGTATGCTATCTTCAAAATAATAATAATTAACAATTACATTTGACGTGTAACTTACTTAAATGGTCAAAACCTTTTTTTATGATTTAACAAAGAACTATATGATTATTTACAATAAGCAATGCGATGGTGTGATAATGACGTCATCGCATGACAATGAAGAAACAGGAGGAATGATCTACCTTCAAGTCAGACGCATTCGAGACTCGTTCGGGTTTTTTCGTTTGCGCTACCATGATTCTTACTTGGAGAACGTGACAACATTAATATCATTGAGGAGAAGCGTCTCTAAAGAAAAGATGACTTCCGTTTGATAATTTTAATGATAAAGATGATTTTTAAGAAAGCTTAAATACACTGTATGTCATAAAAATGAACAAAATGTACCAACAATTGAAAAAAAAAAAAAAAAAAGTTAAATCCGTCCTACAGAAGATCTCTCAAGTGACCAAACGCAAACATTCAGGCACGTAAACAAAACTCCAGGATGCAATTGATTGATTATACACTTTAAATTCAAAAAAATAAAGACGAAGATCAAACGCTTCGAGGATGGTAATGGTGTTAAGTTAAATGACTCTCTGTGTTTCTGCTATTCACAAAAGACTATTCTTGTTCGGTCATAAATAATGTTTGTTGCCGAGAATACATTTAACTTTAACAGGAAAATATGCTAAAGATGCAACACCACAATCGAGAGCATTTTTAAAATCATTTCTGTTGTTGTTGTAAAGGCTGTTCAAACTGTAGGTTAAAATCGCTCCGGCTTCTTTTTGAGATTTCCTTACGCCTAAATGTCTCCCTTGGTACAGTTTCACCTTTGACTTTATCCGGTTAGCGTTTGCTGACGCAAGATAATTATCTGCGTTATACCGAAATAAAATAAATGTAATTTACAATGACACATGCCACCTGCATGTATTTCTTTAACAATATACATTTGAAGGGTTCGTAAAGAACGTGTATAGCACTGTATCAGGACGATTTCGTTATAATTGATCTTTTACGGTCCGCCATGCCAATGTGGTTTGAAAGTGTGCTTAGATTGACTAAATTCGAGTTGGCACCAACCCTACTTAAACTCAATCCGCAAAAATACCAGTCACGTTCCGTAAATCAGTCTGATGCAGTGCCGTGACACACAAAAGGTACATCCGGATTAAAGGGTATATCCGGATTAAATAGTGCAGACGTTCGAGTCGGTTTATTGGAATAAAAAAAGGAAAAATCTATCATACATTTACAGATTATCTGATGCATCCAGTCGCGATTTAAACACAATTTCTCGGTCAATATAGTCGGTTAAGTTAACCCTTGAACTGATAGTGGACATAGAATAAAGCCACAGTCAGAATATATTAATCTAAATTAATAATGTCAATCAATCAAAGTGAAATTTCAAAATAAATCACACCGAATTCAATTAGTATGGTTTGAAAAATGATTTGTATTTTAAATATTGAGCTAAAATTTGTCACTGACAGTTTTATATTATGGTAGGCTTCTGTTCAACAATGAATAATTTGTTTGATAATGGATATTTTGTATGACAATGCTTATTTTGTATGGCGATTATTGTTGTGCATGACGATGATCATTTTGTATGACAATTGTTATTTTGTGTGACGATGAATATTTTTATGACGACTATTATTTTGTATAAAGATGGTTATTTTCTATCGTTTTTATTGCAGATTCTTTTGCATTGATGAAACTAATTTGTACAATATGTTTTATGATTATTTTGTTGGCTATTTTCTCCTATTTGTATCCTAATTAAAATCACCCTCTTAAATTGTGTTTATTTCTGTCAATGTCGATGCTTAGATTGTGTTTCCAAACTCATATAGAATTAAATCATGCAAATACATGTATCAGTGTGCTTGCTGTCTTCAAACATGGTTTTGTCTGATTGTGATAGATGACACGTATGCATTATTAAAAAAACAACAACAATAACAACAACAACAACAACAACAACAACAACAACAACAACAACAACAACAACAACAACAACAACAACAAAATAACAAAAAAAAAAAAAAAAAAAATACACACCACAAACTTAAAATTAAGAATTTCTATTTTAGCCCACTTTGTACTGAGAAAGGAATTCTTTTGATAAAAATAGCATATCTTGTCAAAGTTAAACTTGAGTTTCGTGGCGATTCTTAATGTGACATACCTGTATCCATATCCTTCATTCATTAAAATGCATTATGATATAATATCGATTACATCAAGCACGAGGATTTCATGAATCTTTGTAAAAACATGCTATTAATATGTAATTCAGAATGAACTATCAGTCAAGTTGCTATGGTTACAGGTAAGCGATTATTGTCATTTCCGTTTCCTTGGATTTCAAGCTTAGATAAGTCCATGTGAAATCGATTACCGCCATCATATTGTTGTGTAATTGAAAACTTAAGTGTTATCCAAATATGGCGAGATGTTTTAACCTGGGGCAATAATTTAATGGATTCGAACACAAAC
Organism: Pecten maximus; assembly: GCF_902652985.1. NCBI lineage: Eukaryota > Metazoa > Mollusca > Bivalvia > Pectinida > Pectinidae > Pecten > Pecten maximus. The sequence goes on along the minus strand of NC_047019.1, from coordinate 4,963,451 downwards.
ATCGCAGTTTTTGTAAATCGCTTATATCTCGCATGATATCTATTTTCGCGTTAACACGCGAGGGTAGATAATCGCGAATTAAAATAAGACAAATCGATAATCTTAGAAAAAATCCGATGATCAAGACTTACTCGCATTTCAAAGACAGCAATCCCATAATCCAAATATCAATAATATCAATCCCTCATGATGAAGAGGTGACTCGCCTTCTGGTTTGTTTGGTTTGTTTTTGTTTAACGTCCTATTAGCAACCAGGGTCATTTAAGGACCTGCCAGGTTTTGGAGGTGGAGGAAAGCCGTAGTACCCGGAGAAAAACCATCGGCCTACGGTCAGTACCTGGTAACTGCCTCACGTAGGTTTCGAACTCGCAACCCAGAGGTGGAGGGCTAGTGTTAAAGTGTGGGTACACCTTTTGGGGGCAACAATGGCATATGTCAGTAGTGTTAATCCCTAATATTGAAGGGTATGACCTTGTGATCTGAAAATCCCTTCTGAAGATTCTGCCAAGAACAATCCAATGTAACTTGAATTTCAATGGCTCCAAATTTTAATCCGGGCTACTCCGAAACATTACCATACTCTAGTGGCGTTTCGGAAGACTAGTCTAGCTTCAGGATCTGCAGTGTAACAGACCGATTACATCATTAATTGCCTATTGTGTATACAATCAAAAGTCCGTAAAATTCTAGATTATAGACCCTTGTCATTCAGCTACATTCGATAATTAGAAATGGCGTTTACTTAATTCCCTAGCTGCACGAGAAAATCAGGCATACATCATGTACTTTACTGTATCAGAGTAAATTTTACGCAATCAGTGGGCTATTATGGTAAATGAAGGAGATACCTGACACGCGCACATGTATGTCTGGAACAGAACTACTTGATGTAACCGAATTACCATAGTAACATATTCCTACGCGAATACGTTCATTGTGGTTTTTCTACTTCAGCGCAAAAATAGGACTGATATGAAATATTTTCGGCGTGGAACGTATGCTGAAACGTTGTAGGAGAGGACGGGAGAGGAGGTGGCAATGGTTGCCGACAAGGAATGTTGTAGTCTGGTTTTAAAAATGGATTTTACGAGTATATATCAAAATTTATTAAAATGATTGACGATACCAGGACATATGTAAAATACCTACATGTGCGTTCTAGACAGCAGGCCATAAAAATAGCATTGCACATGCATAGTTACTGTTTTACGAGCTTATCTCTACAACAATGCCATAACTTCTATTTCTTACCATGTTTAGATTACTGATATATGGATTTCACTGCTCTTGAATTGACAGTCCAAAATTACGGGACGAGCTTAGTTGGTAAAATACACTTCCGCAGGGCGACACCAAGGCCTCAAGGTTATTTTGAATCTGTTTTCGGCATTTGTAAGTGACAGTTTTTGTATCCATTGGAAAATGTTTGGATGTTTCATGCATCACATTCATAGCACGTGCTCATAATATATTACCCTCCGGGCAAGTATGTAAAATATGTGAATGGTTTTATTTGTTTCACAAGGGATAAAGGTGCCAAATTGAAGCAATTGGCAAGACTTTCTTTGAAATCAAGAGCAACATATTTCATCCTTTTTGGAATAGGCCAAGATTTAATGGATTGTGGTGTTTTCGAAACACAAGATCTAAGCAAAATACAAATAGATATAAACACATAAAGTTATTACCCGAAAACAGGAATATACCACCGTAGTAACAGCTTCAGCATCAATAAATATATAACATGTTCAACAGGAGCGCTACAGTGCTTACATATAACATATATCAGTCATTACCTAATGAAAGAAAGTGCCAAATCTGTAACCCACAAGAATGTAACAATCTGTAACACAGAAGAATGTACCGAATATATTACACAATAATGTACCCAATCTGTAACACAGAAGAATGTACCGAATCTGTAACAGAAGAATGTACCCAATCTGTAACACAATAATGTACCAAATCTGTAACACAATAATGTACCAAATCTGTAACACAATAATGTAACAATCTGTAACACAATAATGTACCAAATCTGTTACACAATAATGTACCAAATCTGTAACACAATAATGTACCAAATCTGTAACACAATAATGTACCAAATCTGTAACACAATAATGTAACAAATCTGTTACACAATAATGTAACAATCTGTAACACAATAATGTACCAAATCTGTTACACAATAATGTAACAATCTGTAACACAATAATGTACCCAATCTGTTACACAATAATGTACCAAATCCGTAACACAATAATGTACCAAATCTGTAACACAATAATGTACCAAATCTGTAACACAATAATGTACTCAATCTGTAACACAAGAATGTAACAATCTGTAACACAAAAGAATGTACCCAATCTGTAACACAATAATGTACCAAATCTGTAACACAATAATGTACCAAATCTGTAACACAATAATGTACTCAATCTGTAACACAAGAATGTAACAATCTGTAACACAAAAGAATGTACCCAATCTGTAACACATATGTACCAATCTGTAACACAATATGTACAAATCTGTAACACAATAATGTACCAAATCTGTAACCAATAATGGACCAAATCGGTACACAATAATGTAACAAATCTGTAAAATCTACCAATAACAATCTGTAACACAATAATGTACCCAATCTGTAACACAATAATGTACCAAATCTGTAACACAATGATGTAACAAATCTGTAACACAATGATGTAACAAATCTGTAACACAATGATGTAACAAATCTGTTACACAATAATGTACCAAATCTATAACAAAATAATGTATCAAATCTATAACACAATAATGTACCAAATCCGTAACACAATAATGTACCAAATCTATAACACAATATTGTACCCAATCTGTTACACAATAATGTACCAAATCTGTTACACAATAATTTACCGAATCTGTAACATAATAATGTACCAAATATGTTACACAAGAATGTAACAAATCTGTAACAGAATAATGTACAAAAAATCTTAAACACAATAATGTAACAAATCTGTAACACAATAATGTAACAAATCTATAACACAATATTGTACCCAATCTGTAACACAATAATGTACCAAATCTGTTACACAATAATGTACCAAATCCGTAACACAATAATGTACCAAATCTGTTACACAATAATGTACCAAATCTATAACACAATAATGTATCAAATCTATAACACAATAATGTACCAAATCCGTAACACAATAATGTACCGAATCTGTAATACAATAATGTACCGGATCTATAACACAATATAATGTACCCAATCTGTTACACAATAATGTACCAAATCTGTTACACAATAATGTAACCAATCTGTAACACAATAATGTATCAAATCTATAACACAATAATGTATCAAATCTGTAACACAATAATGTACCCAATCTGTTACACAATAATGTACCGAATCTGTTACACAATAATGTACCCAATCTGTTACACAATAATGTACCAAATCTGTAACACAATAATGTACCAAATCTGTAACACAATAATGTAACAAATCTATAACACAATAATGTACCCAATCTGTTACACAATAATGTACCCAATCTTTTACACAATAAAGTACCCAATCTGTAACACAATAATGTAACAGATCTATAACACAATAATGTACCCAATCTGTTACACAATAATGTATCAAATCTATAACACAATAATGTATCAAATCTGTAACACAATAATGTACCCAATCTGTTACACAATAATGTACCGAATCTGTTACACAATAATGTACCCAATCTGTTACACAATAATGTACCAAATCTGTAACACAATAATGTACCAAATCTGGTACACAATAATGTAACAATCTGTTTCACAATAATGTAACAAATCTGTAACAGAATAATGTACCGAATCTTTAACACACAAGAATGTACCAAATCTGTAACACAAGAATGTACCCAATCTGTAACACAATAATGTACCAAATCTGTAACACAATAATGTACAAAAATACAATATATACCATAGCGTCAACAAACAACGACAATATATACCATAGCGTCAACACACAACGAAAATATATACCATAGCGTCAACACACAGCGACAATATGTACCATAGCGTCAACACACAACGATAATATATACCATAGCGTCAATACACAGCGACAATATGTACCATATCGTCAACACACAGTGACAATATGTACCAAAGCGTCAACACACATCGACAATGTATACCATAGCGTCAACACACAGCGATGATATATACCATAGCGTCATCACACAGCGATGATATATACCATAACGTCAACACACAACGACAATATATACCATAGCGTCAACACACAGTGACAATATATACCATAGCGTCAACACACAACGACAATATGTACCATAGCGTCAACACACAACGACAATATATACCTTAGCGTCAACACACAACGACAATATGTACCATAGCGTCAACACACAACGACAATATACATCATAGCGTCAACACGCAACGACAATATACACCATAGCGTCAACACACAACGACTTTATATACCATAGCGTCAACACACAACGACGAAATGTACCATAGCGTCAACACACCGACAATATATACCATAGCGTCAACACACAACGACAATATATACCATAGCGTCAACACACAACGACAATATATACCATAGCGTCAACACACAACGACAATACATACCATAACGTCAACACACAGCGACAATATATACCATAGCGTCAACACACAGCAACAATATATACTTTAGCGTCGACACACCGACAATATATACCATAGCGTCAACACACAACGACAATATATACCATAGCGTCAACACACAACGACAATATATACCATAGCGTCAACACACAACGACAATATGTACCATAGCGTCAACACACAACGACGATATTTACCATAGCGTCAACACACAACGACAATATTTACCATAGCGTCAACACACCACGACAATATGTACCATAGCCTCAACACACACAGCTTTTACGCAGAAAAATACCATAGTAGCATCACTTGGAGACAAAAGAGGCCAAGGTGTCTTTCCAAAACGCCAATATATTGCTATATCTACACATTAATAAAATAATTTATTGTAATGCCAACAGACAAGAACAAAATGTCCACCTCATCAACAACAAAACAACAACAACAAAACAAACAAACAAAAATGTACTTTCGTGTCAACTAATCAGTACTTAATGCAAAACCTAAAATATCAAAATAAAAGGACAAAATATACCGAAGCGTTCAGAGACAAAGACAAAATACAATACAGCGTCAATAAGGATACAATTAACCTCTTCGTCAACAAAAGATGACAAAACTAAACTCTGTTTGCTTCTGACGCTGAAATGCAAGTAGAATATGTTATGTTTTAGAGAATATCACAAAGCCAAAGCAAGCGCAATATCATCTTTTAAAGCAACATATTTTCCCTGGTGACAAATGTGTATTCACAAAATTACTGCTTGTGGATTTTGCAAAGTAACTGGTAAAAAGTTTTACTTTGAACTTTAGTTAAACGGTTACTGTTTTTCTTGAGTGCGTTCATATCTCGATAAAAGATATAATATTAAAAAAAAACAAAAAACAAAAAAAACTGAAAATGAGACACTCTGCACTAATTCATTCAGCTGTTTTCTTCGGACCGAATTGATCACATGCTAGCATTGTTTCCATCACCGTCTTCTGGCCTATGTGTCGGACAAGCTAATTGGATCATCTCGGTGTCCTATACTCACTCATTCATTGTTTTGTTTTCGTTTCCATGTGAACCATTTCAATCCTCAGGGAAAATGAGAACTACGGTATAAGCATACAAGCCAGACACAATAGCTACTAAACAAATGGAATAATTGATCTTTAGTGACTATCTAAAATAACATATTGCTATGGGAATCTTTTACATGGATACGAAACATAGAGAAAAGGCGAAACGATCCTTTTGCAGGTTGAGCGCTTTTGCATGGAGCATGCAACAGACTTTTAACAAATGCTATTTTGTCTATTTGAGAGTCAGACGTTTTGGCGTCCAAGAAGACCGTTTTGAACATATAGACTCTGAATGTTTCTTTAAAATACTACTACGTTCTTTTTCGGCATAGCCGTATAATATTCTTTTGGCCCCGGATATGACGCGACAGGTGACGTTACTGGCCGAGATGAAGTACATGTGATTGGTCAATGTAACGGTAAATTCAAAATGCAGAATTGTAGCTAAAAACGAAACAAAGTTAAGAATGCAAGCTGAATAAGTGGATGTATCTTTTCAAATGACACATTAATAAAATTATATTCCTGATTAAAATGCATTCTTGTTATCACCAAAAATGATTCAAACTGATCTAATTTATTATCCGTGCTGAAACGCATTAGTTCGTTGATTTATTTCACCAGCAGTTTTACATTATAACCACAAGCATTAAAACTATGCCGTTTATCTTTTAAGATATTTCTTGTTTTAGATTCTATCCGGATGTCGCATTAATATTGATATTTCATAGAATGGAAAGCCAGCCAACTACGGTACTAAGTAAATTTGATATGGAACAATCTGGGATGACGTCATCATTTTAATGGTTACACTCTTCAGTGAAGACGATGGTCAACAGACAGCACCATTAACTAGTCAATAGAAATCCTCGAAAGAATAAACACAAATAAATAACTGCCTGTCTAGATTTTATCTTGGTATGAAACAAAAATGGAAATATTATGATTGAGTTTGATTGTTGTTGTTATTGTTGTTATTGCTGGCTTTATTGTTGTTAGTGGGGGGGGGGGGGGGGGGGGGGGGGGCAGGGCAGGGGCAGGGGAGGGGCAGGGGGGGCAGGGGCAGGGGCAGGGGGGGGGGGGGGGGGGGGCAGGGGGAGCTATATTACTGCAAAATTCATCCATGTAACATCATAGATGTCCGAATCATATCAATAATTGACTGGAAATAATGGAGTGTTCTCGATCGTAATCCTCCCGTTCAATTTCGATATTGAAATGATCAGGAGACATCTGCATGCGCTCTTAATAGCTAGCTGAAGCAGACGACAACAGGATGTGAGCTCGTAAAACGTATACTTCATTATCATCATCATTTATGTGCTATTTATATATATTACTACCCATGCCATTTGGAAGTATGACTATTTGTTACAATGATACACATAGGTGCATATGCATGTAACCGGTCGTTTTGAGCCGGGTCGGTTATTCAATTGTCTACACCATGACTCCAACGCTTGAGTTCCAATTCATAATTTATTAGTCCATAAAACACCCTAAAATAACAAATAACAACAATAAGTAAAATAGTTACAATCTCAAAGTGGAATAATCCATCCCACAATAACACGACAGGTGTACGCACCTGACGCAACCGGAAGCATAACGCTTAGAACCTAAGATTCAAGAACACCTACTAACCCAGGCGTAATCATAAACGTTACAACTACTACTGAACTATGCACATTACAGATCTGACAAAGTAGCAAGTGCGTAACGCTTATTCAAACAATGACAATTTCTCATGTACATGAATATTCTTAAAAATGATGCTACCAACACAATATAAATGGAGCCATATAAAAAACCTACCTCTTCATTTGACGAACAGGGCTCGACTCCCGGGGAGACAACCCGTACAATATTACAGCGCATATAAATGCTACAATAATAAAATAAACAATATTTACTAACATGTACTAGCACCGTATACTAACTACAATGTTTAATATAAAAGGCTAAATGCATAACGCCTATCAGCTAAACCAAAACGTTTATCCACACAGAATAAATAATAAGAAAGTGGCGGGAAATTCAATTTCTGGACAATCTTTACCATTAATTAAATCATTTCAATTAATCTATAAAGGAAATAATTGACATTCAACATATCCAAATATTACTACATACAATACAATATACATTAAAGTTAGAAATTATGAAGTACTCACAGTGATGTAGATTGGTACAACACGGATGCGCTAAATATATAGACGCAACATATACACGTCCACTCACAACGGTGCCTAGTACGGGAGTGACGCTACCCTAAAAAGCGCGGGTGCGCATTGACCCATGGTCACTCTACTATAAAAATAACTCTGACCTCTGACCTGTTAAACAGGTTTACATATATATATAAATAGCATACGATACAACTGCGTACACATATACATATGATAAATACGGAGCCTGTACATGCACAGTAGTACAAAAATGGATAAATGTAAATAATACCCAAATGTCATTAAATAATGACACTGTTACATTCTCCCCACCTTGTATGAAAGATGTCCACATCTTTCCATCATCACAATGTTCTTACAAAAAAAACTACCCATATACAAAAACTTTAAAATACAATTCGCAGTCACATATTATATGACCATCATGTTCAAAAAATATGAACGACATGATAATACTCTTATAAAACTTCAAAAACACACAAAAATTGTACACCTTCCTTCCCTGTTCTCAAAGAAGATGTTCACATCTTCCACAAAAAAACTCCATCAAACAAATGGAAAATACCAAGTAAAATGTACCATGTATTCAGGAAAAAAAATTGATAACGATAAAAACAGATATATCCCAGGTATACAAACTTCATTCCTAAGATTTCAAAATATGGAGCAACGTATCCCTAGCAACATCAGACATTCGATTAAACATATCTCCTGCAGTAATGTTAATTAAAAACATAGCTTTCTTCTCCCACTCAGCAATCTCGGATTGGAAACATGCCTGTTTACAGATAAAATCCCCAGACTGCATCCAACTCGGAGGCTTCCTTTCCCTTGTAGATCTCCTTGGTACTGGAGTGGGAATTGTTACTGCTGGTGGCACATCCTGAGTAGGTGGAGCGTTGATTGGATCGGCAGGTGGCGTTGCTAAATGTTCAGGTTGAACTCCAGCTTCCGGTTCTTCCTCATCCAACTCGTCACCATCATCATCATCATCATCATCATCATCATTCGAATTCGAGTCGTCTGCGGATGAAGAAGAACTCCCTTCCAGTATGGGTGGCCTCGAGATGTAGGTTGCTACATCTTCTCCCATGTCATCAAAATCATCGTCACTATCACTCGTTGACTGGTGATCAGAGACTGACTCTACAGCTGGTTCCAACCTCCGACTCCGGTTTATCCCTGTCCGAGGTGCTGGACATGGCCGAGCCATCTCAACCTTATTCCCCATGGGCAGAGATCCAATGGGGAGTAGATGGTTCCGGTGCAACACCCTGTCCTTGCCGTGACCGTCCTCCTTCCTTACTCGATATACTGGAATGTCTGGATTGTCCTGTCCCACGACGACATAAACATCAGACTGCCATCGATTGCACAATTTATGCTGCCCCTCGAAAGCTAAAATCTTGACCAAAACTCGGTCATCAATATCCAAAACTGCGTGACGAGCCTTAAGGTCATAGGTGGCCTTCTGGCGCTGCTGAGCATCTCTAGCCTTCCTGCTGGCTAGCTCAAAAGACTGGCTCATCCGCTTCCTGAGATCCTTAACATACTTAGGTACCTTCGAGGCTGCCTCACTCTCACCCAATCCAAAAACCAAATCAACAGGTAACCGTGGCTGGCGTCCAAACATCAACTGGAACGGCGAGTAACCTGTTGAGTCATGTCGAGTAGAGTTGTATGCAAAGGTCAAGGGTCCCAGGTGACGCTTCCAATCACGCTTCTGGTCCACGTCTAAAGTCCCAAGCATATTCATCAATGTACGGTTAAAACGCTCGCAGGTACCGTTACCACTGGGGTGGTATGGCGAGGTCCTGGACTTCTCAATCCCCAACAACAAGCACAAATGGCGGATGACCTCCCCACAGAAATTAGCACCCTGGTCCGAGTGAAAACGACGTGGTATACCATAGTGCTGTATGTAAGCTAACAGTGCATCTGCCGTCGTCCTAGCGGACATGTTCCGCGTCGGAATAGCTTGAGCGTATCGCGTAAAGTGATCCGTCACTACTAGTACGTAGGAATATCCACCCTTGCAAGTCTCTAGAGTAAGGTAAGCTATGCAGACCAGTTCCATGGGCTGTGTCGTAACAATGGAAACCAATGGTACCCGCTGTGTGGTAGGGGTTTTGCGCAGCACGCACCGCGGACACTTCTTTATCCAAGCATCTACATCCTTAGACAAACACGGCCAGAAGAATCTATCTCTTAACAAAGACAATGTCCGGTCGCGTCCAGGATGGCCGACATCATCATGTAAGCATGTCAAAACCTTGTCTTTCATAGAACTTGGAATGAAAAGTTGGTCTATGGTCGAATCTCCTTGCTGCAAGCATCGATACAATACCCCACGTTTCAGCTTCAAACTGTCCCAAACCCTAACAATAGTAGCCCAATCAGGATTCTTAGGACAGCCATCTATGTCCTGTAGCATCAAGCTTAGCTTTTGTCAAAATATAAGTCAAGGGATTGTTGTCAGTAAATGTCCTCCCATACAAGTAATCGTGGAACTTCTCTGTAATGGCCCACTTGAGTGCTAAAAATTCCAGCTTATGAGCGGGGTAGTGGCGTTCCGACTTACTGGTTCCCCGGCTGGCGTAATGTATGGGTCTAAGCTGTCCATCTTGATGTTGGTATAACACTGCACCCAATCCACTTCCCGAAGCATCAGTATGCAACTCAAAAGGTAAACTGTAGTCTGGATATCCAAGTACCACAGGACTGCAAAGTACATCCTTCAGTCGTCTAAATGCCTCTTCCTGCTCCGTATCCCATGACCACTTGATGGCACTGGATGGTAGCGGGCTCTTGGACCTCTTTTTACGGGTAGGTGGTAGTAAATCATTCAGTGGACGGGCGATCTGACTAAAATTCTTCACAAACTTGCGATTATACCCGGCAAATCCCCAAAACTGCCTAAGCTCATCTGAGTTACAAGGTGTCGGCCAATCACGAACCTTCTCTATCTTGGCAGGGTCAGCCTCGATTCCACTTGCCGAAACAACATGGCCTACATAAATCACCTTATCTCTGAAGAAGTCACATTTCTTGGGAGATAATTTCAAGCAACTCTCACGAAGACGCTGAAATACTCTTCTGAGACGATCCAAATGTTCATCATATGAGTCTGCGAATACTATCAAGTCGTCGATATAGACTAAACAAATAGTCAAGTTAAGATCACCCATACACTGTTCCATGAGTCGCTGAAAAGTGGCTGGTGCGTTGGTCAATCCGAACGGCATTCGGTTAAACTCGTAAAAACCTAACGGACCGACTGTAAATGCTGTTCGCTCCTTGTGCTCCTCAGCGATCATAATCTGATGGTAACCCGACTTTAAATCAAGTTTGGTAAAATACTTGGATCCTGACAAACTCTCCAAGACATCATCGATCCTTGGAAGTGCGTAGGAATCCCTGATGGTACCTCGGTTGAGTTGTCTGAAATCCACACACATACGTAAAGATCCATCTTTCTTTCTAACAAGGACAATATTACTTGCAAACGGACTGTGGTTGTGCCTAATAACTCCCGCCGACAACAGTTGCTGCAGGTGCGTCCGTACTTCCTCGTACATCGATGGAGGAATCTTCCTATGCCGCTGTTTAAAAGGTCGATCATCAAGCAACTCAATCTTATGCTCCACAAGATTGGTACAGCCAAGATCCTCATCACCGTGAGAAAAGATATCCTCATACTCCCTGATCAGGTTGATTACCATCTGAAGCTCCTCACCATCAACAACAGACTCGGTAAAGTCTATCTTCTCCATAAATTTGGGCAGGACTCTCTCCTCAGTAACCGGCAACTCCTGAACTATCACAGGCTGAATCTCACACAATGTAGCCCCAGGAGGAATTACAAATGTGTGGGTAGTAACGTTAGACAGCTGTACATCTATAAAATCGTTGCTACTGGTATTACAAGAGATGATAGAAGGTGTAATATCAATATCTCCAGCCAATGTGGACCTCTTGGAACTCTGTAAAACTCCCTGTATTGTAACAGTAAAGTTAGGCTTCAAGATGTGCCCCTCTGTGGCTGCATTCTTGACCAAAGCAATAACATTACCATTCCTAGACAACTCCCGATCCCTCATGGACAAACACCGGAAAGCTAAAAACCATGGAGTTCCAAAATTTCCATGCTGGGCATACCTGACTCCCAGCTCCTTCCGACAATCCTCCATAAGTGGTGTGAGAACATTAGTTCCCAGGAGAACAGGTACACGGGTATTATACTCGCTGCTGGAACAATGAGGAATAAACAACTAAGATCCCTGCTCCCTCCTAACCCATGAAACCTAACGCTAGCTTCCACATATCCGCTATATGGCAGCAGCTGGCCATCAGCACACTCTACCTTCAAAATGGTATCAAGCTGTCCTATCGGTAAATGGTGTAAATAATCCCGTCTAAACGACTCGCTAACAGTAGAAATAGTGGCCCCTGTGTCGAGGAGTGCATCAACATCAATTCCCTCCACCTGTATGGTTACCTCATTAGTGCTACCGACTAACTCAGTTGTCCGTAATGACCTTGCCATAGGTGTAGGACCTGTGCTTCTCTCACCTACCGTTGGTCCTTCGGGGTAGGTGGCTCCTCGTTTAAATCATCTGGCAACACCGTCTTGCAGTTGACTTTAATGTGCCCCCACTGATTACATCGCCAACATTTTACATTAGGTTTAGACTGGTTGCCGGCTCCGTAACCTCGACCTCGTCCTCGAGAAGTATAACCTTGACCTCTGGGTCTGTATCCAGCATTACTGGGCGGCCCCTCCTGAAATTTCTTCGCTAAACTCGTAATAGCTGCAGTGAGCTGATTTACCATTGTCTTCAGACCGATAGCCTCATCTTCTTGAACTGGTGCTGAGGTTGCTGATTTTCCTGTGGTTGGCTTGACCTTGACCCCATCTTTATTATGCCGTGATCTTTCTATGGACCTCACAGCAATACAAAGTTCTTCAAAATCTTCTATAGCGTCAGCCTTGTGTCCGGATACTTCCCGCAGATCTTGTCGAAGCCCAGACCAAAACTTGTTGTGAAGCCTCTTATTCCTGTCCACCGACGACAAAGACGGGTCAGCACGCGTCAACAACCCTTCAAGACGACAAGCCCAGTCTGTCACAGACTCCTCTGAAGACTGATGTGCTGAGTAAAAATCTTCCAACAGTGTCTCCTGTAAGTCGACAATACCATACAAACTACGCAGCTTTGCCAATATCTGGGAAGACGTTGCAGATGACCCCAACCTCATAACAGTTTCAGCTGCAGGACGACGCAGAGACCTTCTGATGGACTGACGAATAACCTCATCATTCTTCCTCGCATCTATTAGACACTGGACATCATATCGCCAAAGTTCAAATGATGATTCCCCTTTACCATGCTCACCAGAAAATGTAGGTAATTTATAAAAACGGGTATCCAAAACAGATGAGTTGACCTGTAATGGAACAGCATCTCCAGCATGTGCACTATCCTCTGACTGATCACTGGCCTCTGTCTTAACATCACCACTTGCCTCAGGTAAACCCTTGGTCGCTCTCAAAAAATCTATTATCTGCTTCTGTAGCATCTGTAAGTTCTCACTACCTGCATTGCCCTCCTTAGTAGATATCCTATGAAACATCTCAGCCATGGCTCTAAATGGATCTTCGGAAACTGGTGCCTCAGGCTGTTGCTTCGGTAAGTTGAGTTTATCTTCCCCCGTTGCCATGGTTAAATGTGATACTGATTATAGAATATTTGTATAATAATTCAAAAAATAGTACTGTACATCAGCAAAAATCACCAAATTCAAATAAATTGCAGTGACAAGTATGAAACAATAATATCTGTAAAGAATCACCACAATACAAAGTGTATATCAGATGGTAATACACATGGAAACCTCAAGTTCAATGTATCATATCATGAATACATGTATATGTATACAGATGAATAAATTGCAATTACTGATTAGAATAAGTTGACAAGATTCAAAATAAATACAGTGAAATACTATTTCAAATAGTTTTAAATGTGGTTAATTATCAACAAAATATTCACAGGTTGTATGATGAGATATTATACCACAATCAGCTTAAATGTACCACAATGACTAAAGCAAATATGAAAAGTCTCTACACGTAGGCTAAGGCTAACATATCATGACACTGGCCCCGTGCCTCAAATGTAAACAAATGTCACTGGACACACAGCATCCATGGCGAGGTAATTCACACTAAATGTGGAACAGACAAGCAAATCGCCAAATATAATCAACACATATGAGAGGCTATACAGTTAAACATAACACAGAATACCTCATGTTCATGTCAGTAGGATTTATCACTGCACTGCAAAGTTCAAGCTACGAAAACACACCATGTCGTTGAAACATCATCACAGTCTTGTGTAAGTAGACTTCCGTTAACATGGACTCCTCCAGCGAAGGGGTGTTGTGTAGAACACACATACATGGGCGCCAAATGTAACCGGTCGTTTTGAGCCGGGTCGGTTATTCAATTGTCTACACCATGACTCCAACGCTTGAGTTCCAATTCATAATTTATTAGTCCATAAAACACCCTAAAATAACAAATAACAACAATAAGTAAAATAGTTACAATCTCAAAGTGGAATAATCCATCCCACAATAACACGACAGGTGTACGCACCTGACGCAACCGGAAGCATAACGCTTAGAACCTAAGATTCAAGAACACCTACTAACCCAGGCGTAATCATAAACGTTACAACTACTACTGAACTATGCACATTACAGATCTGACAAAGTAGCAAGTGCGTAACGCTTATACAAACAATGACAATTTCTCATGTACATGAATATTCTTAAAAATGATGCTACCAACACAATATAAATGGAGCCATATAAAAAACCTACCTCTTCATTTGACGAAGAGGGCTCGACTCCCGGGGAGACAACCCGTACAATATTACAGCGCATATAAATGCTACAATAATAAAATAAACAATATTTACTAACATGTGCTAGCACCGTATACTAACTACAATGTTTAATATAAAAGGCTAAATGCATAACGCCTATCAGCTAAACCAAAACGTTTATCCACACAGAATAAATAATAAGAAAGTGGCGGGAAATTCAATTTCTGGACAATCTTTACCATTAATTAAATCATTTCAATTAATCTATAAAGGAAATAATTGACATTCAACATATCCAAATATTACTACATACAATACAATACACATTAAAGTTAGAAATTATGAAGTACTCACAGTGATGTAGATTGGTACAACACGGATGCGCTAAATATATAGACGCAACATATACACGTCCACTCACAACGGTGCCTAGTACGGGAGTGACGCTACCCTAAAAAGCGCGGGTGCGCATTGACCCATGGTCACTCTATAAAAATAACTCTGACCTCTGACCTGTTAAACAGGTTTACATATATATATAAATAGCATACGATACAACTGCGTACACATATACATATGATAAATACGGAGCCTGTACATGCACAGTAGTACAAAAATGGATAAATCTAAATAATACCCAAATGTCATTAAATAATGACACTGTTACATGCACTTAAGCAATTAAGTGGCATTTTGATTGTTTCACGTTAAAATGACTATTGCATGGTCACGTGCGAACTATCTAACGTCTGTGACGCTTTGAAATTTAGTCACGTGCGAGCTATTGCACAGACACCCATGGTATATTTATATCTATAAATCATATAGAAATTAGATCTATTACATTTTGAAGAAAATTATCTTATCCTAACGAGATGAACTAACAAGTGATAATGATATAGGTGTATTGTGATAATTATATAGGTAGAATATATGTATATTTTGATAATGATATAGTTATATCGTGATAACGATATAGGTAAAATGTATTTAGTGATAATGATATAGGTATATTGTGATAATTATATAGGTATATTGTGATAATTATATATGGGGCAAAGAAGTAATTCAAACAGTGTGGACAATGAGGCTTGTTAAATTTTCGAGGCAATCCACCCCTTTATCAAAACACAAAAAATACAAATACAATCACATAATATATATAAGAAGTACTGGAAATACAATAAAATACAATAAGAATAATGTTTTAGTAACTGGAGAAACAACAATGAACCCTTCGGCAAACGTGGGCCGAAGGCGGATACTAGCGTGACTGTATCATTTTGTTTGTTTGATTTTTTTAACGTCCTATTGACTGTATCATGTTCAACACCAGAACGCTATGCGACCAACGGCAGAGATATTTTTAATTCCCCCGCACGTGAAAGTATATCGAAGAGTTCAAAGACGATTTGTCCCTAAATACTGCTAGTGGACGACATTGCATTGACATCAGATTTCAGAATAAAAATGTTGCATTATCGTCTCTACAGTGATTGATTAAATATCGTGTACAAAGTCTGAAAAACTTTTGAAAAATATCTTTTAGATAATTAGAATTATAGAGAGTGATGTGAAAAAAACTACTACGAATATTTATCAAGACTGAGAATATAAGAAATACGAATGCCGAAGTGTCCCTACAGGACGCTACGGGAAACAGACGGTTCGGGCCAAATCGGACCAAGATGTTGTTGATGGCGGGAGGCGACTAAATGTGAGTCTCAAAGAGCAACAATGAATTGATGCCCAAAGAAGTACAGCAATTATGAAATTTTTTAACAAATTGAATAATTAACTACATGAATTGTCAAATATAATGGTCACATGGATAATACACCCAGAAGAGGTCCTTCAACGTTCGTTCATACCCCGAGGGTAGCAGGTTTGGAGATTGGTAATCCAGTATCTTTCTCTGGAACGACGTTTCGTTTCATTCCAGGTAGGACAGTGATCAATGGCGACCACCTGCATATCCTTCCAACTATGACTAGGTAAATTGAAATGCCTTGCCACAGGAAAGTCTGGTTTGTTTTGCTTGATGGAGCAACGGTGATTGGTGATTCTGATGTTGAGCTTTGTGCTGGTTTCTCCAACATACTGCATTTTGCATTTTTTGCAGGAGAGGAGATATACAACATTGGCTGATGTGCATGTCAGTATTTGTAAAATGTGATAAACACGGTTGTTCGATTTAAATATCATGAAACGGTTTCAGTTGCAATATATGTCGTCACGAATGATTGGTTGATTGATTATTTAATAGATAGATATATAGATAGATATACTGTTTGATTAATTGATTGATTTATTGTTTGATTGATCGATCGATCCATTGATAGATAGATTGATTGATTGCTTGCTTAGTTGCTTGATTCATTCGATTCATTCATGTCATCCATGCATATTTTTTAATTCATTTATTTTGTTACTTTGATTACGATTACTGACGGAAATATCCGATGTGTTTTGTTTGGAGCTAATCCAAAATGAATTCACGTTAAGTAAGCCTGTCGGAAGGCGCAACAGCATATTGTTTACATTAAATCTTCTCTGAAGAAAATAAATCGTAGTGGTCATTAATCTAACCACAGTTTCTTCATACAGGCAATTTAAAAGTCATTTAATCTCAAGACTCAAACACCGTCTCTATAATTGCTGGTATTGGGCTGATTTATTTATTCAATTGAGAATGAGATCCTTCTTCCTAGACCACCCTTGTACAAGATTAAGATATACTATACAGCTAAGATTGTTTATATTCATACATTTCCGGTGCAGTAAGTGCTGCTGGGATGCAGGTTTGCATGTATCTTTAAATGATTTGAGAATATGATGCTGGTTAAATGCACTATAAAGTCATACCACCGTGCCAACTTTTACATTATCTCTATTAACAATCAACTTATTCAGGAAATAATTAACGATGATTCGTGTATTATTGCAGGATATACAACGAGGACGAGGATATTTTGCAATTGAATTAATAACGAAGGCCGCAGGCCTGAGTTATTATTAAAATTGCAAAAATCCGAGTCCGAGTTGTGTATAATCCGCAACAATACACGCGTCAAAAAAACTGGGGGTTGATTATTTTCTATTCTACCATGTACTGTTTAGTTCTGAGATCGACTCTTTCTAATAGAAAAACAGCAAAGAAACCCCGAAGAAAACCTTGTACTTTATTCTTGAGATTGCCTATTTCGTTGATGAAATATACAGGCAATACAGCTACTACGATCAAGAGCAGCATCTATCATCTAGCATGATTTGAAAATAAAAAAAGATAAAAAAAAAAGAAAGAAAAAAGAAGAAAAAAAGGGGGCCTCCGTAGGATTCGAACTCGCGTCGTGGTAAAAATTTATTGAAAAACTAACCCATTAGCCCACTCAGCTATGGTAACCTTTTATAAAATGGGTGTATATTAGATATTTAAAATTGTTTCAGCCGTGACTCCCGACCGTGTATTATTGGCACGAGCGTGGGTTATTGGAAAATAATACATGGTTTTAAACCAATCAAAACTGGCGTTGCATAGCAAACATGGTAGAATAGACAATAAGGCATGCAAATGACCAGAATGTTCAAACTATGCAAAAATAAGCATTGCATGTAATGTACGAACGTAATAAGTATTTGGACATACTTAAACGCTTGTTAGATTGTATCAACTGTCAATATCAATGCAATTTGAGCGGCAGATGAATCAAACAGCGCCTATAAGTTGAAATTGTAATATTTACATTTACATAGGTTAAACTCTGTCTTTCTTAAATGCTCATTTGAAAGAATAACACCTGAGAATCAAATTCCTTTCTGTGATTAATTCCCATTCGTTCTGATACACATTACAAAGCATTGCCGTGACGCTGATGAACACAGCGCCAAAATGACGCCATAGTAACGCAATTGTTACGTTCGCAATCAGAATCCTCGCTGCGTTTGATTCACTTGCAGCGCATAGCAAAGCATTTCCACGACGTTGATCAAAATGGCGAAATAGATACAGTTCAGACTGATATGTTATTGAGGCAAATGAAAACTGCGACGCCAATTGTAAATATTATGCCATAAAATGTAACGCATATCATATTCAGGATATCTTTATTAATCTATGTATATTGTTCAATAAACAATTGTTCAATAAATAACAGCGAGCGATATGTAACGTCAATTTTGAGAGACAATGATACTAATGATTTGCATGCTCTACCAATAATTTGCTGATGGATATTTTGAAGGTTTTAATGCTCTCCGTGTGTAACTTTCAATGCAGATGTTTATGAAGTAGATGTATCATAAATACCTCCGTCATACGCTATTACATGAACGCGGCTTTTAGCTTAAAACTTCCGACAGAATCGTCTCTCTTGTCTAGATGAATTAAAATTTGTTTAAAGTTTTTAATACGATCAATTAAATGTGCACTCTATTCAGTAAAACCCCTTTTACCGTTTCCATCTCAAGAATGTACTGTGTGTTGAATAACTTCAGGATGCTCCAAGGTTTTCTTCAGTTTTACTATACTAAATGTATAAATATGATCACCATGGCAACATTGAACATTTTATAATATGATGTGCTACTACACGTTTTAAATCAATTTAGTTGTAGATATGCCTTAAGATAGGAGCTACCAGAGTTCAAGGTCATCGGGATTTCTTTCTTCTCTCAATCACGTATTACCCGAAATATAGTGTGGCTCCCGTTCGGTACAAGCAATTTCTAAACATATCTATATGATGATGTGCCCTAATATCTTAGTACAAATATGATCAAAATGTTCCTTTCCTAAATTTAACAGGCATCAGATTAACATGAGCAAATGTTTATAAGACCTAAATAACGATATCTGGGCGCCATTTTCAATGGTTTCATGCAGAATGAGAAAATATTTTTTAATTTCTGCACCATGCTCAATATATGTCCAAGTGCTATAATCACACTGATGTAGGATTCGTAAAAAATGTCTACCATGATGGTTGTCTAAGCCTAATCCTGAAATTTGTGATTTCCGTTTACCAAGATTGCTTTATATCCTGGTTAATACCTTGTAGCTTCATACGTACCAGACAGATCAATATTCCTCTTAAATAGGTATTCCTCCAGTTTTCCATCTGAAAGGGGATACGACACGGTCAGGAAATAATAAACCAATTGTCATGACAATTGACATGAGGAATCTTTGCGCCATCCTTTGCCTTTATTTAGCTTCTCCTATCCAACAGTATTCCTATCCTTTATTTCGTTTTCATTGTTTTGGAATCACTTCCATTTTTTGGGGGGCTGTAATCGAGTCGAGAGATAATAAAGTATTTAGAAAACAAATATTGTCTGGGAAGATATTGTACTCATAATAATAATAATAATTCGTATTTCCAAATGTGATGATTTCAAAAATATATCTCTAAAACTTGAAATAATTATTCGTTTAACAGCTCTATACTATTTTCAATGCGAATTTATGTTGACTGAGAAATGTGAAAAAGACTATAGCTATGGGACGAAATGTAAAAAGGACTATAGTAAGACACGAATGGTGAAAAAGACTATTGTTAGGAATGATATTTGAAAAAGACTATAATAAGGAACTAAATATGAAAAAAATGTCTTTAGCTTCGGACGATAAATGTGAAAAAGCCTTTAGTTAGGGACGAAATGTGAAAAACACTTTAGCTAATGACTCTTCTTTATTAGAATCCGATGATATGAGATAATATAATGGCGATGCAGTTATTTTCTCTACATGTATGAACAAAAGATGAGAAATGTCAGTTTTAGTTTTTGTGACGTTTCGATTACAACATGTACCAACCCTGCATGATTAGGTGTCAAAAAATACGTTATGCTACTTAAAATAACGATATGCATTTGCCATCATGACTGACTAAAAGAGCAAAGAAACCTAGAAGCAACAAAGCAAAATGTTATATCTTCCAATCTAAACCTGGATAAGACTATGTCTCCCGAGAGGACGAAAAAATATGACCAAATGAAATTACACAGACAACTAACAAGATATCTCGAGCAGAACACCGACCAGTCCCCTTGATGCTTCATCAAACCGAGACTAGAAGCGGCAGGTTGCTTAAATACAGACAAATCTTAAATGCATAGTTTTTAAATGAGAATAGTTCAAGCAACCTAAGAGATTAAATCCTCATTCACCAATAATTTTGAAATCTTTATCCATCCAAGTGAACAGCAAAGACTTCTGGGAATCTGAAGAACAGCATTGTGTAATGTAATATGTGTGCATGGATCATTATCAGCAACATCAGATGGACATGCAGAATTCAACTACCATTGATTGTCAAGAAAAAAGTTGTTGCAAACGGATTACATTACTTGCTCGTGCAATTCAGTGGATAGTTATGACGGAAGTCCTAGCTTTTCATCAAAAGCGTTTTGCACGAGATTAAACCTATTAAAACGTCATTGGGGACATGCTTTAGTAAAATCATGCAGTTTTCTTAAACAAGTACAAAAGGTACCTGGCTTATCACTGCTTCTTTCAGAAATATGCATATAAATGTCTTCAATTTCCTTTTAAAAAGTAAAATACATACTAAAATATTAATATGCTCGCACTACTTGCTATTTTTACATAACTCCGAACATGTCATAGTTGTTTTATACCCTCCGGCTGGTGCCAATCCTCATTTGCTATACACAGTATTTGGGAATCTACAGTGTATCTTCAACAAAAGGGCCAGGGGACGCCGTCAACAACGGGCATATAAGGACGGGTGTCTTAAGAGACATCGACAGTCATCCTGGGCCTTCTTTGAGGGCACTGACAGTCAGGATCATATCACGACATATGTCAGCAGATATATCTACAGCCAGGGGCATATCAGAACAGGTATCGCAGAGACCCCAGCAATCAGGGTCATATGACGACATGTGTGTAAGGGTATAATATGGTATGAAATCAGAAAAAAAGAAAATATTAAGTTTCAAATAGTAGCATTGAGGGCAGTAGATCCTGTAGATTCTGTGGCGTCGTTAATGCCCAATCACCATATAAGGTCTCCTTTTCATTACCTCCTCTGACCAACATTCAGTATAATACAGCAAGCTGGTTCTTGGGGTTGAAATTGTCCCCTTAAAACTTAAAAACGGCTTTAAAGAAACTGACAATCATCTGCCCAAAGCCGCACAATGATTTGCCTAATTCGGGATGATATGCGACGAAGCAGAATTATTATATCCCTGTGATCATGTCAGAGGATCTTTTATAGTGAAGTTTAATCTGTTCTTGATCGACCACCAATGTAAACGTACTTGATTTTACACACTCAAAATCTAATTAAAACAAATTAGCAGAATAATGAATAAGAGTTCCAACAATGATTTCCAGAAAAACAAATGTCGATAAACTAAAATGAGCACTATTATAATTTAACGCTTCCATTGCGAAAAAAAAAACAAAAAAAACTCACACAACTGAAATAAGTTTACCACTAAAATATGCACGTTTACACATTTACCTCTATCCTAATATATACACACTAACGTGATGTTTATTTACCTCTATTTAAAAACAAATACTAATCTGTCGTCTATTTACCTCTATTTAGATGTATACTTTTTGTACACTAAGCTGGTGCATATTTACCTCTATTCAAAATCATACACTAAATTTACGCTTATTAACCTCTATCTAAATATATACACCAATCTGACGCTTATTTCCCTTTATCTAACCTATTTGCACTAAACTGTATTGATTGACACATTTGTTGCATGCAATGGTATGGCCGTGCACATGTTGAACACGTATCTTAGGAAAAGTAATATTTAATTTATCGATTACATAATAACAATTAAGTGAATTTAAAAAAAGGAGATATTAATGTAATATAAATTATTATCTATTTTTCAAAAAGGTTTTTAATGACATTAATATTCAGATTGCTGAAAATTTTAAGGAGGCGTTTATGTCCTAAAATGGCGAAGTATTTGCTGATCCGTCTCCGATAGAGTCTTGGAAGCCATTAGAGATTGTATTAGATTTGGATTTGATGCTGAAACAAAACTCGTCGAGATTCTATTTCGGGTTATATCGCCTATTGTATCAAAAATTTGCTATCTAAGATAAAGACAAGTTCGCATCCTTGATTTCATTTCACAAAACATTTTCCGATTTCCCTAGATATAAATATGTCTGGTATTAATTTTCCGTAACCAAGATTATAAAGAGTCGATAATGTCTACACTAATCCCTAATAGGCAATTTCGTGTTTCCTTGAAATACTTCTCATAATCGTGTCAATTTTAACATCACCTTCATAAACGAGGATAATCTTATTGAGAATAATTTCAAAATGGTAGGGTTTCCAGCAATGTTAATTTCCCATAGGGGTCGGCCTAAAGAATCTTTAGAGCACACTCACCGATGCATTGCTTTGTGCCACTAAAGCTGGTAAATGAATCATTGATTTATTTCGGTTAAATGTATAACCAAAGAAACCTTTGGTTATACATTTAACCGAAATAAATCAATGATTCATTTACCTAATTAATTGACTACGTAACTAAATAAATAAATAAAACTAAGAACGCAGATTGTCACAAAACAGATACAAAAATCATCTATTCCAAAATACTAAAACACTTAGTAAACCGCGAATAATATTTTTTTTTTTTGAAATTTTGCGTAAAAAAAAACCAAAAAGAAAAGAAAAGAAACAAACAACAACAACAATAAACAAAAAAACTAAAAAAAAACTAAAAAAAAAACGCATTTTTTTTGGTGAACAAATGATATTTTGAATAACTTAACATTCAGTCTATTCAAATGATTTGTCTTAAAGACTTATCACTTGCCCCAACCCTGTCCGAAGATATTTTTGTGTGTGTGTAAAGTGTTGATTTTCGGCTTTGATGTGTGTCACCTTATTGAGTTGTGGAACGATAGTGGACATAACTGACCACCCTGTTACACTCCAAACCTAACAAAAAAAAAAAGAAAAGAAAAGAAATTCAAATGATTTGTCTTAAAGACATATTTATCACTTGCCCTAACCCTGTCCGAAGAGGAAAATTTTGTGTGTAAAGTGTTGATTTTCGGCTTTGATGTGTGTCACCTTATTGAGTTGTTGAACGATATTGGACATAACTGGTACACTCCAAACCATAACAAACACATACCAATAATGCCGACAAGTGTAGGCCACATCTTTAAATGATCATCGCTGTTAATTATGATTAGGACGTTTAATAATACAAATATTCCATTACCGATAGTGACTTAACAAATCTTGCAACAATATACCCCCATATACCCAGAGAGAGAGAGAGAGAGAGAGAGAGAGAGAGAGAGAGAGAGAGAGAGAGAGAGAGAGAGAGAGATCGGTTTTATGGGGATTCCTCTGATTCCCAATAAATCCAAGCACTATTTGAAAAGAATCCGAATGCGAAAATTTGTAAGTTGCCGCCAAAAGTTGAAAATGTGCTATTTTTAGAACAACCATCAAATTTCATTCTCTCACACTGTCGTAGAAGTCGGCTTGAATAATTATGGGTAATATTCCCCACAAGACGACTTTATAGAAACATAATTACGACTTCCCCGCAAACCTAAGAGCAGTGATAATTATTCCCCATAAATAGGCATATTAAGAGAAAACCTAAGAATACATCCCTATTCAAGCAAAGAATGAGAATATTTAACATACCAGAACACCCCCCCGCCCCCCCTCTAAATCCACACAAACATTAGCAAATTATAACTTTGAACTTGGTTCAGGTGTAAACACCACTTCATTGGCCGATACGTTTATTCTTTTCCCGTCAAAATTTAATATTATCAACAAAAAAAAAAAAAAAAATGAAATTGAGATGTTGTTTGTTCAATACTCTGACACATAATGACTGGATAATTAGCAAACACACAGTACTTCATTTATTGGAAGCTACTTAAAAAATGTATTGAGTGAAACCGTCAAATCTAGCGCATTGTAATTGATAAGTGTTATCCTTGAAGCGGTAATGAAGCGGGAAATGCCATTCCCCATAACAACGGAGTTTGAGATGTGTAGGAGAGACATTAAAACCAAGGAATCTGCTAGAAATAAAAGAATTCCCCATCATAATTTGTTGCTTGATGACAGTAACTTTCTTGATGATCAAGGGATAAGTGCGAAATGTTTTAAGATTTATCAGAAAAGAAAGCTGCGACATGAAGATTATAACGCTGGTGTTAATTGTGATATGTGTCAGATCATCCCATTATTATCCATAAAAGATATAGTTTATGACCAGTCTTCCAACGCCAAATGCGCACTAAGTATGACGAGTTCCAATAAAAATTCGTAAAACACCAACTCAACTTACATCACCTCACCTCTTAAGGGGAGATCCTGGCCCTGACGTTGGAATTCGCACTGATGAAAGATGAATGTTGACTTTCCAGATCAAAGGAAATCATCAATGATCTTTTTGAGATACCATATATGCTTTCAAGGCAGGAGTGCTCACAACACCTTAACTCAGAGTGTAAAGGTGAGGCAAATCTTATTAGAAGGGCCAAGTCAAATTAGAAGTGACTAGGGATAATTGTGACTTTCAAAAGTTAGATATTGTATATCTGCGGACAATTTCCTATGGCACATACCAAATGTCTTTTTTTATTTATTTCTTTTTAGTAAAATCTTTTTATTTAGGCAAAACATGTTGATATTACATATATGTCCTCTCACAGGAGGGCTTGCACACGTCTTTCTACTTTTTTCACATTCATTTTACTTGCATATTATGTCTTTAAAAACAATTTATAAAGTACTCATTTCGGTAATTCTCTGTCTCTGTCTGTCTCTGTCTGTCTGTCTGTCTGTCTCTGTCTCTGTCTCTGTCTCTCTCTCTCTCTCTCTCTCTCTCTCTCTCATACCAAATGTCACTGACAGCTGGCTACACCAGTAAGCACCTCAGTTATGATGGTAACTATGATATTCAGATATATCGGCATCCACGTGACATTGTACTTGAGGCAAAAGAAGATGTAAATTATAATATTTTGTTCCTAATGGAAAGATAATCATGGGGGTATGCGCCCACGTAGCCAGTATCCTATGCTATTCAAAAGTCAAAAGGTTTAAGATAAACCTCAAGTAATGTAGATTTCACTACCATCCGTTATCTTTCAGGTATTAAGCATAGTCTACATTTTAAAATTGATTCAGTAGTTAAATGAACATTCAATATTTGTGGTTATTAAAGAACATGATGACCATTTTAAAAAAGAAAACAAATCACTTCAGTGGGTCATAAGTGTCGATGTCGGTCCCTGTACACTAATAAAATTAAGTATAACCATTTCATTTCAGCTTTTAAATATATCAATACAAAACAGACTTTCCCCTATGTTCGTTTTTCTTTTAAAAATCAAATAACAGTATTGTCAATTAATTCTAAAAAAAACTTTGCATAAAACTCCCGATTACTATTTTGAGGCAATTTATTTTATACTGTTTGAAGATTTTTTAAAACATCATTACGTATGAACACCAAAAGGAAATTGTATTTTTGAACTCAAGAAAACTTCAAGCATATGCGCATATTGGCTTCTCAAAATACGGAAACAAACATAGAGGGGATGTTCAGCGTTTTGAATTATAATTGCTTAAAAAATACCAACATATATATATACATATATTGAGAGTTCATCCATGATGAAAGTTGTATGATCTCTCGAATTCCGAATTCCGCATATGTTCTTTGCCATTTGAAGCTTGTGAGTTTTAGGTTATTCGTTCTATCAATTTACTTTGCTTGGCACTCATGTCTCTACTTGTCGAAATGATTGGGTCATCATAAAAAATTGTTTAGCCGCCATCTTTGTTTACGTGATTTACATATAAGGAATGGTAAGCTATATAGTAAATATAACAAATTATTCGAGCCGCACCGGAAACAATGGACATTGTTTACCAAAGGGGTCAAGGGTTCGACCATAACTGTTACCATGATCTTCTGTAACCTGCATCTCTCGAAACCATGTATTGTGAATATTTCGGCGGAAGTCGACATCTGTTAAGGAAATTGCTATATTTAGAACAAGTCCTTAAAAATCGAACCACCTATACCACGACATATCTCGCCATCATCTTGAAAACATATTTAAAGCGAGACAGGCATATCCGCCGTCATCCTCGCAAATGAACAATTTTTTTTTTGTTTTTTTTTGTTAGACCGGCCAGTTATTAAACATGCGCATATTCCCATGTTACCTGACATTACTAAATTGATTTTTCACGATATTAAATTTAGCGGTTTACGGTTACATGCATCTGACAAAGCTTATATAATTATCTTAATCCTGCTTTGTACAGGGGGTTCCAATTACGCTTAACATGTACATAGTATGTTGGCTTGGCTATTCGTTGTCTTCTCTTTTAAAATAAGGTAAGAGCGAGGTGGAAGGTTACCGTTCACAACATATTTTGTGTGTCGCTGTTATGGTTAAAGGTCCAGGGGAAATTTACTTGGTAGGGCTTCGCATGCTGGTTTTAAAGGATGGTTTTGATAGATGTTTGGGTGTGTTTTTCATATTTTACGTTTAATTTCTATTAATATATTCTGCACTTACCAAGACATTTTGGTATCATAATGTTTTACTCAATCTTCGTAATACATAGATCACATATAATTCTACCATTATTCTGTTTGATGGGACATTTAAACATTTGTAGTACATTTTTGTCACTAGCTCTCCACCTCTGGGTTGCGGGCTCGAAACTCATGCGAAGCAGTTGCGTGGTACTGACCGTAGGCCGGTGGTTTTTTCTCCGGGTACTCCAGCTTTCCTCGACCTGCAAAACCTGGCACGACCTTAAATGACCCTGGCTTTTCATAGAACACTAAATAAAAATATACCAAACTCATTTACAGATAACACTCTGAGGTATAGACTTCCACTGAGTTCAATTGTGGTCATTAACAGGTTTATGTGGAGCAAGGAGAGAAGGCAGTATTATATTCCTTACCTTTTAATATTACAACAGATATCTTACTATTTGGGAACCAAACACTTTCACCACAAGAAAATAAGGTCATCGTCTTAGCTGTTCAAGATTATATACTTAAAACAAACAGGTTTTCATAAAATTTTATTTATTCCAAAAGCATGTTTTTGTACATGAAGTCAAGTTGTCTGTCTCAACAATCTGAACTCTACACCAAGTATTCACCATTTTCCTTTTCTTTTCCTTGCTTAAACTTTTGTTATTCAATGTTAATATATGGTCTTATATGCCAATAATATGTTGTCCATCCTCATTATATTTGCTGTCTATGATAAGGTGATAGATTCACATAAGTGTCTGAGACACTTGTTTCTATTTCCTATTCTGTACATCCAATTTTGTAACTATACATGTTTTTGAAATGTCTGAATAAAAGAAAGTTTAAACTAAGGAGAGAGCCAAAAGCCTTCCTCGCATAAATGAACGCTAAACTCAACGCCAAATGTAAGTTGTTGTCAAGGGACACAAACACGAAGAAAAAAGGTCAAATAGAAGGAAACATTATATATTTCTTCATCTTTGAATAAGCATACAATGTGAACAGCAGGGACTATTCTTGCGTTGTAGCTGTAGGGCTTTTGTCGGGGGATATGGGGTTACATTAGGTTGAGAAAGAGATATTTAACATGACGAATATGAGCTAATTAGGGGTTTATGAGCTTAAATTTATGGATGAAAACGATATGTTATCAAGTTCCTATCGTGCAACAACAGGGAAATTTAAAAATTGACAAGAAAAAGTATCAAATTTGACAGAGGCCATTTCGATGTATATTGTAATGGAAAAAAACAAAAAAACAAACAAACGGCATGATCTATCATCCTCATTTTTCTGAAAATCAACATCGAGTCTGTATAACAGATTATCGACCGACACGTGATTTAAATTCATCAATGATATATGGAATATTTTTTTATTGGAATCTGTTGTATATCAACTGAAAGTATGTTATGTTGCCTGATTTGCAGTTAAGAGTCCTTGAAAATGTTGTTGTTGTTTTCGCTAAGAAAGCGACCTTGACCGTCCCGAAAATTCATCATTAGATGTCAAAATATCCGCACTCGATCGAATTTTTTAAAGAAAGTGCTTTATTCCCCGGCATTACTAGTAATGTTAATATGCGTCAGTGGAAAAAAACTACGACTTGACGAGCAATATTCATATTAAGGACATTATGATTGGAGTTCAAAAAAAGACTATATTCTCACATAGGAAAAACCGAGGAATATTCATTTAAAAAAATGTTAGACGTGAACGCATGTAAGCAAATGAGGTTTAATGATTATTTGATGAAACGTTTATTGTTTTTAATGTACATTAAGCATACTATACTGGCAACAGTGCATCCTTGAAGTCATGAAGCACGTGGTGCGTATTACGCCAAGCAATATGATACTCTAGACAGGATAGCTTTAAACATAACATTGTAAAAACTAGGGCATGAATTCATTACATGTATATAAAGGTTTATTATATAGCTTATTTTTACCTTTGTATTACTTAAAAATAAATCTCTCTCTCTCACTTTTGAATGACGGGGAATATATTTTTATTTTACTTACCAGGTATATTATCGTTAACAGACTTAAATAAGGTAAACATTGACCTGTACGATAGTGCAATATTGTAAACTTGAACTTTTTTTTGTAGGGAATGTAATTGATCAAAACTGTTCGTATTGTATTGACAATTTAACAAAAATATGAAAAGTCTTACGATTGCAGAAGAAAGAGGCAGAAGAGGGCGACAATGAAGAAGTGACGTAGGTCCGTGTGGTATATCATGTGCATATATATATAGCTGCGCTGCATTGTGTACAAGCATTGCCTCTCCGCGTGACACGGAAACGCGCGCTTAGACACTCACATCAGATTAGTTTTGGCGACACGGGCGACTTTCAGTGACGCAATAATACTAGTTGTCATGATGGACCAAGTGGAATTCTATCATTTAGTTTTAGTCGCGAAGAATAATTCCATCGACGTTGAGCTTATTTCACCGGGGAAGGTACAGCTGTTGTCACATTGGGATGAACGCAATTCGAGTTACTCTGAGTTTTTATCGCTGGCGATTGGCCGGACAAAGTCGCTGGGATATTTTACAGGATTTGTATTGTCTGTAATATTCTGCTTGGAGTTTGTACTTGGTGTGGTGGGCAATGTGAGCGTTTGTGTTATAATGATGAAGAGGCGATTTCTTCACACTGGCATCAATGCGTATCATGCTAGCCTAGCAGTTGCCGATGTCCTACGCGTGCTAGTAGGTAAGTCAACTTTTTAACGCATTGTCAACTTAACATAGGGAAATGAAAATCATATGAATCAATCGATTACGGGGTACATTTGTATCTAACTACACATGAATCAGCTTGATTATAGTAAAACACGCAATAGTCATTCAATTCCATTAATGACGTTGCTATATGATTTGATTTGGACCACAACAGACATTCACCAATAGCCGATATTGCTTTTGTAAGCTAACAGTGCTTTGTTAAGTTGTTGTATAAAGCAGACGAATTTTATTCCATATTAATCGTTTGTTTTAAGAAAGATGTATCATTAATGAAAATTGATACTGCAATTGAATTTATTTCCTCCGCATAGGAGATGTCAATAACGCGCCCCATTTTTGCAGGGACCAATTTCTACATAGTATCATATGGAAAGATTATGGAAACATTTAACGAGAGTAGATGCGACATATTTTAACAAAGGCATGCTTTAAAAGATAGTTAGTTAACGGGGTAAATTCTAATGTGTCATATTTCGCCAAGGCACACTTCAAAAGGGACGCATCTCACGGGGTAGATTCTGATAGGACATATTTTAACAAAGGACAGAGTTCAAAAAAGGAATCATCTAAAGGGGTAGATTCTAATAGGACATATTTAAACAAAGAACAGATTTGAACAGATAATGAGTGAACAGGGGCGTATCTTTCTAATTCTAGGGATACCTTTTGATTTTATTTTATTCGTGTGGCTAATGTTTCTCTGTGTTATCCTAGCAATGTTGAAATGTAACGCTAATGTTAAAAAACTACGATTATATTGTAGATATCATATAGATATTAAAGCCACCAAATTCAGATAACGCCACAGACAGTCCCAAGGGTCATATAATTAGGACACGCTGCTTGTATCGCTATTATTGTTTTGATATTAGCATTAAATGTTTAAGAGATTAAAGACACACGATGTAAGATACAAATTAGAAATTTAAAACGAATTCAAGGAATACCTATCTGTCGTAATTGTTATTAGGAAGATAATGGCCATCATTGTTCTACAACTTATTGTTATCGTAGTACCGAAGACGATTTAATCATACAAATAGCAAGGGGGGGGGGGGGGGGGGGGGGGGGGGGGGGGGGTACGATTTTCCTAACAATTTATATTGATGTTACAATCAAAACATACGATATCCCTTTAAGATGATCATCCAGCATTTCATTTATATGTACTTTTTGATGGAGTGTTTGAGTAAAACCTATAAAATAATGATGATTGTGATATCAGTGTATTGCCTGATGTGGTTAATTTAATGTTCTTACATACCATATGCCTGTACTGCGTCGATAGAGCAAGGCCAAACACCGACTGGTATCTACGGTGTATGAATTTTGATATATGAGTGATATCAATTAACCGAGAAACACTACTGTCAATCTGTTCTAAATCTAAACCAAGATATGTATCCTACACTATATCGGGCCAACACCCACATTCTATATGGCTGATATATAACCACGATTAATTTAATACGTAAATATTGACTTTCGTTTGATATCTCTGCTACATAAACAGTCTATTGTTAGATCGATACTTTTGGCATATTATATTTAGTATGCATTGTACTGAAATTGGGCACGAGCTATCATTTATCGCTATGACTTGTTATTACATGGATAGTTTAAGTCCTAATGGCTTGACTAACACACATTTTTATAATTCATTGTGTAGACACTGGAAAACTATACAATATTGCATGTATTGTTTATAGGCAGAACATGATATTTGGAATGATAAAAAATCCTGTCCCATTCATTTGTGAGAGGGTTTGGTATGGTATTCGATATATGTATGTTATTCAGTGAGAAAACCAAACCTTCCAGCTGGCTACAAGGGGGAAAAGACATGAGCGAATGGCTGCTCCCGAGGTGAAAATCCAGCAAACAATTCCTGTTCTTGGTTGATAGACCCAGCAAACCACGTGTTCTCGGAGTGATGAACTTAGTAAACCATGACTGTTCACGGGGTGATTAACCGAGCAAACCATGACTGTTCACGGGGTGATAACCCCGGCAAACCATGACTGTTCACGGGGTGATAACCCCGGCAAACCATCACTGTTCATGGGGTGATAACCCCGGCAAACCATGACTGATCACGGGGTGATAAACCCAGCAAACCATGACTGTTCATGGGGGTGATAACGCCAGCAAACCATGACTGTTCATGGGAAGATAAAGTCAGCAAACCATGACTGTTCATAGGGTTATAAAGCCAGCAAACCATGACTGTTCATGGGGTGATAAAGCCGGCAAACCATGACTGTTCATGGGGTGATAACCCCGGCAAACCATGACTGTCCAAGGGGTGATAAACCCAGCAAACCATGACTGTTCATGGGGAGATAACCCCAGCAAACCATGACTGTTCATAGGGTGATAAAGCCAGCAAACCATGACTGTTCATGGGGTGATAAAGCCAGCAAACCATGACTGTTCACGGGGTGATAACCCCGGCAAACCATGACTGTTCATGGGGTGATAAAGCCAGCAAACCATGACTGTTCATGGGGTGATAAACCCAGCAAACCATGACTGTTCTACGGGGTGATAACCCCGGCAAACCATGACTGTTCACGGGGTGATAAACCCACCAAACCATGACTGTTCATGGGGTGAAAACCCCGGCAAAGCATGACTGTTCTACGGGGTGATAAAACCATTAAAACAACATGCAAGCAATTTCAAATTTGAGTGTCATTGAGGTTATGTACGAGACAGCATGTCATTTAGACAAATCGTTATTCGAGAGATTTGACGTTTAACAGAAACAATTTTAATTAAGACTGATATTCATGTCATATTGATCAGAGACTGGATCCAATATGATTTACGACATCCAATCTGAGTCGCGAAACCCAATCTGACATACGACAACCAATCTGGTTTACAACATCGACAACCAGTTCCGAATTGCGACATCGACATTCGATCTGATTTACGACATTGACATTCGATCTGATTTACGCATTGACATTCAATCTGATTGATGACAATGACATCCAATATGCCTTCATTGGTATTGATAACATTATTAAAACATGTAGGTGACATCCTATTTCCATATCTGATTGTTGTGACCGAACATAATTGATATATTCGGAGCTCCTTAAAAAAATAAAATCAGATGCTTGTGTGATACATGCATTTAGTGTAAACATATGTAATACATACAAATGTATTATGAATCGTTTTTAAATGTTGTTCTGCGATTTATCATACTGTCATTGTGAAGTCCTACCGATTCTCATCATAATTCAAATTAAATAGTGCTATTTCACGATGTAAGGTATTGTATTATTATTATTATTCCTTCGTTGTATATGCAAATGAGAGTGATTCATGCTTAAGATGATAAAACAGTCGCGAAAGCTCAGTCAAAATAACCCCGGGCATAAGCAATATGAAGTATTGTATTTCTTGGATAGTTGAGCTCACTGATTATCCTGTGCTGTTTCTGCTGTGTCCTTGGAAATCAATCTTTCACACATTTGCTTTTCGTAGAACACAACAGGCCTATCGTATAGTATAATCATGCCAAATGTGATGACACATGCATTGTACTTAGTGCATTTTCAGTCACCCTTGAGATAAAAATGTATCTTCTGCTTTTACGCTCCAAAGCAGCAAATCTAATTTGCTACCATGGGTTACAATAAAATAAAATTAGGAGATGTGTCGTATATTTGATTCAGAATTGTGAATATGTGTTACAACGAGAAAAAAATGTAAAATCTCAAACCTGGGCATCTCTGACGATTCGTAAATGGAAAACAAAGAGTAAATTATTACTCCGTAACTTAACAGCAAAACTGTATGGAAGTTGGATATTAATAAAAGAAGCATTAAAATAGTTATCCAAGCTCCCAGGCTGCTAGTCTGATGCTAATCGCGTTTAGACTAGCCGACTTGGCATTGCTATCTTAAGTCCTCGTCATTACGTGATCTGTCCTTCACTTGTGAGTTCATGGTGTACGTCATGATACGCAATGCATTTATAATTATTGTTTACAAGCAGTATATCTTCTCACAATCTTGACAAGTCTACGTCTGTAAATGCCGGTTACTAGGTAAGCCGTGACGATAATTTGCATAAGATATAATTATATGTAAGCAATCGTCTTTTACATAAAGTTGATGCATCTTGCAAGAAGTTTTATAAACTCTGGTTGTGGTAGCAAATGTCAGTTTGAGCAGGTATTTGTTCTTTTTTAGAGTTTATATTTCGTTCTATGCTGTTTTCTTTTTCTTTTTTTTGAAAAGCAAATTTCACGAAAAAAAAAAAACAGAAAAAAATCTCATTGATAATCACAAATCTTATATTTATGCGAACGGAAAAAAGACAAATCACTCTAATTCTAAAGAACTGAGATTAGAATACCATATCCTTCCCGTCTCAAATACCTGAAGCTGTAATCCCCGTACACCCATAAAGGTATTCTGGAGGGTAAGCCACAATGAGGCATGTACGCTCTTTGTACCTATGTGGTTTGTTTGTTTTTGTTTAACGTCCTATTAACAGCCACGGTGATTTAAGACGTGTCATGTTTTGGAGGTGGAGGAAAGCCGGAGTACCCGGAGAAAAACCACCGGCCTACGGTCAGTACCTGGCAACTGCCCCACGTAGGTTTCGAACTCGCAACCCAGAGGTGGAGGGCTAGTGATACAATGTCGGGACACCTTAACCACTCGGCCACCGCGGCCCCCGTACCTATGTGGCTTTTCATTTTAAATATTAAAGTACTTGATGCAATTAACTTCCAGTGTATATCTGTTAAAGATCATGCACTCCATAACCTTCCACCGATAACAATTTTCATTTAATGACAGTGCCTTCTTAAAATGGACTAACTTAAGGGGTTCGCAAGCCACTTGCACACTGGAATGCCTTTTCAGCCTGTTGATTATACTGATAGCGGAATAGAACATATTTTTCTTGGCACCCACTTCATAGCCGTTTTAAGCTGCTTTTGAATCACAATTCGTCCTTTTTTAGATTTTAAGTCAATATTATGAGTTTGTTTGCCTGTCGGTATAACCTTATTATGTCATTGGTGTTGAAAAATGACCCCGGCGCACCCACATACTGAGCTCCATGCAACGAACAGCGATTGGAAATTGTAAACAACTTGCGCTAAGGTCTACAATACATTGGCGTGCATTATCCTAACAATCTATCAACCTCAGTTTGAGGAATCTGATGGACGTATTGCTATTTTTGGAAACACAATTCATCAGACACACGATGCTATTGTTTTCAACTTAAAAGACATGTTTATTCAAAAAAGTACATTATGTAATTTAACAAACCGTATAAAACAATTTATTACCTTAATCTAATAATAATATTTTATTTTCAACTCGCTTATATAGTATATCAAACGACATAACGAAAGCTCATGTTTTGATTACGTAATCCACAAGATTTGATGACGTACACTAGACACAAGGTTATTCGTAACACGGTTATCTATTTCACTACAACTATATACCGAAATCAATATCCTCGACACTGTGGCTGAAATGGACCTGTTCCCAGTGTGAATGTCACACGGAAAATCCGAAACACGTTATTGATCAGCTAATGTTAACGGGGGGAAAACGACTTTGATATCACTCAGGTTTAGATGGCTTCGTGAGAGTTGACCACATAATAATTTGAGCATTTTCATTAAGAGATTAACTTCCGGAAGGTAATTATTGTTAGGATGAAGACTAGTAAAACAGTATTATCCGACATGATCTTTGCCCCTTTATGTCTTTGAATAGTGATAAGTGTCCGCTCAAAAGATCTTATGGACTTCTTGAAGGATTCATCAAAGCTTGATAAAAGATATCTATTATGAAATATCTGACAAGCTAAAAAATCATTTTTATCCGGGAACTATTTTTTTGGGAGAATGTATTCCAATATGGTAATTGTTGGGGATCTTCCTCTATCGCAACACTCTCATGACGTCATTCATTTATGAGGTCATAATAGAGAGACAGTAAGTCATGTGTCATATGGTGATCTCGGCATAAGTATTTTACATTAGATAGTGTCTTTATATGAAGATTTCAAATTAGATAGTATCTTTATATGAAGAATTCACATTAGATAGTATCTTTATATGAATATTTCACATTGGATAGTATCTTTATATGAAGATTTCACATTAGATAGTATCTTTATATAAAAATGTCACATTAGATATTATCTTTATATGGAGATTCCACATTGATAGTATCTTTATATGAAGATTTCACATTAGATAGTATCTTTATATAAAAATGTCACATTAGATATTATCTTTATATGGAGATTCCACATTAGATAGTATCTTTATATAAAGATTTCACATTATATAGTATATTCATATGAAGATTTCATATTAGATAGTATCTTTATACGAAGATTTCACATGCGATAGTATCTTTATATGAAGATTTCAAATTAGATAGTATCTTTATATGAAGATTTCATATTAGATAGTATCTTTACATGAAGATTTCACATTAGACAGTATCTTTACATGAAGATTTCACATTAGATAGTGTCTTTATATGAAGACTAGCCATTTTTGTATCGTGACTCCTTTTAAACCATACCAAAATCTAGACTAGATGTTTTTGCTTTATACGACATCCAATGCCGCAGACATATCGTAACTAATTTCCGGTTCTTCCATATAGACCCGTTATATAGCATAATTGTCCGCGTCTCTTTTTCTGATGTGATATGGTTTATTTGTTTTGTTTTATTAATTGGCTGAAAAATCAATACGAAAAAATATAATAATCGCTACAACGAAATGCATGCTCCACTATTCCATAGATACATTTTGGGGTAGTTTTGCAAATCCTATGCGTAATGAGATGCCCTTAAATAATTTAGAATTGTCCAACTTTCACAAATGTCGGTGACGAAATAAGAGTA
The DNA here is from genome assembly GCF_902652985.1 of Pecten maximus. Classification (NCBI taxonomy): domain Eukaryota; kingdom Metazoa; phylum Mollusca; class Bivalvia; order Pectinida; family Pectinidae; genus Pecten; species Pecten maximus. The sequence continues at coordinate 4,926,366 of NC_047019.1, read as the reverse complement.
AGTTTGGTTTAGTGTGTAGTGGGAATAATGCCAACAATTATATGTGACAAGCCTTTCATGCAAAGCAGACAAACGCAAAATGGCCATTTCAATAACATAAATAACAATCGATACATAGAATTTCTAAACACGTGCACAAGAAGAAATTGTCATTGAATTTTAAGGTGAATGACACATTATCAGCTGTAACACTTATCTCCCTTGCTTTGTCTCCTTTTGGTGATGAAATAGGCCTACATGGTTTCTTACACACAGAGCCACCTGCAGATGCACACATATTTCCTTGCACAATATCACTGACATTTTCCATCTGGAAATCACTTGTGCGTTTGTAGGATCGTACTGCTAGAGAACGGTGTCAAGTTTTTTTCTGACACTAGTTGTTCGTCTAGTCCTGCATTATACAGTCCAGTAGCAGCGGTAGCGCGCAAAGAATGATTTGAATAAAATCCTTTAAATCCAGCTTCCTTGCATTCCCAACGGTTTGTTGCAGTGTATGGATACCTATCGGAACGTCACAAAACCAGCAAATGTTTGTGATATATTTCAGTGATCTGAGGTAAAATGCATCGGTTGTTCCTTTTTGTGGCCTGTAATATAGAATTACAAAAATGTTTATCCTATTCAACATATTCTATATAAAAAGTATAACATTATATTGTATTTTTATGTATCAATATGTATTTTTTTGGACCACTGAAATTGAATGAATGCAAGTTAATATTTAAAGATTTGTTCTTATAAATAATATAAAACAAATAGATACCTGAGATTGATATATTTTTTATAAATCTTCACAGGACATCGCTCTGCTTACTTTAACCATTTTATCTTCAGAGATATCGGAAAAAAGGTCACTTTTAATGCTGAAATTTTGGTTATTTACCTCATTTTCCATATCGAGAATATCACTTAAAATCCCATCACTATCAGCCTTTGGACTATTTTCCTTAAAACTAGACTGGGTAACAAATACACTGTTGTCACTGTCTGAAGACATGGTGTTGAATGAAATAATATGGTGTAACAGGTAAATAATATGGTGTAACAGGTAAATAATATGGTATAACAGGTAAATAGTTTGCATGAATGGAACAGTTCATTCTAAAAACAGGGATGTTAATATCTTACCTGTAGGTGTCCAATAAGTTAACAAAAGATTATGTGTGCATGAATGGAACAATCTATTTTAATAACAGGGGTGTTGCATGTTACCTATATGTATCCAATATTTTAACAAAAGAATTGCCAAGAGTCCAATATCAACACAAAGACGGCCTATGTTTTAAGTATGTTATAAGCCTCTACAAGTCCTAACGGCCTCCAAGTGTTCTTTCTACCAACATATTGGACTTGTAGAGACTTATAACCTATACATAGATACATTTTGGGGTAGTTTTGCAAATCCTATACGTAATGAGATGTCCTTAAATAATTTAGAATTGTCCAACTTTCACAAATGTTAGTGACGAAATAAGAGTAAGTTTGGTTTATGGTGTAGTGGGAATAATGCAAACAATTGTATGTGACAAGCCTTTCATGCAAAACAGGCACACGCAAAGTGGCCATTGCCAGCTAAAAGGTAATACAGTGTACAATGCAAAGAATAAGTCTGAAAATCCAAGGAAGCCTGTAAATTCCTAGACGTTTTATTCCCACAATTTCAAGAGAGTTAAGCAGATCCTTGCTGGGAATAGTGTCGATATTCTTAGTTTAAAACTTGCCAGTATGAATTTATGTAAATACATTCTGGTCGATTTGGCAGTAGTTGCAAAAGCCGGTTGAAATCCAACTATATTGAATACAATTAATGCGTACAACAAATCAATCAATCTTGATTTCATGCATATGTAGCATAATTATCTAAAACAGTGAACTGCCACCCTTCCCACAACCTTGACTTTTTGGCTACTGCACTAATATACCAGGCAGGCGAGAGTCATTTTCAAGCGAACAGACATGATGCCCCGATATATTTTTTCTCTTTTTTTTTCCCATTCATCTTTTCTTTTCTATTTGTACAAGATATTTACATATACAGAACCAAATAGCATAAACACAAAGAATATTGAACAATACATATATCTAGATTTAGTTCAATTACATTATATGCAAATTGTGTGTAGGAGCTAAAGACATGAAATCATAGATACCGTATTATGTTAATGTGATGATAGGACGTTCTATACAGGTTAATGAAGCTATTTCATGATACTTTAAAAATTAAGAACATTTCCTTGATGTTTGGGCGTAGTTTTATTTTCTATATATAGCTTAACTTTCATCATTTATATCAAATAATACCGTTTTCAGAAATTGTGCTTGGTAAGACAAATCCATAGATACAAGTGAAGTTAAATCGAATCGTTCGTCTTTAAATGCCACTCCTTGCCAGAGTGATGACTGAGTATGATTAATGTAATATTATTAACATGACCTTGACCACTAATTGCTCACGCCGATAATAAGCCTTTTCATAGAATGCTCTATGCGAAAACACTTGTGAGTTTTTATTCAAATTACTTATAAAATGGGAACTCTAGCGTAAGGCATTAAGTGTGTGGAGGACAGATAGTCGGACGGACGACCGGACAACCGCACGGACGAAGAGACAGAAGAAGAGAAGCAGAATACTAAGACTTCAAACCCTGGTGTTTACAGATATTCCGAATTTGATTGACATCGCACAGTATTTTATGTAATTATTGTACGGAAACAAATCATCCAATCACAATTGATTAATTACATGTCACCTTATCCATTTTCCATCCAATGAACGATAATTAGAGCAGATAATTAACGGAAGCTAATTAACCATTACGTCAAACTAAGCCCACAACCTTTCGTTGTGTACACTTGATTCCGGCCTGATGGTGTGCCATGTTTAACTAAGAGCAACAATAGGAGTATGTTACTGTAAAATAACTTATTTTAGCGGTAATCTTATTTTAACACTTTTCGCTCTTGAAGCATTGCACTAATTACATTTTTTATGTGCTATTCCCACAGAAAAAATGAGAATACGCTAATTCTTCGTTGCGCTGCGTTTGTGTGTTATAAGTTGAAAATGCGCGAAAGCAATCGACAGCATTGTCATTTAGGAAAACCAAACGGAAGCAAGCACATTTGTTGAACTTTGAATGGATTTATAAAATAGGTACTAATGCATCATAAATGGATGAATCTGCAGTTTCTCCAGAAACCTGAAGTTAAAAGGTGGTTTTGAAATGGAGAGGAATGAAATACTTCCAAACTATGGGATTGAGTAAGATTAAGAAGTGAGGGGATAATTACTCGGGACCTTTACCGATATGGATGACATTTATTTTTTTATATACATGTAATATCACAAATTATCAAGCGACGTCGGCAACGGAATCTGTACAAGAGTATCAATGCATTACTTCCCACACATATCAGCAATGAGTCTGCTGTAAATAAAATAAACATTTTCCATGGTTATATTGACAATTTTCAAAAAAAAAAGCAATTTTTATACACCTCATTATGATATCAGGTTGTACTATTTGTTTGGTTTGTTTTTGCTTAACGTCCTATTAACAGTCAGGGTCATTTAAGGACGTGCCCGGTTTTAAAGGTGGGGGAAAGCCGGAGTACCAGGAGAAAAACCACCGGCCTACAGTCAGTACCGGGCAACTGCCCCACGTAGGTTTCGAACTCGCATACCAGAGGTGGAGGGCTAGTGTTAAAGTGTCGGGACACCTTAACCACTCAGCCACCGCGGCCCCTGGTTTTACTATAACCTCAAGTACAGCATAATTCAGGTGACCGCGATAGCACAATCGGTTAGAGGGCCGGCCACGTACCTCAGCTGAGGTCCGAGGTGAGTGGTCCGAAGCTCCCGGTGGCGGTTTGTGCTTCTCGAGAAACTAAGAAACAGAACGGTCTGTGTTGTCGTGGTTGTGTTCTTGGGCAAAACGCGTTATCCTTTGTGCTCTGGATGGCAAGTTGCTCCCTCCCTTAGGTTGTTCATTAAAGTAGTAACCATCTTCTACAAAAAGAACCCGCCTAAATCTGACCCTTGCTGCTCAAGAGGCAAAAAAACCAACAAGCAAACGACCAAACAAGCATAACGTTGATGTCGCTTCCGACCTGTCATGTGACGTCGAAATTAAGCAAACTGTATACCATTCTGAAAATCATTACTCCCTTTTCTCGTTTATTAAGCAAACTAGATTTAATGTTCTTTTCAAGATCATTGTAAATATACTCACTTGCCTGGTATTATCCAACATACATTTTATCTCCTCAGTTTAGGCTCATCAAATATAACAGAAATCAGAAAATTTATCACAGACGTCGGCCGGAAAAGCAACATCAATACAAAGGCGTTAGCTAATATATAATGTAGACATGTTCTTGTCTGACAGACAGCAAGCAACATACACCAATGGCAAAAATGGGAAATAAATGTGAAGATCATATACGTGTAAGGGTTTAGTCAATGTTAGATCGTAATTTTGGAATTACTCCTTGTGTGTTTGCAAATCCAATTTACGATAATAATTATAAAGCGTTTGAAAGATGACGGCATGGATCGTAATTCCTTTTCTTCATCTAGTGTACAGTTTGCACACCCAAAGTGTATTGCCTAGTTATCTAGACAAGCTGCTTAGCTTTTACACTTTGTCGATCGCGGCGGTGATCATGAAGTACTGTATATCACCATTGTTGTTTCAGGTTGATCGCGGCGATGCTTACGAAAATATCGACGAAATGGAAGTAAATGTTTTATTCGAAACTAGCGGCATGTTGTAAATATACACACATGTATGGTATTATCCAACATACATTTTATCTCCTCAGTTTAGGCTCATCAAATATAACAGAAATCAGAAAATTGATCACAGACGTCGGCCGGAAAAGCAACATCAATACAAAGGCGTTAGCTAATATATAATGTAGACAGGTGGATCTTGTCTGACAGACAACAAGCAACATACACCAATGGCAAAAATTAAAATTAAATATTAAAATTTATTTGCCTTTAACGTTTGGTTTGTTTTGTTAAACGCCCTATTAACAGCCAGGGTCATTTAAGGACGTGCCAGGTTTTCGAGGTGGAGGAAAGCCGTAGTACCCGGAGAAAAACCACCGGCCTACGGTCAGTACCTGGCAACTGCCCCACGTAGGTTTCCAACTCGCAACCCAGAGGTGGAGGGCTAGTGATAAAGTGTCGGGATACCTTAACCACTCGGCCACCGCGGCCCCCGCCTTTAACGAAAAGATATTATTTTTATGGAGATTAGTTCCCCCCATTTGGCCCTTCAAGCAATGTGGATTACGCCTAATACCTTGAATGAAGAGAGCAATTCATCAACTGATTTTAAATGCTGCTAATGGTGCTAATGTCATTTGGCAAATTCTATCAATTAAAACCAAATTACAAGGGCACCCAATGTCGAATGATATAATGTAACATTTATGTCAATGGACCGCAGGGTTCTTGTTCTTGAAAACGTATTCATCAACATTTTATCAAGGATTAACACGCGACAAACGTGTAACTGGGTTCAAAACACAACTCGAATGCCTCTTGTCAGCTTCATGTTGATTTATTGTAACCGTTCATCACGGTATTAAAAAACCCTACAATAACAAGACAAAGAATCACTTACACATATACAATACAAACTACATTGGACGTGACAATCAAGGGACATAACTCCCACAACGCATGTTATATGAAAAATTAACAAGAACTGAGCAATATCTATCAATTAGACGAACTATCTGCTATTTAAACAATATTAAAATGTACACATGAATAATTTAAGTATCTAAACCTAGTTACTCTACAGAATCAAACAAATGTGTATCAGAATATTAAAATAATATTAATGTATACTTCACAAATGACATTAGTTTCAGTATATATACCATATGGGTATTTTACTCTTTAGGCACATGCCAAATATATGTAAATATTCTATTACTCTAATAAATGTACTATAAACTCACCCCACATATCATGCGGAGGTTCCGTAATGATGTTTCAACATCAACACACAGCTGTTTTGGATTTGATTTTACAAATACATTGTACATCAGCTGTAATAAAAATACATTGATATAATACTAGTTATGTGAATTTTGTAAGGTTGATTCACAAACCACAACTACACATTTGAACGTATACGCTTTACAATGAAATGACAAAGAGATACATCTTGTGGCTCAGCCCCAGATTCTCTACTCAAGTAATATATTAAAATATCCATAAAAAACATAATTACATGTTGTATCATAGCACAACAATATAATATACATTTAAGTATCAAAATAACACCAATAATAGTAAAAACTCACCAGATCTCTTTAACTATTCGGACAATGACTTCGTAGATGTTATGTGCTTGGATACCAAAGCAGAAGTGATTTTGAATATAGAAAAGTGATTAAAAGCATGCGTGTTAGGTAAAACTGTCCAATGAAAAGTCTATGTCAGGTCACATGACATACATACTCACATTCCTTACATACCTGTCCTACATACAAGACACACAGAACTTACTCTCCAAACAAGTCACACAAATACTTTGAACTAAAGACTATCGCACCAGAAATTAAAAATACATAATACACAATTTATTATTATACATTTTCTCAAAATATAATCCTGTCACATACTCCCCCTCGCAGATGAATGACCTCCGTGTCATCGCCATGGAGAAGCTTCAGCGACATCCAACCTGTGAAAACATTAAAAGTACAAATTATTTTAAATCAATGGATAAAACAATCAATTTGAGCCACTTACCACAGAGAGTAAAGACTCCAGAACTTTCTCTGGGATCCTGTCCAAATTTCCCTCAGTAGCTAAAACCTCTAAATACCTGGCTCTCGTCATCCAGTCTGGGGTTACGGATGATTGCACCATTACATACTCACCCGATGTTTGCCACTTAGGTTGTTGTTTTTTCCTTGTTTTCCTGGGTACAGGTACTGGCTTCTTCCTACAAGAATTTCCTTCAATATCACCATCCAGCCCTCGTATTCTGGCATTAACCGATGCCACCTCCTCCCCCTCCGAGAAGTTGAAGGCTGTCCCAGGCAAAGTCTGAACATTCTCTGCAATAGAGGACTGATCGTCATCAGCAACAGCCTTGCCCGCAGCTTCATCAAATGGAGGATCGTCATCCAAATCTGATGAAACTTCTGGATCCCTTTCAGCTTCCATAGCATCCTCAGCACTCGATGTAATGCTTGCCACGTCAGCTGCTGGACCAACATCATCATTAAGAATCAGCTTCTCAGCTTTCCCTGTTTCCCTGAATCTCTGTCTAGCCTGTGGGTTTACCGGAACGTCATCTAACTCCACATCATCCTTAACAGAGGAGAATAATTCCCCTACTGGCAAGAGTAGATTGCGATGAAGTTTTCTTGTTCTACCTGTTCCCGTCTCCGGCCTAATAGTAAAAACTGGGACATCCTTGTTCTCTTGGTCTGTCACTACATAAACCTCTTCCTCCCAGTTGTTATCCAGTTTGTGTTTCCCTTCATGAACCAACTTCTTCACCAGAACTCTATCTCCACATATTATGCTGGAACCCCTCACGCGTCTATCATAGTTGCCTTTCTGCTTCTCCCTAGCCTTATCAGCACTCTTTGTAGCAGCATCATACGCAGAAAGGAGTCTGGTTCTGAGGTCATCAATATATTTACCTGGCTTAACACTCTTCTCACGCCTCTCTATTCCAAAAGCCAAGTCCACCGGTAATCGTGGCTTCCTCCCAAACATGAGGTAGAAGGGACTGCATCCAGTCTGCTCATGTCGCATGCAGTTATATGCATGGACAAGAGGTCCTACATGTTTTTTCCAATCAGACTTCTGATCTGGCTCCAAGGTCCCTAACATGCCAAGTACCGTCCTGTTAAAGCGCTCACACATCCCATTACAGCTTGGGTGATATGGCGATGTTCTTGACTTACGGATTCCTGCAACCTGGCACAGCTCATGAATCAATTTTCCGTCAAAGTTAGGTCCTTGGTCCGAATGAAGTCTAACTGGAAAACCATAGTGAAGAAAGAAGTTGTTGAACAGAACTTCCGCTGTTGTCCTAGCAGTCATATTCTTTGTAGGGTAGGCCTGCGCGTACCGTGTAAAATGGTCTGTGAGTATAAGAAGATGCTGGTATCCTCCTTTAGATGTCTCCAAAGTCAGAAAATCAACACACACCAACTCCAGAGGTTGATAGGTACGGATGTTCACCAGTGGGGCTCTCTGTGTTGTAGGGGTCTTCCTTAAAATGCAGCGCTGACAATTGGATACCCAGTCCTCAACATCCCTAGTCATTCCAGGCCAATAAAACCGTTCTTGCACCAATGATAGGGTACGGTCTCTCCCTGGATGTCCAACGTCATCGTGCAAGTACCGTAACATGTGACAGGATTATATTGGGAAAATGTATAATAATAAATTGTGTATTATGTATTTTTAATTTCTGGTGCGATAGTCTTTAGTTCAAAGTATTTGTGTGACTTGTTTGGAGAGTAAGTTCTGTGTGTCTTGTATGTAGGACAGGTATGTAAGGAATGTGAGTATGTATGTCATGTGACCTGACATAGACTTTTCATTGGACAGTTTTACCTAACACGCATGCTTTTAATCACTTTTCTATATTCAAAATCACTTCTGCTTTGGTATCCAAGCACATAACATCTACGAAGTCATTGTCCGAATATTCAAAGAGATCTGGTGAGTTTTTACTATTATTGGTGTTATTTTGATACTTAAATGTATATTATATTGTTGTGCTATGATACAACATGTAATTATGTTTTTTATGGATATTTTAATATATTACTTGAGTAGAGAATCTGGGGCTGAGCCACAAGATGTATCTCTTTGTCATTTCATTGTAAAGCGTATACGTTCAAATGTGTAGTTGTGGTTTGTGAATCAACCTTACAAAATTCACATAACTAGTATTATATCAATGTATTTTTATTACAGCTGATGTACAATGTATTTGTAAAATCAAATCCAAAACAGCTGTGTGTTGATGTTGAAACATCATTACGGAACCTCCGCATGATATGTGGGGTGAGTTTATAGTACATTTATTAGAGTAATAGAATATTTACATATATTTGGCATGTGCCTAAAGAGTAAAATACCCATATGGTATATATACTGAAACTAATGTCATTTGTGAAGTATACATTAATATTATTTTAATATTCTGATACACATTTGTTTGATTCTGTAGAGTAACTAGGTTTAGATACTTAAATTATTCATGTGTACATTTTAATATTGTTTAAATAGCAGATATTTCGTCTAATTGATAGATATTGCTCAGTTCTTGTTAATTTTTCATATAACATGCGTTGTGGGAGTTATGTCCCTTGATTGTCACGTCCAATGTAGTTTGTATTGTATATGTGTAAGTGATTCTTTGTCTTGTTATTGTAGGGTTTTTTAATACCGTGATGAACGGTTACAATAAATCAACATGAAGCTGACAAGAGGCATTCGAGTTGTGTTTTGAACCCTGTTACATTGGCGCCCATGTAGGGACCCGGGAAAAATACTCAACCTTGCTCCACAAGCATCGCTGTTACCCCTGGGAACTCGAGGACGAGTTCTTCCCTGGAGGGGGAGTATGTAACCCTGGTAAATACTAGCCGCAATATACCGCTCGGCTAGAGAGATCTTCTCTTTAGCTCGATCGGTTGAGCGTAAGACTAGTAAGCCAGAGGTCCCGGGTTCGATCCCTAGCGGAGGCAGTGATTTAAAATCTAATTAATCCTGCGCTCTGTTACAAACGCATGCAGGTAGCCAGTTGGTGGAAATACATAACATTTCCGTACGAACTAATGTCAGATCTAATCTATTCTTGGAGAACGTTTGGCATTTTAAGATTACTTTTGGTGAATCTTTGATGTTTACATAGTATATAACGTTATACATGTACTGTTTCTGACTGTACAAACAAATTTAATTTTAACAAATTACTCTGCTGTCAACTCATGATTTTTTAATATACGATAATTATTATTATTATCATTAATTAGTTAATTATCAGACCTTAATTACTTACTTGTTGCTGTTACAAGTGTCTTTTTTTTTAATTTTATTTTTATTGATGACAAAGTCTAGCGATAGGCACAGATTTCGAATAACAAGCTATAACATAAATCTACGGTTCGACGATGAAAACAATGTAGTCCGATATAAGCATGAGCTTTTGTTTCTGTATGGCGTAGGAGATGTTGTTCCTGCTAAGTGTGAAGCACTTTTATTCAGCGTTTCCATATACTGTAATAGTCCTGTTTTGGCACTTTTCGCGCCGAATGCATTCCGCTAATTCATGACTGCGCTAGCAACTGTATCTGTTATACATCAGTTTAGTTACATTATTTCCTTTAGACTTTGAAGGCACTAAAATAAATATATTTACAATATAGTATTTCCTGTCAATATTTCAATGACTTTATTTATATCTACACTAAATTATCGATAAGGTAATGTTGGAGTTGTCAGGCCTTGGTAGTCTGCCTGGGTAGGTAAATAATTCCATTCCTAGTATCAACTTGGATTTCCTTTGTAAATATTTCTATGGTGTCTGTATTGGGGTCTGCATTAACTGTGTAACAAGATGATGGCTTCAGATGGCTTGGGCGTCATACTTTTAATGTGTAATCACAAACCCTTTATATAAAATTGTGAATGTGATCATGGCCATTTTCATCAAGGAGTTTCTTTCCGCATCAGACGAGGCCTTTAGAGGGCTAGGGTGTCATCATTTTCGCTAACCAAGACTTCTGATTGCGTTTCACTCCACGTTTTGTGAAACGTAAACAGAAGCCTTGGCTAGCAACGTTGGGGTGTCATACTGAATGTGTAGTCACTAACCCTTGGGATAGAATCGTAGATGCGTGCATGGTCATATTCATCAAGGATTTTCACTCAGCAGCAGATAATGGCTCAAGAGGGCTTGGGTGTCATTCAAAAGCCCCTTGTAAAAAAATGGAAATGTTTTTTTTTTTACCCCACTCATGATGAAATTAGGCATATCAATCTTTTTACATACAGTATGTTAGAACCAATTAGTTTACAATCAATGACAATTCCTATATTTTTTTTCTTTTTCTGCCGATGTAGTTTTTTTCATCTTGCAACACATCCGTTATTAGATCCACTGGAATTACACCGAGGATCATCCTCAAGGCAATTGCTATTGTTGCATGTGTCAGATGCTTCGGATACTTATTTCAATATTTTCAAATGTGGAACCAAAAATTGATTACATGTATTATTGTCATTACTGACAACATTGCAGTTGTTTCGTCACTGAAAAGAACATTCTACCAGAAATTTTGAACTCGTCAATTGCATAACCTCCAACGTTGACACTGGTGTGCTTTATACGGTTTAATGTATTCCAATGAAGGTCATCGTTTTGAAATGAATCGATAGGGTAACTGTTTGTATCAAATGTTAAACCACATTGATCATTCAATACTGTCTGCATTCTTGAGAAAATCTACCACCATGTCAATAATCCTATTATGCGTTCACCCTACTATAGGCAGCAAGAGGAACGCTATATCCGGCTTGTTTGCACTGCAGCAAATGCAATATCTTTGTTTACATTTCAGAGATGACGTAATCGTAGTCATAGACATAGACACTAATACAGGCCTCAGACCACAATTATACTTCCGAGTCGTTGTACACGAATGTGGTACATATGGAAATTTCAGGACTGTTGCTAAATGTTTTTTCCTGACTTAGCTGTTACAGATATGGGCATAATTTTAGCATAGATGTATAGTGCAATATTAATCTAGTGATAGAATTTTGTTTTGACACCATTTCCATGTTTGTTTGTGTGGCAGGACACAGGGAGTTATAAGGCTTGAGTAGTAATATTTTTTTGTGATTTTCCGGATTTCCCCCACAATATAGTGGGATGGTTATACTTAAATATAAATATCTTTCTGAAATGCCGGTCATGAGGTATTTTCCAGCTCACTGTGGGTTCAGCTTGAATAGTTCTACAACGTGATGTGAAAACCAGATTTTTTGCAAAATTCTGAAATATTTTAATTTCTATTTTTCTTTGGCAGAACAAGGAGAGAACTTAATTGTGGTCTGAGGCCAACTATCTGACCGGAAGCACTATTACGTTCGAAGATCAATGGCTGCTGGTATCATTGTAGATTTGTTTCCCTTGTCGGTGTTGCGTTAATTACTTCAGCTAAAATTATTCTTCGTGACCTTTGGAATTATCAAGGAGGCAATTTGAGTTTGGGGGTAATTGATGATAAAGCCCATACTAGAATTTTCAATCATGCCCTGACAGATACCTAGGATGCTCTAAAAACAGCTGAATTTGACCTTTGACCTGCAACACAAGTCGTAACTGGCGATCTTCGAATTCTTCCAAATGATAAGCTACGACGACATCTTAACATACATGATCCAAACTATCGAGAGTTTTCTTCCATTAAATTGAATATGATTTTAAATATACTTCAGGGATTCCATTGAAGAATATACCAGAGATTTGGTAAAACGAGAACATGCTATCTTGGGTTCTGTTGGAGGGGAGTAAATCCCCTAAGTCCATAAATCTCAAAAAGAATAAGCAGATAACGCTAGTTAACGAGGGTAATCTTACACGCACATTGGTTTTCTAAAGACGAAATATTGTCCAATCATTATTCAGTGTTGCGATCTTTCGAATTACCAGTGTGTGGGAGGGATGTTGTTCTGCCTCGTTTTTATTGGATTTCCAAACTTCAAAAGAATCTTGATCAGCAACGTTTAATTACTGGTGCGAGAAGGTATTCAATTAAGCCTTCATCGAAATATCTTATAATCATTCTTTGCACAATTAATCCAGGGTTGCAGTCCTACTGGAATACTGTTTAATTCAAAGTGGACTTGTAAAAATGTAGATTTGAAAAAAAAATATTGATCAATCTTCACCTTGTGCTCCTACGGAAGCCGGTTAGTGTCATTTGGCGGGAACTTTTAAGCTCGTAGTTATATCATAATTACGATAATCTTATTTCGTAATTACGGCTTTGTTTTCATTTTATTATCCCTTCTTAATATTCAAGTTTGAAGTTACTTTAACATTGTATTACAATCGCATCAATGGTATTAATTCCCTTCTCATAATCATGTAGAGGACCTATATGAATCACCGTAATACAGAATTTTTTTTTGAGTTACCGAGGGCTATACGTTGCTTTTTTCATCAGGAGATGCCTAGTGCGGGCTGTCTTCCGATGCGGGCTATCTGTGTTTTTAACAAAATATAATAATAAAAAAAACCAGGATATAGGTTGGTTAATGTTTACATTTGTATTGAAACAACAGATGAAGTAACATATTTTAACGCCCAGATTGCTATTCACATTTAGGCTAGATTCATGCTATTTGTAAACGAAATAAATCGGACATAAATTTATTCATATATAGCTTGAACAATATAAATATGTTTTAAAAATAACCACAATGTTTTCATTATATGTCATCAATCACAAAGTCACTATCCGTCAAAGTCTGATGGCTCAGAATAAAAAGATACAACCTTAACTTCCTTCCCGCGGGCTATACCCTTGAGCAGGCAATACACAGGAAAATGTGGTATTTGAAGAACCGACAAATTACACAAGAGTGAAAATCATTTTCCAAAATAATTAATACATATGGCAAAGTAACTCATTTAATTTTGTTGCAATCAATGTCATTGTTACGTCTTAACAATGGGCTATTTTCTTATAAAGGAATCACTTTTACTCTCGTTGTTCTGTATGATGATCTTGTCCTATTCCATACATAAACTCATATTCACAGCATTCCTCTTACGATAAGTACTCTACGCGGAAAAATAACCCATTTCCTTGTCTTTATTTAACCATAGATAATTATCAAGCACGATTGAGGGAAATATAAATTTTCGTAATATAGTGTTTTTTAATAATATAGCCCCTTTAAAGTAAAATTACGTCAGATAATATCTTTTAGCAAATTTCCATCACTGGTTTTGAACCCGGAAATGCTGTTACATGCAATCTGTGTACTTTTGTTAGGAATATTTAATATCTCAACAGCACGCATGAGGATTTTGATATTAAGTATTACAATAAAACCTCACTAACAAATTAAAACGGAAAATGGTCAATATCACCTTCAAGGTGCTTTTAATTAATTTCTAAGAACATTACACTGTTACGTTTTATATACAAATGTCCCGTGTTTGATATAACAGGGGGCCGCGGTGGTCGAGTGGTTAAAGTGTCCAGACACTTTATTACTAGCCCACCACCCCTGAGTTGCGAGTGCGAAACCTACGTGGGGCAGTTGCCAGGTTCTGACCGTAGGCCGGTGGTTTTTCTCCGGGCTTTCCTCCACCTCCAAACCTGGCACGTCCTTAAATGACCCTGGCTGTTATTAGGACGTTAAACAAAAACAAACCAAACCCGTGTTTGATATGACATTCATCATGCTTTCTCCACAATGAAACACTTTATTAATTGTAATGATATAATGCCTGACTTTAATTTGCCACAAGCCTCCCGTAAGATGTCTGATAACAGCTCGCATTGCTTATTAATAAACTGTGCATATTTCATTACATGTAAAGAGTAATCGGATTCATTTGTTAGGGTTAAATTTCTGTATTTTGTTTTCTTTTCGTTCTCTGCGCTCATGCGTCCATTAATTACAGACGCCAGAGTCCATCTTATTACAAAGCAGGGAATTCGACCGCCACTTGTGCATTTTTAACCAATTTCAATATCAGCTCCAAAGAAATAGTGTTCTGAGTAATGATGATATCTTATACCTGTTTGAGAAAAAAGCTTGCAAAAAAAATTCTGATTAAAAAATCTTAAAAAAAAAACAAAAAAACAAAAAACAAAAAAAAAACAACAACAAAAAAACAACAAAAAAAACAAAACAAAAAAATCGAGCAAAGCTAGATCTGCGAAGATGCAGTAATGTAGCCTTATAAACGTTCATTGTACATTAAGACAAGGTTTCCGGAAATTAAGCGTCTTTTGTATCATTTATGACAACTACCATAAAATCAATGTCAAATACGGTTTTTCTCACATCCCTCAAATCAGAACGAGGGTGGTAATAGGAAACTACCAATGCATGTAATTTGCATCCAATGCGACTACCTGCATTTCGCACAAAGGAATATAATTGATCATATAAGATGTTCCAACAAGCATTATCTTTGCTATTGTTAATGTTCTGGTTTGTTGGAATATATGACACCATTTGTGTAACGTTGTTTGATTGGTATAGGGATACGTAATGATTTCTAAACTGAAACATGTGTATAAGTGAACACTTTAATTTTATTCAGGAGAAATTAAATAACAGATAACTGTATTGTATATGATACATTGTTCAAAGGCAGTGACAGTATTTGATAAACAGTTCCAAGCAAGCAATGCCGCTCATGCACAGAGATCATCTACAGCTAGGTGTCATTGGAATGCTCAAATGGGCTGGGATAGGCAACTTGTGAGTGAACAAGGTAATGAATAATCAAAACTACGCTTGAAACGCAAAGTACATTGTATATTATTCCAAACGTTTGGACTACTCAGATTCTATCTATTCTTTTTGAAAAAAATGCATTGCTACATGTATGTGTTACTGGCAGATTGGTTAGGGGATTCACGCTTCGCCAATGGTGTCAACCATGTTCATCATGATAATAAAGAATTTGTACCGTTTAATTGCGTTGGAGACCTAAACATGCAAGTGTAGACGGCCTTGAAATTCCTTGTCAGTTCTCGCTAGAATGATATAACAAGTTGCTAAATCTGTTTGTAGATATGTAGATACAAATCGTGACAGTCTAAATTACGCACATACCTACATGTACAGACCTATTGAGTATACGTTCTTTGCTACTTATAGAACAAGTGTTTTGAGCTAGTAGTAATAGAATAATGTCATTTTCATTGGCAATATAATCAATAAAACACAAAACACTCGCCATTATATTAAAAACAAAAAATCAGTTTCGAGAGAATTTTTTGACGGAAAAAATCTATTTTGTAAAGGATTATTCTGAAGGTTTATGCTATATGTTTAAATACCTTCGTCATTATCACAAACAAATTAAAAAAACACTCTCTGAAATTGCGAATGTAATTCTTTTTTTTAATGCGTTTACCGTTTATTAATGGCAATGTTAACCCCCGCACCCGCCAATTCATCTCTAGGATGATTAACCTTGAAATCTAAGAAAATGCTTTAAAGAACAATTAAGGTAAAGAAATAGTTTAATGTGGGTTATCGTAAATGGACAATGTCTAGACTATAACACCAATGTAACTCACTGAACGAACAATTATGTTACAACAATCTTAACGATTACCAATTATGATTTTATGGCTGTTTACACAAGGTGTCTTTCATAAGGCTATATTGATTTGTAATAAATGCACTCAAAACAGACGGCAGTACATCTCAGACAGGGGGCTTACATTTTGTGTATAGACACATGTAAACGTTCCTTTGAGAGATGACTGTCGACTTAATAGGGCAATTCTGAGATATCCATTAGCGCGGAGGTCTACAGTCAACTAATTACTGCAGGCCAACTCGACGACTTAATTTCTTGTTTTCATACATAGAGTATTTTCGCGGCAATTTAATTTCGCGATTTATAGTCGTAAAAAGTTCTATTGTACCTGCGAATGAAACTTTTTAGTGGCGATTCATTTTTCGCAAATTTTAATCGCAAGCGAAATACGCGAAAATAAATCGTATGCGAAAAAAGCTTGGTTTACAGTAGCATCAATATTGACATTTTGATTAAGCCCTTATCAAGAGTGAAGATATCAACATGTGGATTAAATATGGGTTCATGTCCTTTGTCATACACGACGAATTAAACTGTACAAAACAAACTATTTTAGCGCCTTTCAAAACAAAGTTCGAGTTGGTGGAGCCGAAATAACTAAAGGCCATCATAGAGCTGTTTCGTCGTTCTAAGAAGTCTCGTCAGTACTGTTTCGGGCTATAGTAATCATTGGAAGCAACCGAAATACCCTAAATTATTATTATGTAAAAAAAAGCAAAAACAAAACAAAACAAACAAACAAACCCAAATGTCAAATCTGGATCGAGAAGTTGAAAATCCATAAAACATATGTTTTGATATTGGATATGAAAAGAATATTAAGTACATATTCTGAGCCATATCACTCTATCAGCATGGATTTATATGTAACAAACAAGTTACGAAAAATATCGCGGGCTATTCTTCACCACATGCAATCTTAAAGAATTGTACAAAAGACACGAAGTCAATTGCATCTTTTCTGTCTTCATTATAGTATTTCGTATTTCGACTAAAAAGAAAAATGTCGAGAGGGCCTTCCTTGTTATCAAACAAGCCTTGCACGATTCATCAGCAGAAAGTGATTTTTTTTTTGCTGACGAGAATCAAGCTATTAAGTGCATTAACGAAGGCACAGTCATAAACCTATCATGTAAATCAAAGATAATATATCAAACAATAAAATATATCAAGTGTTCGTTGGGATTTAGATTTTTAGATAGTTTCCATATAGTAAATTTATTAGAGCAAGCGGCAAAACGAAATTGATGGCCGCTCAACATCGGCATACGTTCGGAGGGAGACATTGCCGGTTATTTCCAGTCGTCTAAGTACATTTTTAGTACATAGACTAGACTACAAGGAAATGTTTTGATATGGATATCCGGATTTTTTTTTTATTTACTAGTACCTGCCTACGCTTTGTATAATACTCTTTACTGCAAAATAGCAAACTTTTCGGGATTGAACTTTTGGCCTTCTACATGTGTCATAAAAATCGTCTTCGTTACGACATTTGACACCTTCCTATCTATTATGGAAGTAAAAGCTGTACAAAATAAACAAATGTTTATACTTTTATGAAAATGGGTATAAGATAATGTTGAAATCAATCTAAAACGAAAGGAAACAGCCCGAAAGTAAAATATGAAGATAATAACAGTTTATAGGGTTAATCCTCGTTTAGAAATATTGATATCCACCTCATTTCCTTCACCTGCTCGAGTGTAAATGCATTACTCGAAAACACGTCATCACACTGTCCTAAGTTTTAAATAATTTTTTTTTTTAAATATTCTATCTGAAATGCATTGTCTAAATGTCTCGCGATATTTCTGTCTATCACTGTTCAATTTCCCGAGAAAATCGCGGTGTTCCACTGTGTAATGACGCCAATTATCAAATCTAGGATGTGGTATTAAGCACGAGATGATGTTATAACAGTATGACATCTTAGACGACCCCGAAACGGTACATAGAATACTTGTATGTAATCATTGACACCAGTGCACGAAAGACTCCTGGCGGTTTAGATGTACAATTGTTTAAATTTACTCTCTGTTTTTTGTCAAGAAGATAATCTTTAAGGCAGGATAATAACTTTCCACAAGGGAATTGTACAAGTGTTTGAATATACAACGTTCAAACACTTTTCCTAAGACACTTAATAGAGATATCGGACGATAATTCTGGACGTCATCACGTTTTCCTTTTTTATTTACATGGATGACATTAGCTCTTTTCCATGACGACGGAAATTTTGGAATGGCAAACATTTATTAAAGAAATAAGCTAGAGGATTACAAAGAACATCAGTAGGCTCTTTTAGTACTTTGGGACTGACTAAATCGGGTCCAACTGCTTTAGACTGATCCGGATTAACCAATACCTCATTGACGTCATTAGGTGTTATCGTAATATGACTAAGCTTGGTAGGAGAGGTACACGAGTCACCTTCCGGAAGTACGGTAGCAGATTCATCTTCCGGAAGTACGGTAGCAGATTCATCTTCCGGAAGTACGGTAGCAGATTCATCTTCCGGAAGTACGGTAGCAGAGTCATCAACATTAGATTGGCTAGAAAAATAAAAGTTAAACATGTTGGGCTTTATCATTATCTCCATCGTAATAAATACCGTCAGTGTTTATAACTAGTTTTTTCTGTATCTGTCTTGGTGACCTTTGAGAGGATTTTCAACCATGACTTAGAACGATATGGGACAGATAGTTCTAATAACAATTTTTTGTTTAAAGAATTATCTTTGGACTGCCTAATTAGGTTGACACACTTATTGCGAATATATTTAAACTCTAAACAGTCACGTTTTATATTAGTTTGTTTTTATGTAATTTTTTAAGTTTTGTGATTTGTCTTTAAATGTCGTAACACATCCTTGGCATATCTCTATTTTTAACAGCAATCGTTTTATAGGGGATGCAAGCATGAGAAATATCATCTATTACGTTAGTAATTTTTTTACTAGACTCATCTTTATCATTAGAGTCGAGAAATGACCAATCAGAATCCGTTCCCATTGTTTTAAACTTTGCGAAGTCGGCGTATTTGTAAAGCCATATGTTACGATTGAATGGTTTATCAGTGGTTTTAGTAGCATTAAATATTCCAAATACAGGACAATGGTATCATAATGGTTGATCTAGAAATGACTCATCGACAAATGTTCCTTGTAGTATTGAAGGGTACCTGACAAGAATAAGGTTTGGTTTATTTGTTTTTGTTTAACGTCCTATTAACAGCCAGGGTCATTTAAGGACGTGCCAGGTTTAGAGGTGGAGGAAAGCCGGAGTACTCGGAGAAAATCCACCGGGCTACGGTCATTACTAGGCAATTGCCCCATGTTGGTTTCAAACTCGCAACCCAGAGGTGGAGGGCTAATGATAAAGTGCCGGGACACCTTAACAACTCAGCCACCGTGGCCCCTCACACAAGAATAAGGTCTAACATAGAGGAAGTATTTTTAGTAAAATGAGTACATTCGTTAACTAATTGTGTAAGGTTGTATGTATCCAGGGTATTACATAAATGACCCTTGTGGGGATGATTTTGAAATAGGCTTTACGTTAAATTCTCCTGTTTTAACAATATTAGCGAGTCCTTTGTTAAAAGCTTGATCAATATATTGCTCAAATTTACTCCAGAGTTGAACATTTGAATTTGGGGGTCTGTAAAATGTTCCAAACAAAAATGTGTCTTTTTGAAAGATATTTCGATCCAAAGACTTTCGATTCCATCAACATAAAGATCATTACGATATTAAGTTATCAATTCATTGGAAACGTACACTGAATCGCCCCCTACTCTGTCATTACGATAAAAACATACTGGGCTATGATAACCGGGGATATTTAAAGACGCCTGAGTCATTATCTTATTCGTGGAGCCATGTCTCGGAAAAAGAAAGGATGCAATAATCACGTCATTCTGAGTGTAATAAATCCAGTTTGTGTTTTAGGCTTTGGACGTTCGAGCGAACAAATGAAAATTTATCTATATCTAAATAAATGTTGAGACAGATCTGACGAGGAAGTCGAGACGGAATCGGATATTGGACCGGGATTAGATTCGACATATCCGCTTAAAAACAATAACAAAAGGATAATTAAGAAACTAAAAGCAAAAGATCGGATGCAAACAAGGACGCTACCTATATTTAAGTTAATATGATCATGATCAGTTGAAACATTTACGCATTTGATAGCGCTGACTATAAAAATCTGGTATGTAAGAATTGGCAGAACATATTATATACAATAAGAAGACTAAGCCCTCATTATAAGGGGGCCGCGGTGGCCGAGTGGTTCAGGTGTCCGGACACTTAATCACTAGCCCTCCACCTCTGGGTTGCGAGTTCGAACCCTACATTGTACGTGGGGCAGTTGCAGGGTACTGACTGTAGGCCGGTGGTTTTTCTCCGTGTACTCCGGCTTTCCTCCACCTCCAAAACCTGGCACGTCCTTAAATGACCATGGCTGTTAATAGGACGTTAAACAAACACAAACCAAACCAAACCAAACCCTCATTATAACTGGATATCAGGTAATTGCTACTTAGTCTAATTGCTTTGCTATGCATAGATCTACTCTCGTTCTATAAATGATAGACTTTGACAAAGTGAACGAGAGTGTACATACTGGACACTATTTTGTAGCAATTAGACAAATGGTACAGTGATAGGACAACGCAAATAATAATTAAAGACTTAGGCAGGGATGCATGTTTAAATAAGAATAGACTACATGTATATTGACACAAAACCCCAACATGAAACATATAAAAAGAGACGTGAACAAGGATGGTATATGTTTTGCCGACACACAGCAAACTGGAAATATGAGAAAAAGATATGTCAGAAAAAAGATACAAAGTGTGAGAGATTAACCCCAACTGCCATGGTGGTCATATTGGTGGTATTCATTGCAACGGCCTGCTCTATGATGTCATCGATAACTCTATATTTATACATATGTATAATCAAATAAGCTACGCTATGCATAACGTATTCGACATGTGTACAATGTACGCATACCTTTTCTAACATTTGCGTACGAACAGAACCATATACTTATTAGCCCGTGCGCAGACGCAGGTTGTGCCGTGATGTAGCAAAAAAGGTATATACAGTTATGAAAGGGTACTATTAGTATTATAGACCCTATGTACTCTTCCTATAATAGTAAACGTGAATTCACTAACATCTATTATTATACCTCACTTTTGTTAGAATTCTTTTCATTGGACGAAAACATATCACCTGACATTTTATAAATCGAATATCCCCCGACAAATGCCGTCGCCGGGGTATAACCCGTCGAATAACCATGTAACCATGGCAGCAGAGTATTATACCCCGGTGTATAACCCCTCCGCTCGATGAATAACCCTTCGTCATCGAACGCGCCTGCATCGGAAGTCGGGCAGTGGAACTCTTTTGCGTTTGTTGTCGTCTGGTTCCAAAAACACAAACAACAACACAGGCTTTTGAAATGGCAGTGTCATCACGATTTGGCCGATCAACAGAAGTAGAAATAACAGCGATATTGGACAGCAAGGATGCTTTAAACACCAAAAAGGCCACAAAATATGCTCTTTTTCGGTATTATAAAACTATTATGACCCTCTGTGTCGGGATATATCCAGAATTATCCCAGATAGCATGACAACGTTGGGCCAACGTTGGCATATGGTTGTACGGTTGGCCAATGGTTGGCGTTGGTCATACAACGTTGGCCCGACGTTGGCCCAACAACAAGTTGTTTTACTCGACAGCAAGTGAAGATAAGTTGGGAACACTACGTTGGCCCAACATTGGCCCCCTGTTAGTACATTTCAGTGCTGAATTACCTAGGTTGGTCCAACGTTGGTCCTACGTTGACCCGATGTTGTAAGCCCAAGCAGGTTTACAACAAATTCAAACAAAAGTGATTATCTGTAATCAAAGTTGATATATATATTATCAACCATTTTTAAAAATACACTTCAGAAGATTTTTTAATAGTGATTTTTTTTTCAAAATCACTATATAATAAAATGTATTGTTTGCATGAGATTAACTAATCATAAATCAAAGTCTTTTATACTGTAGTAAAACAGGAACAAGGACATAAATGTTTTGGTAAATATTTTAGTGGCCGGTTTAAGGATGCCATTATCTATGCATGTTTACTGCCCACAAAACTGGGTCAGCGCTTCTCACAGCAAGGGTCGGACCAGTTCCCTTGGTAACCGTGACATCTGATACTAGGGATGGTCAAGCTGCCTGCAGTTGTTACATTCTTATCAGGGACCTTGTCCGAGCTGTTCAACTGGTTGTACACAGTACAGTGCTATTTCGACTTACACTGAAGATATTTGGATTAATCACGAAGAAGAAAGAGAACATTTCTTTGATCAAAAGACAATGTAAGTAGGCTATATGATTTGCTTTTTAATTATGTTTCAATTCCTGAAGTAATTTTAGTATATTAATTAATTCCACAAGACCAACAGCGTACGTACACTACCGTACGTACACTTTTGCTTGCTAGATATCGGGGTCATCAAGTTTTCAGAATTTATTTTTCATTTCTTACACACACACACATATATACTAAGTATATTTATCTACAAAATTTATGTAGCTGTTCCATGTTCAATGTCAGATCGTTTGTAATTACCTTGTTTCTTGATAAAGGGGCAGATTGCCTCGAAAATACTTGTCTGTACTGTCGTTATTACTACTTGACAAATTTCATCTATATATATAATCTATATATAATAATGTAAATTACTTTAATGCCATAATGCCATAACTGCAGAAATGTCCAGGTTAGCGATTCAGGCCATCGATCTGTGTCGCTTGATTTTTACATTCTGTGTAGATTTGATATATTGTTTATTTATTCCAACAGCTACAGTAAGGAAGATTCGGAAATTGCAGCAATTGCAAAAGATTGGTTCAGATTTGCTTGTGATCGCGATGGTGGCAGGAAAAGGAGAAAGGAACAAAAAAGGACACAACAGACAGCTACTGCAACTATCAATGCTGTGCTTAGTGACGATTCCGAACAGGACTGATCTGGGACAGATAACTATAAAATTAACATCTGATAATCATTTATCAGTTTTGACTCTTTATAATGATAACTAACATACTGTATTCAAAACTGTTGATTGTAAAAGAGAATAATGTACATTTAATCACTGTATTGTCATCATATACAAATAAATTGTAAAGCACTTGCCAATATGACAACTGATTAATTTTTATGTTGCCAGCATTACACATAAGCATCACTTTATCTACTGTTTGTTACGTTGGGCCAATGTTGGGCCTATGAAGGTGAAACCAATAGTTGGAAATACACACTTGAAACCAACGATGGGCCAACGTTGGCAATCTGACATACAATGTTGGTCCAACGATGGGCCAACATTGGTTATCTGACATACAATGTTGGTCCAACGATGGGCCAACACGTTGGGCCAACGATGGGCCGATGAGCAAAATTACATTGGGCCAACGTAGTTTGCCAACATTGGCCCTACGTAGTCAACATCTGTGGGCCAACGTTGGCCCAACGTAGTCATGCTATCTGGGATGTCCCTGGGAAGAGTTATTTTCCCTCGGGCTACGCCCTCGTGAAAATAACCCTTCCCAGGGACATAATTCTGAATATATCCCTCCACAGAGGGCCATAATTGTATAGTAGTTCATCACACACTTCCATTAATTTAGAATTTTTTTATTGAGTTTGTCAGCTTTCTATCTGACAATATATCATTAGTGATCACTTACACCCGATGCCTTCCTCCCACGACACCGACTATTGCACTTTTAATTAGAAATGTTAAAGAATATTACGTGTAATTTATCAACCAAGATATTCGGATTTCATAATCAATTGGCAAGAGCCCCCGGGGATATCTATCAATTTATGACGTAATAAGTCCAGCGAGAGCTCAACGCATGTTCAGAAAATATCGGTCATGTATTGCAAGACATTTAATTCCGGAGTTTATCGAGGTTGATGGTGGTCGCTTGTAGAAGATTTGTCACGAACTTATAAAGTATTTTTTTTCCCGTATTTTGTTCATGTATCTTTGGCATGTTAATTACCATGTCCGAAAATGTTATACATTGCATGCATCAATATATTTGTACAGTGACCCTAGTTAGGATGTCTATTGTGTTAGCACAGCCAATCGCATATACATGTATGCAGTTCAAAATTCTATCCTTTTGAATTAACTGCGCTTTTATCTGGCTATTTGCTATACTGTAATATGCACAATCTTTACAAAATGGTGTCGGAGAATGTGGGAAATTTCGACATGTGAAATATGTGGAGCCTCGTTTTGAGACTAAATGAGAGGTGTTGAACAAAAATAAATATCCTTGCCGATTTTTGAAACTGCAATGTTATGTCATAACGGATTTAATCTTACATAACTCCAAGAGTACGCAATAGATATCAAACAGTATTTGGATGCATAAACTGGAACGCTCTGGTTTCCGCCCTGCGAGCAATACACTCTCGTCAGGATAATTGAGCCGATAAACTCTTACATGCGATGTTATGCAAGTATAGCTTTGATAAGGCTGATGAGAAAAATATTGACCGAGGTATACATTATTTATGTGCATATATACATCTCCATACTACAAACAGCCAAAGGACATTTGTAACAGTAAAAAAACGATAATATCATGCTACAAGGTCTAACAACCAAACAGTAGCCGCAGATACAATATATACTACAGCAGTTTTTGTTGAAATACCATGAGTAAGATACACATCAGTACAACTACGACAGGAAATTCCAATCTTTACATTCGGATCACAAACACATAGTGCATGTTATACATTGTGCTAATAATTAGATATTTATGTAGGAACACAAACGACGAAGGACCCTGACCGGGACTTGAACGAGCTCATCTTCGCTAGCCAAGACTTCTGATTACAATACTCTCCACGACCTCTTGGCATATATAGTCGTGTAAAACCGTCGCATCCTGGAATCCCAGGGCATCCAATCAAATCGCGTTTTATATTTAGGCTTGGGGCCGCAGTAAACAAAAATTGCGGCGCCCAGTATAGTCTGATCAGAATGACCTGTCGTGTTGAAGTTTGATAGCATATTGATTACAGACGAGTTTTATAGTCATTTGGGGAAATAGGTGCTTTGTATATATACATGTTTATCTGTTAGCTGTTTATAATGTAACAAACCTAATCATCAGCTTCATCATTTGTATTTATACTGGTCTAGATTTAGCGACAAAATTGTTAACATGTGAACAATTGATCACATAGTTACTTGAATATGTGTAAACAATGCATCAAAAATAAGTCATACAATCCTTGTGTTGTCAATATAAAATTGTAACAAAAACGAATGGTCCAAAACAGCACCCTGTTGGACACAGTAGTATTCCTAATCAAAATGTTTTGTTAACACACCTGTGCACAAATGGAACTACCACGTTGAATATTCCACAAAAAGGTCAACGCGATAGGTCATTCGGGTTTGACTCTACAGAGCTACCTTGTCGACTATGTTATGGCATTTTACCTAAATATAGGGACATGTAATCTTTGGGGAAACATTCACAGTCAAGGCGGTGTTTTAAGTTACATATAGCACTAATAGACCATTTTACGAGATTATGGTGCCGTCATAACATAATAGTTAGAGGCAACACAGGTATTTATATATTTTCTTAATCCTAAACAATAGTTTTTCTCGTGATATATCTACTGGCGTATCATTGGCCTTTGAATTGTGCGATTGTCTCTGTTTGGTTTGGTTTGGTTTATTTTGTTTAACGTCCTACTAACAGCTAAGGACATTTAAGGACGGCCTCCAATGCGTGCGACATGCATGTGTGTGGTGAGTGCGTATGTGTGTTTGGGAGGCTGCGGTATGTTCGTGTTAAGTCTCCTTGTGATAGGCCGGAACTTTTGCCGATTTATAGTGCTACCTCACTGAAGCATACTGCCGAAGACACCCAGTAGCACACCCCACCCGGTCACATTATACTGACAACGGGCGAACCAGCCGTCCCATTCCAAATATTCCGAGCGCTAAGCAGGAGTAGCAACTACCATTTTTTAAAGACTGGTATGTCTCGGCTATGGGACGGAACCCAAAGCCTTCCTCACAGAGGCGAACGCTCAACTAAAGGCCAAAAGTGAGGCATTGTCAAGGGAGACATTAGGAAGAAGAAAGTTGTTAAGAAAGAAGAGAAAAGATAAGATCCCAAATTTAGTCGCCTCTTACGATCATGAAAGTGAGGCAGCAGGTACAATTCTAACACCCTACCTGCAGGGCAGGATTGTCTATGTAACAAAAGATGTGTCCAGTATCTTTATAATGACACATGTCACTGAACAACATACAGGAGACCCGTTGCATGCCATCCACAGCAATTAGGGTGAAGTGTCATGCCCAGGGACATAGACAGGACAACACTGACCGGCCCGTTTCTTAAGTTCCCGTAAACAACAAACCGACACGGGTATAGGAAGCGCCGAACCACCAGGCAGCTTGGATCTTCACCTGAGGTTTTGTGGCCGGCTGTCTGGTCGACTGAGCTAAATGGACCTCGAGGGTGATCATACTGTATGCCATCTTTAAGCGATACTAAGAAATATTCTTCAGTTGGAAAAGTGCAAGACAGCAGCGTCACGATATGAGAGAATGTTAAATGGTCTCAACGACCGACCGACCGACATTATTGACCTTCATTAATGCATCCATTAGATTGCTGTCACGCTGATTGAAGTCAGGATCCCCAAGGTAGCAAGGCTTCCGGAAAGATAACAGCGATACTAATCTGTGCAATAGCTTTTCTCACTGCTGCCAGAACGATACAATCTTAAACATTTCTTGATAAAAAGTAAAATAGACACATTTAAATCTTCATTTATCCTTGTTAGTGCATGGTTTAAGAATTTTTTTTGTAATCTTTTAATGATATTTGACATGTATTAACCAGTGAAATGTATACAACAATGTTATTGTATTGTTTATTATATTGAAATTTTGGTTTATTAGAAATAAGACAACAGGGGGCATATCCTTTGTTGTTGTATGTGGTTACATGTATCTATTCATCCATTGTAGAGGAACCAGGAAGTCAGCCTACACATATTCCAGGAATGTAGTCACGTAGCGCAAATATGCCGTACACGATTATCAGATTAAATCTTGAATTTTTAAATGAAATGGCAATGAACTGAAACCCAATAAGATGAGCCACAAGCTCTAAAGCTGTTAACTGGGGATTATATATAGGAACGAACCAACGAACCCTATAATAAAGTATTAAATTTCTGAGGAACTTCACCAATGCATGTAATTTGTATCTTGTGGTCTAGCTTTGTTGACAATAAACCATTTGCCGCTATACAAGTGAACTACTGTAAAAGTGGATATTTTCGCGTGTGGAAATTTTTCGCTTAGCCAGCTTCCAATGTGTTCGCGGTGTGGATATTTTCGCGCCGTCAAGATAGTTTTGCGCTAACTTGTATCTTTTATATTTAGTATTTTTATGTGTTAATATATTCGCGTGTGGAAATTTTTGCGGAGATTTACTGATAGCGAAATAAGCGAAAATTTCCACACCGCGAATATTTCCACTTTTACAGTATTAGATGACGCGGTCACTAGTACAAGCCAAGATACTTTTAGCGGTAACCTTATCTTCACCCTTACGGCGTTGGAAGCCTAGCGCGTGATAAATTCTACGTCACTGGCAGTCTAAAGTGTCGTTGAAGCTGACAAAACAACAAATGATACAGTTTTAGTGAATACAATGCGACCGATATCCCTTGTCGTTGACAAATTTTAGCTTTATCATGTTATAAAAGCAATTCTTTATTGTAAAGTTTTGAGTAGTTACCTCAAACTGACCGTTTTCTCTATGTTTTGACTCGTCCGATATCAATTTTTGCAAAGTTTTGAGCAGATACTTACCTCTAATTGACCGTTTTCTTTCCGTTTCCACTAGGTTATCCCATAGTAGTTAAGATTGCACTAATTGCACTTTCTACATACGTTTTCTAGAGCAAATGATTTGGGTATGGGAATTCGTCATAGTGTGTAAAATTTTAATGCGTTTACTGCATATTGAATTCTAGTATATAAATAACATGCGAAATCCAACGCTGAACACTTGAGGTCATATGCCGATCTGTATAAATAAGAATTAATCTTCGATCATAATTTAATTGCTCTTTGATATGAAACGAAGATATACTGTAGATATATATACATATGTAGTTCTGGAAGATAGTTCGAAAAATGAGAAATTGTTCTCGCCGTTATTAGATATCGCAAATCTAAATTGTCAGGTTAAGATTGTTCAGGGCCCATACTTTGGCATAACCATGGACTGGACTCCAAGTATAAATATCCCTCAGCTTAAATACGTCAAATTTAACACCCGAGGTATCCTTAAAACGTTTAATCTTAAGGGAAAAATAAAATCTTCGAACAATACTTAAAACAACTTACGGAGCCTGAATAGGTGTTAGGGAAATGCATTCGTCAACCCAACAAGAATATTAAATCATTTGGGATCTTATACATTAATTTAATAACGGAAATTGTATCTTCTACAGGATTCTGTTATATAACCTTGTGTCTATATACAATATTTATATTTAAGGAGATTTCAAATTATTCTTTTCCATGAATTGATAATGAATGATGATATTCTGGAACATTTTCTTCATGTTGGTAATGTAAATATTTATATTACACAACCAATATTATATTTAAGAGTGTGACATTTCGATGACTACACTGTCACCTTCATCAGACTATAATGACCAATGTGAAGTGTACTAGTACTGTCTTATGTAGTGTCCGAGATGGTAAAATATTCGATCTGCTCTGAAGGATGTTTTCGTCTTTATCATGGTCATATTGACACCAAGTTCGATAAAAGTGTGATGAGATGGTAAACATAAAATAGAATCAACTTAATGACGATATGGTGGTCTGGCAAAGAATCTCTGTTTTAAATAGATTCAGTTCTCGTCGCTTATTGTGATTTCGTTTATCATAATGATGTCTCCGTATCGTAATTGACATATCTTAAATTCTCAACAAAGACCTGATGTCCAATAATTGTCTTTTTGGAACTCTTTTTGTTTTTATTATGTTTGATATCATATATATGCGCTTGATATCATATTTATTAGCATTTATTAGCATAAACAATGGACGCAGGCTTGTAGCCTCTATATCCATATCAATATCAATACATAGTATAATATAAATATGTCCTATGTAATTAATGGCTTTATATTAGTTCCTGTACATTCATGAACAAAAACGGTTATTTTTCCAATGATCATCTAACATTCTTTCAAATTTTATGACAGAATCAGCATTGACAACAATTTGGGGTAAGCTATTCCATAAATCAATAACTCGGTAACTGAAAAAATGTTTCCTTCCATCAAGACGACATCGCTTTTTGAATATTTTCTTATCATGTCCTCTGGTTCTACTCATCTTGTCCACTTGGAAAAAGTTTTTTGTTATTCTACTATCGTATATGTTATTTACTATCTTAAAAACGTTAATCATATCTCCTCTGGTCCTACGGTGATGTAGCGTTGGGAGATTTAACCGTTGTAGCCGTTCTGGGTACGAGATATTTTTAAATCAAGGAATCAGTTTTGTTGCCCTTCT